>NC_136504.1:43640907-43798407 GCF_053919585.1 Euprymna scolopes
AAGATTAGGCCCAACATGCTTTTGACATATCAAGGTTTTTTTAATCATATCCTGGACATGGGAAAAGGTGATGATCAGGTTATCAAGTTTGGCTTTTATCCGCAATGGGAAATTTGGGAGGAAAGGGTTAGCAGAGCCAGAGGTTGAATTCAAGGCCAACCGCTGGGAAGTAGTTCAACATTATCAGTTTCCAATCAAATGCTGGTGGGATAGTTGATTGTCATATTATTCACCAGTTTATTATAGATTTTACAGAAATTTCTAATGCATGTTTTGCTATACGAGGGGCATTCCAAAAGTAATGCCTCCTATTTTTATTCCACCCAAATGGATCAGAAGGAACTGCAAATTGTTCTGATGCATTCATGACTTGAAAGCTTTAACTCTCTGCTACAGATATTGACGGTGTGAGACTTTAAGAAAGCAACCTATGTCATGAATGTGCATCAGAAACAGAGGTACGTCGTTGAATTCCTAGCAAAAGTGAACTGAGAATGGTGGCGACTATGTAGAAAAAAAAATTCTGGAACACAAAAGGTCAATCGTTTTGATGGTATCACTCCTGTATTCGTAGCTCTTCAACTTTTTGATGAGTTAAAAAAAAATAGGAGGCTTTCCTTTTTAAATCATCTATGTATATTCTCTTAGATGTGGCTGTTATACTGTTACAATGATGTTTTGATAGTGTATAAAGCAAAACAAAAATAACATAGATTTCCAATCAATGCCAGCTAGGTACGGCTAGTATTTAACAAGACAGTAAGACATAATAGGTTCGACTACACTGCAGTAGTAGTGGTGATGGGGTAAACCTATTATACGACTACAAAAAATATTACTGTGTTCTCCTCCTTTTCTCCCTCAGAAAATATCTACCAATAACTATAAATGCAGTTAGGCACATGGATAATATACTGCCTCGGATCTTCTGGCAACAGCTTCTTTGACAGTGTCCGTGAACTTAAGGCATGTAGGAGACTGAGATGTGATGCCTACCGATTCTAAAAAGAAAATAGCTCGAATAGCTTACCCTCCTTTCTCCACTTTGTCTAAAAGCAAAAAGTTGTCACAGGGACGTGTTAACTCAAAATATGCTCAACTAATGCAAATCATTTCAAACACCAAAAGTAACATGTATACGAGAAAATAATAAGCCACTACAATCTTAGAAACTCCTATATAAGTCCTAGTTCCAAAATCAGTTTTCTCAGGAATGCTCACGTCAACTAAAGAAATTCAATAACGTATGCTCAACTACCCCCACCCCCATGCCTTTTGGGTCGGGAAGGCGAAAAAAAACTTGATGGCTCACATACCAGCTTTCTTCATCTCGTGTGTATATTCCCACACATTAGCAACAGTTAGGCACACAGAAACGAATTGGTACTCACAGCTATAAATGCTCTAAGAAGAACAAGGTAAACCGACACACACACACAATGCCACGCTGCCAAATACTCACATACTTATATTACTTACGCAGCATATTCACACTATGAACATTTTGATTTGCACATTTCTAAGTTCAACTTTCATTACTCAAAGTTTGCATAAATGAACATTTTCACGATTGAAAGTAACTTTTACATTCCAACTTATGTTAAATGCTGGTGTGGTTCTTCGCGCTATTCAAAGACATGATCCTTGTCCATAACAGACCTACTAAGGCCAGAGAGCATGTTACTATCACGCGTTAGATGAGGGCTATCTTTAAGGGTTTTTCTCCTGGGAAACCCGATGGTTTTTACCTACAGGTATGTCTCCAGATTCCTTAATCGGTTAAATAGCTAGATATTATCACAGACTTGAAGATGACTGAGAAATCATCTGAAAGTAAAGGTGACAAAAAAAAATTATATAAACTGATTTTCTACTAAAAATAACTCTAAAACTGAAAATAATGAATATGAAAATGCTGAATGCTAAAGAGTAATGCAATTGAAATAACCTACCCGATCTAATATATAAAGTTGTCTTGTTGGATTTTCTAATTCAGACCTAAATACCTTCCATTCTAAAATGTCAATATTTCACTAGCGGGACCTGTGGAAATACCACAGAGGACTCTTTCATATGTAATATATTGATGTTGGCAATCTGTGGATGTTCAGCATAAATAGAGACACCTTGATATTATTGTAGCTCTTTTGTTAACAATGCAAAAGTATTTATCTAAGCAAACAGGGGTGCCCAGCAAAGCCAGGTCGTAAAAATACGCTTGAATATGATATTTTCATTTATGCAGATTTCGTATATATTATTATAGTCAAATTGCTATCGATTCTTATATATTATAAAGCTGGGATTTTAAAAATAAAAAAATATATATCCATATGACTTGGGTGCATCAGCTTGAATCGAAACTGAAACCAAAACCAAAACTTATATCATATTTTTAGGAGTACAGAACTTTATTATAGCTGTTACAAAAAGGAAGACTGGGTGTTTTTGTTTTTTTTTGCATAATGGTAAACAGAAGGACGGAGGGAAAACATTTAATGGAGGTTGGAAAAAAAAATTAAATAAATAAGAGGATAGAGTCAGCCGACCGGGTTTCGCCCTCACATTTCAAATCCGAATCTAGGTTTTTTTTGTTTTTTGTTTTTTTTGTATAGGGAAACGAATTCAAACGGGGGAATGACTAAAATAAAATTAAACTATCGGAAAGAAAAAAAAAACTTAAACGCCATCGGCTATAATCGAAACTGAAACCAAAACTTATAAAGAATTCTTGCTAAAATTATTTTTTACAATTAATTAACAATTAACAATTGAACGAAAATCAATCGGAGAAAAAAAAGATGTAAGTGTGATACACAAAATAACATACACGCTATCGTATTAATATATAGATTCTGAATAGGCATTTATTTTTTTTTAGCGTTAGCCAATATTATTTAGAAATATGTAATTCGTTTTAATCATTTTGCAAATAAAATTATTCCTCTTTCTGAATTTTTGAGACAAGGATTGATTATTTGTATTATTTGAATTCTCATCTTAAATGTTATTTTCACAACGGTTCAGTCGATGTAACCGCCGACCTTCTTCAGATGTACTTTACTAAACTTAAGAATCTTTCTGTTGGACTCTGAAATTTGTGCAGAGTTTTTAACAGAACCTTTTATTTAATCGACAGGGTAGCATGCTCTTGTTCCATCAGCCATGACATGGTAAAATTCCTAAACAATTTACAATTGTATTTTTTTATTGTTGCCCACACTTCAACCTCCAGAAGGATGTAACTTGTAATTGAATTTTACCAAGTACTTTATCCATTATGCTACGGGTCCTCAAGGAGGTTGGAATTGAGAATTACTTAGGATTTCTATTCAGCTATGGCTGACAGAACGAGAACATGCTACCCCTACGGATTAAATAAAGGCTTCCATTCGAAATTTTGCGTAGATTCTCAAGTTGACAAAGATTCCCGTGTTCAACAGGATATACCTAGAGAAGGTGAGAAGTTACATTAACTGAAATGTTGTGAAAATAAAACTCAAGAGGAGAACAGTAGTCCAAAGAATACAAAATAATATATATAATTATTTCTGTCCAGAATATTTTTTATAGGAAAGCCACATTTCTTCTCTACAGTAAATGCTAATAACAAACGGAAGACATTCTTCCTGTTAGCACCAAATTTCACTATTATTACAGAACAGTAATGCTGATACATTGTTTCGTTTAAAAAGAATTTATATTTTCATTCATATAGAACCTGTTGTGAAAAGAAACGGAGGTCATGTGACATATTCATAGGCAGTCTTCATTCCGCAACATGACTAAATGATATAAGGGCAGACAACTCATATTTTAAATTGGAAGATAAAATAGGTGTTACAAATAAAATTTTATTTCTTTTTTTTTTTTTTTCCGTATAAGATTAACAATATGCACACCAAAAAAAAAATAAATAAAAGGCTAAAATAACTTACTTACATTCCGGCCAACACCAGATAGATATAGCTCATAATAAATAAAAGAATGAAAATCTCAGTGAATTGACCATGATGAGCATACCCCCCCCCCCCGTCATTTGTTTGAATAAAAGAGAAAATGATTGTGATAGACGCATACTCACCCGCATTGATATAAGTCATAAGACTTGAAAACGTCCGTCTGGAATTGCATTCGATAAATGCTCTCTTCCATTTGGTTCAAGTAATTTTCCTTCTCTTCGCTGTCATCCAAATCGGATATAATCTGCGAAAAGAAACGAAAATGGAAATCAATAAAAAAAATTTGCTGTGAAAAAGCAGTCAAATATTCAATCATCAAAAAAAAAAATGCCTGGCAAACGTTACTATTGGCGCCATAAAAGATTTTAAAGGAAACATAGATGGAAAATTAGTCTCAAACAATTTACTTTGGTTTACCTACTTGTGTGTGACACACTGGTTCTCACCAGATCACCGAAGTCAAGCAATGATGAACCTGACCAATATCAGATGGGTGATCATATGGGAATACTAGGCGCTGTATAGGGTTGCGGGACAGCACTACTGTCAAAGAAAAAAGTAAGGTGCCTCTTTATCTTTGCTAGTCTGTAGGAGACCCTTGGGCAAGGTCGAGAACCCACTTTAGTCCCCCCTCCCCCCAATCAGGGTAACATGAGGTTACGGAAAGCAGGTGATTGATGTAATACGGAAGCAATCAGGAATAATTCTGTTCATGGTTCTGTATCTTATTGTGCTGGGAAGACGATCCCTTTGGGTACAATGGTCAGGACAATCGCTCAGTATGGGCACTACTCAGACAGAAAGAAACTGCAACCTACTGTATGTACAACTGCAAAGAAAGCTATAGTGATACATCAAACACTTTCGAGAAACAGCACGAATAGGGTTCTGAATGATGAGCAACAATGAATTCATGAATGCCTCGATAGAGAGAGGTAGATGGAGAATTATAGCCATCAATGTCTGCACAAGGCAGGACACCACTTGAATAAATGAACTCATGTGTACCATGAAACTAAATTTCATAAGCAAAGTGTCTTTCCTAGAACAATCCATTTGTGGTACACAATACTGCGGGCTGCTTCCTAGCTGACTATAATATGGTCGTTTCCAAATCTAACGTAAATAGATTCTTCTTGAGCCATCCTCTTAAATAATCAAACCTTATCCAAGCTTCATCATTACTGATCATCACAGTCTACTCGACAATCATTAAACCTTATCCTTGAGTGGCTCTTGGACCTTGATAAGTGGTGACGTCCTAATAAAAAGAAATACTAATATTTATAAAAGAAAATATAAGTATATGAAGTTATTGTTAGGATTGGCCTTTAAATGTTGTTTTCTATTTCTGAATGGTTATATGAGAAGAAAAAAGATGTCTGACAGATGACGAACTACTAAAGCCAATCGTAACAGTAACTTTTTTTTGAAGAGTGTCACCACTTATCAAGGCTCAGAGGTTACTCGAGGATAGGTTTTAATGAATGTAAGGTGATCAGTGAGACAACAGTTCAGTGATCGTTTTGGTAGGAATTGGGCAGAATTAGACTATTTAAGGGGGACATTGAACTTGAAGACTACCATGTTGTAGTCAGCTGGAAAGCAGACCAATGAAGCAGAGTTCCACAGGCGGGAAGTTCTAAGAAAGAAGCTTTATTCATAGAATTATCATTTAGATTTAGCTACTGATAGAGATTGGGTTAACTTGTTGGTAGTGGTTGTAGTTTGATGAGTGCATTTCATGAAAGTTTGACGAGAGGTGGCCATTGAATGAAGCTCAGATGAGAACTTGCCGTGAAAATAACGGTAGAGCAGAGACAGGCTTGCAGCGTCTCTTTTGTGGGAGAGAGATTGAAGGAAAGGGAAAAAGGGCATCAACTACTAAGTTTTGAAGTCCGTAAAGGTAGGATATGGTACTTCGGGCATCTCCTACAGTACTCCATATGTGCTTATATTTTCTATGACAGTTTAATAAAACTGATTTTAATGCAATTACGTTTGTTCTGTCTGACGTAGAATAAATCCTCTAGCATTTATCTCCCTTTGTCGGCCCATTTTTCTTAGGGAATTCCATCAGATTCGTCATCAGCAGAGACTTCCTGTACTTGTCCCCAATTTATTTAACTGCCTTCCTCATGAGCATCATGGTGCAGTTTTCTATCTCTTTACAGCTGATGCTACCAAGTCAGGCTGTCTGAAGATATTGGCTTCCTGAAACGAAACGCACTTAACATTGATGCTTTTTGTATTTCTACTTCCTTTTGCGAAACTTAATTATGTTCTGCAAAAGCAAAAAAAAAAAAAAAAAAAAAACACCTTTTCCCCCTCTTTTCCTCCTTCCCATTTCCCCTTTCTTTCTCCCCCACTTCCTGACTGGTTACCTAACTTAAAATGTACCAAACATTAATGCTGTAATCCTTTTCCGTCTTCCATTGCAAAACTCATTAATGTTTTGCAGGATAGGAAACAAAAACGATAAAATTCACTATTAAACAACAAACGCTACAAACTAGCGATTGAAGATACAAAAAAGCTTGAAGAATAAAAACCTTCTACAAAATAACTGGATTCGGCATTAAATAACCCGAAAAGGGTTGATATGCCGTAAAACAAAACAACCAAACTAAACTCTACAAATAAATATTAAAGATATAAAGAACTTGGAACATAAAAACTGTTTCCAAAATAACTGGATTCGGCACGAAATAACCCGAAAATAACAAAACAGGAGGAGGAGGAGGAGGAGGAGGCCGCCACTGCCGACGACGACTGGCAGTTAAAGAGAGAGATCATGCTGAGAGAAAACAACATAGAAAATGTTTATGGAGGAAGTGGTAATTCTCTCCCCCATCCAGCCAACTCCTTAATAATAAACTAAATAACATTCTCTCCACCTAATTAAAAAGAAGAAAAAAAGAAAAAACAAACAAAAACATGCCACCCCCAGGGCAAAACTATTTTGCCTAAAAAACTGATTGTCAATACCAAACGCCCTTTTGGGGATGGGGGGGGGGTCATTGATTGAGTTTTCTAATTAACCTTTTACTATTCTCTTCCCCTCGACCCCAATTTTTACCGCTCTCTTGAAAGAAATGCGTTTAGTTACAAAGAAATGACTTCTTGTTTCAAAAGAATTAAGAATAAATTCCAAACGCTAAATTATTTAAAGAATTTCACGTGAAATTGATTTTACAATGGTTGGCGTTGTTTTCAAGGTGAATCGAATAGGTATTAAATAAAACAATCTTGGACGATTGTGGGGAAGGGAAGAACACAAGATGAATAAGCATTTATTGATAAGAAACAGAAGACGGAATTAATTAAAAGACGGAAGGGGCTTAGTAATAGAGTCTTTTAATTGGCCAAAGATAATTGGAGTTCTTATATTTAAAAATCTGTATTTTTTTTTTTCTTGGATTCAGAGATATTCTGTTACATATTAAGAACTCTATATCAATGGTGATTAAGTTAGCTAGGATGAATTTTTTACAAGGGTCACACTGAGTGCATAATAACCCAGATCTGTAAAACGAAATCATTTCCAGCTTTGCATGAAAGACGGGTGACGTAAAGTTGAGATAAAGGGAAGAGCGCCTGTGGAACTCTGTTCCGTCTGCCTGCTTCCCTCCGGACTACAACTTGGATGTCTTCAAGTCCAATGTTAACAAATTTCTAATGAACCGCCCCCTTGATTAAACACTTCATCAAATCTTCACACTAACGTAATGTACTTGCAATAACCCTTATCCCTGAGTGGCTTCCGGGCCTTGATAAGTGGTGATTACTGTGTAAAAAAAAAAAAAAAAAAAAAGAGAGCAGAGGTCAAATGTAGTAGACAAAACAGAGATTCAATGATGATTGTTGGTGTCCTTCCGTCTAGATAGACGATGGAGAATCGCACCTGAAGGTTGTCATGAGTGGTGGTAACTGTTGCTGTGACTGAGCAGACCGATGCGGGAGTGGCAGATTCTGTTGCACTTCCTGCAGGGATACCCTCTGCCATGCTCTGCCGATGCTGTCCTTTTGCACCTGCCTCTCTTTTCCACCCACTGTTCATCTCTTCTCTCCTCACTCAGCCGGACACACATCTTGACTTTGACCCTCCAGGAGTCATGGTCTGCAGCGTAGGATTCGAGGTCAACAGGGTTGATTTTGCCGGATTTTAAGTTCGTTTTGCACGCATCATTAAATCTGAGGAGTGATCTACTGGTTGATTTGCTGCCGGCTGAGAGCTCGCCATACAAGATGTCTTTGGGGATTCGGCCATCCTGCATGCAAAAGAAATGCTCTAGCCAGCGCAGATGTCTCTGGAAAAGGAGGGCAAACATGCTTGAAACATTCGCATTGGCGAGAACGTCTTTGTTCAGAATGTAACGTTTTCCAGTGGAGAGAAAACTAAGGTTTTCAAATCAGTCTCTGAAGCCGTGCAAATAAGATCCCGCAAATATGATAGGAAACCTGTTGTTATATATTCGCTGCGGACGGTCGTCCAATGTGTTTATTCGGTCTATATATCAGGTTGTTTCCCCATTTCATAAATTTTTTTCGTTCTAAAACATATTTTGATATTTGGAAAAGTGTTCTATATCATTAGAAAGCACGTATTCTGTTCTACAAGATAATGGTCATCGGTTTTTGTTTGTATAATTTTTTTCTCGTTCTTCAGAACTGTCAAATGGATTGTCAAGTAGATAAAAAAAAATCTCATTTTCGAGACCTCCTTCTTTTCGCCTTTAATCGAGGTCAAAAAGTGAGTGAAGTGACTAAGGATATTTGTGCCGTATATGGAGAAAACGCTATAGTTGAGAGAAATGTTCGAGATTGGTTTACCAAATTCAAACACGGCCATTTTGACCTCAATAATGCTCCTCGTTCCGGAAGACCAATCAAGATAGACAAAGCTCAACTCAGGGTTTTTTTGAAGAAAGATGGCCATCAGATATGTAGAGAATTTTTTTTTTTTTTTTTACATAGGCATCACCACTTACCAAGGCCCAGAGACCATTCGAGGATAAGGGTTAAGAGTGCAGAGTGGTCAATTGGACAATATAGTAATCGTGAGTAATGGAAATTTGATAAATTTGTTAACTTAAGTGGAATGGCTCATCAAGAACTTGTTTACGTTGGACTTGAAGACAATCAGATTATAGTTAGCTGGAAAGCAGGAAAACAGAAGACAGTTCCACAGGCGTGCACTTCTAAGAAAGAAGCTTTGTTCATGGAATCTACGTTTAGGTTTAGGCACAGATAAAGAGTAGGGGGGTTATTGATAGTGTTTTCAGCTAGACGAACGTTTATTGTGAAAGTTTGGCGAGGGGGACCATAGATTGAAGCTCAGTCGAGCACTTGCCATGACAATAACGATAAAGCAGAGGCAAACTCGCAACATTTCTTCTGTGAGATAGAGGTTACAGGGAAGAGAAAAGAACATCTCCTATGAGGCTATAAAGTCTATTTTGGACTCTATCAATGCAGGACAAATCCTTTCTAGCAGCTCCTGTCCAGATGTGGCAACAGTACTCCATCCTTGGATGTACTTGGCTCTTATATAGATAGAGAATTGCACCAGCAGTGAGATATCTACTGGATCTATAAAAGGATCCCACCATTTTTTCAGTGGCCTTGCAACATATTTAATGTACGTGTTCCATTTCAGATCAGGAGTAAAGGTCAACCTCAGAAGCTTGTCAAAACATGAGACCTCTCCAAAACGAGAACCATTCATTTCAATTGATGCCAGATGGGGATCAGAGCGTTGATGATGTAAAGATAAAAGCTTGGTTTTAGATGCATTAAAAGTAACCAGCCACTCCTTTCCCCATTGTACCACGTGCTCAAGATCAGAGGAAAGATAATCGGAGAAAACTTGGTCGTTTACGGTCTTAGATGTGCTGCCATGGATGGTAGTGTCATCAGCATAAATGTCTACGAATGATGTAAGAATGTGATTTGAATGATCATTAGTGTAGATCAGGAAGAGAGTTGGGCCCAGGATGGACCCCAGAGGGACTCCAGCATTAATACTGCGAGCTTCTGATTTGTACCCATCAACTCTTATGAACCTATCAGAGACAAATGATTTAATAATTGAGAAGACATTTCCAGCTATACCATAGCTGGAGATCTTGTGAAGCATTGCAACAATTTCATGCCAGCTCCAGTTGATAGGATTCACCCAAAAACTTGGAGCTAGAGTCCCACACAAACTTACTTTTGCTGTTAAAATTCTTTGATTTTCTTAAAAAAAAAAAAAAAAAAAAAAAAAACGGCAGGAACTTATGTAACAACCTAATAATTTGTAAAAATAAACTTTTTCATTGTCTCAATATATACACTTGGCAGCGAATAAAACATACACAGTTGGTTATAAAATATTTTGTTTATTCAAATCAACCTTTTCAATTTCAGAATGATAGTTATGACATTAATGATAGCGTGCATGGCAGAAGTGGTGTGCTTGGCAGTGGAGAAAAATGTGTCGTTTGTCTTGTCCATCGTCGCTGCTCTCTACCTTTTCCCATCGTTTGCCCTTTCTATTTTACTGGCACAGATTACGTCAAAACATTCCACCACGCATTGTCTTGAAATGTCGGTCAGTCTTGCTGACCTCATCTCCGTGTTTCTACGTTCCCCATTTTGACTTTTTTGACGTCATTCCTGGAGCGCCTGCCAAATATTTGACATTGTAATCTAAGGCGAATGTTATTCTGATGTTTGTCCGTGTGCATCACTCATCTCGTTAAGTTAGAAAGTTTAAGAAAATAACTAATTACAATAACATCAGTCTCTTTCTCCTAAGTTGATTCTCTTCAAATTAAACCTTTAAGAAAACTCAGTGAACATCTCCAAGCGTCTTTCTTCATAAAAAGAGTTTTATTCATTTTTAGTTAACCTAATCGATGGCCACCTATGAAATGCGTCAAAAAGAGACGACAGCATCAAACAAGATGATAAAAGATCAGCACGTATAAACACTTACACGCATGCATAATGACTTTTAGTAGTTGTTGAAAATGTTAGAATTCTAAGTTGGAAGTTGAGCAGTGATATGTCTGTTGACATTACATTTAAATTTCTACATGTTGGTACAGTCAGGAAAACAGGAAAAAGAGAGATAATTCCAAAGGCAAGAGGTTCAAGGGAAGAAGTTATTAAGGTAAAAAGCCTTCCAGTATCTGGGGATCTCTGCAGTGAAGGCGTGTAATTTTGCTACTTATCGGATTTGTCGCAGATATTCAAAGCAAAGAAAATTATATAGAATATACTTCTTGGCAGTATATTCTGTGTTACCCGCAAATGTTAGGCTGAGGAGTTTGAAGCCTTAGAACCATCATGACGATACTGATTATAATAATGAGTACAATGAGCTATGGTAGAAGCACAAACCAGATGAAAACCAGGGAGGAGAGTGACGTTTGGTTTGAATCATAGGAAGCTGTGAAGCCTTCCTGTAGTTAAATGTCTCTTCCTATGGAAGTGACGATCAATTGAAGACTGAACAGAAAAATCTCAACACCACCAACAGCATGATCATGCGGAAAATAGGCACAGATTTTTTATACAGATTCTGATACCTTCAAAAGTTCTAATCCCCCACCTCCAATTAATCGTCCCAACACTATATTTAAGGCATATCAACCCTTTGCTTTCTCAGCCCTTTCATGTGAAACTTTGTGGTGAAAAACCGATCCCATAAGTGCTAGTTATGCCACCAGCAATACATATTTTTTTGCACAATTCATTTTAATAATTTTGTTCCATTCGATCATTTCTATTTTGAAAGTTCCGTTATCATTAAATTAGTATTGAAACGAATTGTTGGTTTTATGACTTTCTAGTTGTACTTAACCACTTTTAACTAGAATGTTTTCATAGCGTAAGTGCTAAAAGAATGGAGTCACCAAAAAGATGTGTACATTTGTATTTATATATAGCTTTCATTGTCATGAAAACTTCTAACAGTGCTGGGTAAGTACAGTTAAAATTGAAACGAATTGTTAGTTTTATATCATAGATTATACTTTCAAAATACTAATTGAAGGATCGGTAAATGAAAGTTAAAAAAAAAAAAAAAATCCTGGTCAACACCAGTCAATTACAACATAGTAACTCTTTAAATCCAATGGTAACGAGTTCTTGTTGAGCCGCCCCTTTAAATAATAATCCAAATTTTACCGAATCTATATCATTAATGATTACTACATTACTACCTTACATTCTTTAACCTTTATCCTCGATTGGCCTTCCAGCCTTGATAAGTGGGACAAGTCATCAGACAGAGAAAAGTTTAGCCAGATTTCATTAGCAAGATTTGTGTGATTATGGTAGGGGAACCAGTCAGAATGATGACCATTGACGTCACCGAATACAAAAATAGAGCTTGATGCACAAAGTTTCAATGCATTATCAATATTGCTGAATTTATCATCAACAATGCAGGAGCCATTATGAAAAAGGGATCAGAGTTTGAACATCAGACTCTCGGGAAAAGTTTTACTAGCCATGGCAATTGGTGATTGGTAAGGTTTCTTATAATTGTTAAAAGAAAGATTTTTCTTAATATCATTAAATATTAGTCTGCTTCCACTACTTACTAGAGGTCATTTACCCACTGCTCTCGACATGTGTGCATACGCTTTACCCTCATGTTGAGAATAGAGCATAATATCTTCCATCTGCCAATATACCCATCTCGGGAGGTCTTTTAAAAAATACAGGAATAATAAAACCAAAGGATCGTCCCTCGGGGAACATCAGCATTGCATGTGGAGTTTGTATTTACTTGCCTCCCCACGAGGGAAGAGTTAGACACAAGATCGGTTTTTAATGTGGAGAAAATCCAGCTCTCCAAGAAGGAGCACTCTGGATAGGAATAAAAATAAAAAATTGCCTCAATCTAGAAGGATTTCTCCTTCACTGACCAATATCAAAAAAGGTGAAGTTGATTAAATGTCTGGCCATCTGAGGCGAACTGGATATTTCTTTTAACTCTAAAAGGATCCGATCTGATTATTAATGTGATTATTTGAAATATTGCTTTCATTTTTATGTTATTATTCAAATTCTTACCATTGTTGTATTATTTTGGGTCTGCATTGATTTGATATGTTTCAGAATTTTTTTGGAGAGGTTTGCCAACCTTTATTATTTGTTTTACTGTTCTCACGTTACAAATTAGTGACCCTATATCAATAGTGATTAATTCAGGTAGTGTGAATTTTGACAAAGGTCACACTTAGTGCAAATCATGATAACTTTACTCTGCAGACAGAATCGTTCTCAAAGAAAGATGACACAAAGTTGAGACAAGGCACAGCAGGTCAGACGCCATAGACAAAACAGAGATAACGAATAACGTCACATTTCTCAAGCCAGAACAAAAAAATTTTCATATCAGTCTCCCTGTGGAAATCGTGCAAATGAGACACTGTTAATAATGTAGAATAGTCTAAGTGGAATGTTACCTCAATGTCTCTGTCCATGTGCGTCACCCATTCTGATAAATTTAGGAATCTAAGAAGTAAAAAATTAGTCTCTCTCCCATGAGTCCATTCTCTTCAAATAAAACCTTGAAGAAGACTCAGCAAACGTCTCCTTGTGTCCTATTTCTTTATGAAAAGAAACTTATTTCTATAGCAACCCTAGAAGAAATGGTGGTGATGAAAAGAAGCGTAACACATGTAAAAGATCAGGACATATAAACACCTTACACATATGCATAAAGGCTTTTATTTGGTTATTGGATATTTGGATACGAACTAAAAAACCAAAATGAAAATAATACGAATTATCAATCTTCAGCAAAAAAATTCTTGAAACATGCTAGAGGCGTTCCAAAAGTAATGCCTCCTATTTTTTATTCCACCCAAATGGATCAGAGGGAATTGCAAATTGCATTGTGATGATGACTGAACTTTCATGATCTGAAAGTTTCATCTCTCTGTTGCAGATATTGATAGAGTAAGACTCTAGGAAAGCATTTTCTGTTATAGACCTGCGTCAGAAGCAGAGATGTGTCATTAAATTCCTTGCAAATGTGCACTAAGGATGGAGGTGACTAGGTAGAAAAATAAATTCTGAAGCACAAAAAGTGGCTCTTTTTAATGGTACCACTCCCGTTTTTATAGCTCTTCAATTTTTTGAGTAAAAAATTAGGCAGGCTCTACTTATGGTACAACCTGCATAATAAATTTAAATTAATTTTTTGAGTAAAAAAATAGGCAGGCTCTACTTATGGTACAACCTGCATAATAAATTTAAATAGTTGAATTTATATCTGCCAAATTATGATTTAACTAGTGGGTGGGGACGCCCAGATTTGCCCGGGTGCAAAATATGCTTAAATATGATATTTTAATTTGTCCAGATTTCGTATATATTATTATAGAGTCATGATTTCAAATATTAAAAAAAAAGTATTTAGATGCCATCAGCTAGAATCGAAACCGAAGCATTCAAAGCTGGTGACGTTACCACTGTACCAACGTGACACGCATATAAACTGATTAAAAATGAAAAATAAACTAACGTGAATGTACAAAACGTATAAGGATTTTTTTTTTCGATTTTCACCCATTTTTTGATCCCTTAAAAACAATTTTAACCGGCTAAAGACCCATAAAAGAACGGTTTGTGTAAAAACAATCCAATCATTTGAGGCCCCTAGCGCTGCTCTGCGACTTTTAGTTTCAGTGGAGATACAGTTTGAAAATATGGAGACAGACAGACAGGCAGACCAGCAGACAAACATATAGCCGTTTATATATTAGATTACAATGTCAACGTGCATAGCACAAAGCTATTTAGGTGGTGGTTTGTGCAATCTAGTCTGAAGTCGGCATAAGCATTGGATCCAATTTGATGCCAAACTATTCGAAGTTGAGAAGAAAGGCTGTGCATCATTGACGAATTATTTTATGTCTATAAACGTAACAATTAGGAGAAATTTTGATTTACAGTTTTTTTTGTTTTTTTTTTAAACGTTGCAAGTCTTTCTCTGCTCTTTTGTTATTTTCACGGCAGATGCTTTACTTCTGTACTGTACTGAATTAAAGCAGCACTCATCTTAGGCATGTTGAACCGCTTCCCTTTGCAGGAGGAAGTTCCATGGGAGTATGAAATTCACAAACGGTCCCCAGTTGTATGTACATCCCCGGTAGGGGAGATAACGATGTTCGGTTTTGGCAACTTTTGCAAGGTGGCGACATCCTCCTACATACCGTGCCTACTATTCCCAAACGGTCACCAATTTGGTACTGACAGGTGTGGGGCCGGGAACCAGCCTAGTACCTGAGGTACGCCACCTGGTTATCACTCAGGAGCTTCATTCTCCCATGCCTTGCCACCTGGCTTTCGGGTGGGGCAAGTTTATTGCTTGTCGCCTGAGGCGCCCCAACTGGGGGATGCCGACCGGGATGCTCAGGCAATTTTTGTCGAGGCAAGAGTGCCCCTCCTTTAGGGAAGCTTGCCTATATACTACTTTGCGACCCTGTATCACATATTGCTGTGGTGGGCAGCAATCAAATCTCTACCCTCATTATGAATGGTGGGGATGAGTTTCTTTGCTGCTTTAGTTGATTGAAGACTGAGTAGAAAGTATTCACCAAGGATCCGTTCTTGACACTCAGCCCTTCAGGGTGCGGTACGCTGCCTGGGTATCATCCAGGAGGTCTACCCTTCCAGGCCTTACCGCTTGGCTTTTGGATGGGGCAAGTTTATTGCTTGTCGTCTGAGGCGCCCCGACCGGGGAATGTTGACGGGGATGAGCTGGCAATTTTTGCTGATGCAGGAGTGCCCCTTCTTTAGGGGAGCTTGCCTATCTCTCACTTTCTGGAATTTGTGTCAAACATTGCTCTGGTGGGGAGCAATCAAATATCTACCTTCACTATGAGTCAAAAATATTGTAACAAATGGCTTGAATTAAAGTTTAATATGCAAAAGTCAAGCATCATGATGCAACAATTGTACTTTAAACAGAAACATGCATTTCGAATGCGCTTCTGTCATATCAAAGAATGTTCTGTTGATTTTATATGTTGGGCCTTCGGCTTGTGTGGTAATAAAACTTTTCAAATGCACTTGTGATGTTAGGCTATGTAAAGTGTTAACTTTGGTCAAAATCGCCTGTTTCTTCTTTCATCGGATTATTTCGATTATCGATTATCAATACTTACCAAAGACATTTCGATATTAAATTCATTTAAGAACACTGCTAGGCACATAAAGTACCTTTGTGCGGAATTTCATAAAAATCGGTCCAGTCGTTTTGGAGTTCATAGGGAACAAACTCACGGACACACACAGACAAAGTTCTTTTTTATATAAATAAGTGTCGTGGTGGGTAAGTATAAGAAATACTGCTACTACTACTACTACTACTCTTACTACTGCTAATATAGTAATGACACTAAATTGTAACTCCCCCTTTTTTTCTTTATTTTCCTCTCTGTCCTTCTTTCTTCCTTTCGACCAATCAGATTAAAGACAGAAAAAAAAGTCTTACAAAAAGTGCAAAAGAAAGTAAGCCTGTGAATGTGGGAGGGGGAGGGGGGACAGTTAAGAAGTGAAAACAATGAATTCACATCGCCTGAGTGTAAACATTTCCTAAAGCATTACAAAACGGCCCCGAATCCAGCCACAGTCTCATTCAGCAAAAATCGGTCTTATTTTGTTCAAATTCTATAGAAACACCCTTTTTTATACAGGGTACCCCCCCCCCAAAAAAACGGGCCCCAACTAAAATTAGGTCCCGTTTCTTAGTGTTTTGTCCGAATGAAATGAAACTTTGGTCATAACTAGTTTATTATATTCAAAACATCACATCAAAACACTAGGGTCTTTGGCCTTTTTTTTTTCTCCGTTCTACAGCATATGTTCTAGACAGCCTCCATTTAGCTTTTGTTTTTTTTTTTGGTCACCCTGTAAGTCAATTATGTTTAATCAATCAATCGATAAGAGTTTTATTGCTAAACTAGCGGGAGTACCCGGCGTTGCCCGGGTGTTTATAGGTGTGTGTGTGGTGTTAAATAAAAAGAAACATCGAAAAACAAAACACAAAAAAACTAACGTAAGGAAAACGAACACATGAAAAATGGAAAAACGAGCACATGAAAAATGGCTTAAATAAGCCTGTTTCGATATTAAAATTTTAAAAAATCGGTGGGTACCCGGGTGTTTTTGGGTGTGTGGTCGGGGGTGGATAAGCGAAGTAAAAAAAAAAAACCAGAAAAACGAACGTTACGTGAAAAATGGCTTAAATAACACTGGTTCAATATTTAAATTTAAAAAATCGAAAAAAAAAAAAAAAAAAGACATCTCACACCACGATTCAAACCCAAAACGTTTAGATAATGAACAAACGCGCTAATCAACTGACCTAACGCGACGTACATGAAATTTAATCAGTTTTTTCAACTATTTAAAGTAAATCAGGCCATTACGTCATCTGGCGCATGCATAGAACCGGTCGTCGTCACGAGAAGACCGTATTTGTTGACCCCCCTGTCGAAAATTGTTGATTTCGTGGTGAAAAAAATGAACGTTTTTGGCCAATTTTTCGATATTTTTTGAGCGAAGGATGGGGCTTCAATATGATACCGAGTTTGTGAATTTTCGTCGTGTCTGTCAAAAAGTTTTAGCAAACACACAAACATACATACATACATACACACATTTTCGCTTTTATATATATGGATTAGCGAGGGGTACCTGGCGTTGCCCGGGTGTTTCTAGGTGTGTGTGGAAACTCCATGGGTGGGTTGGTGGGTGGGGGTGGGGGGTTAAAAAAATGTTTTGGTAGATAAGGATCGAACCCGAACTGTTGAGGCAAAGTTATAAATTAAAGTGTGAAAAAAAAAGGTGCAACGTTAACCATTGCCCCACCGCGAGATGCTAATGGAAACACGTTTGAATTTAGTAAATTACTTGGATTTGGCAAGTGCCCGTTTTAATGAGTTAATGAGGTCATGTTTGACTGCGGGATTTTTATTTTCCCAAGATGTTATAGGAAAAAAACTAACCCACATGCTGCGAGCGACAAATGTTGAATATTTATCCTCCCGAAATCGAGCAAATTAAATAGACAGGCGAGCTTCGTTGTAAACTGTGAGATATTACGATTTATATGCGATATAAAAAGTTTTAAAAAGTTGTGAACTGACCGACCGCTTCTCTGAAAAAAGCCTTTTGTAGACATACAGAAAAAGTGAGCACACATACATACATACATACATTTTCGCTTTTATATTTATAGACTAACGGGGGTACCCGGTGTTGTCCGGGTGTTTAGAGGTGTGTGTGGTGTTAAATAAAAAAGAACCCGGGGAGGAGGGGGGTAGGATCAAATCCGAAGCCCTGAGGCGAAGTTTGAAAATAAAATCGGCCAGCCAGAATGAGTTAGTGAAAGAAGTTTGAATTTATTTAAGTAAGAAACAAATTGACAGGTGCGTGCCTGGAAGTCATCGATCATTACGACGACGACGTCAATGACCAGGTTTATTTGTTATAAGCGAAGTAAATAAGAAAACAACGTTAAGCGGGGGGGGGGGGGAGTGATCAAAACATCGAAAAAAAAACACAAAAAAACTAACGTAAGGCAAACGAACGATGTTGAAAACAGAAAAACGAACATGTGAAAAATGGCTTAAATAAGCCTGTTTCGATATTAAAATTTAAAAAAATCGTTGGGTACCCGGGTGTTTTTGGGTGTGTGGTCGGGGTGGATAAGCGAATTAAAAAAAAGAAATAGAAAAACGATCGTTACGTGAAAATGGCTTAAATAACACTGGTTCAATATTTAAATTTAAAAAATCAAAAAAAACAAAAGAACATCTCACACCACGATTTGAACGCAAAACGTTTAGATAATGAACAAACGCGCTGATCAACTGACCTAATGCGACGTACATGAGATTTAATCAGTTTTTCAACTATTTGTAGTAAATAAGGCCATGACGTCATCTGGCGCATGCGCAGAACCGGTCGTTGTCATGAGAAGACCGTTTTTGTTGACCCCCCCCCCCCGTCGAAAATTGTCGATTTCGGGGTGAAAAAATGAACGTTTGTGGCTAATTTTTCGATATTTTTCGAGCGAAGGATGGGGCTTTGATATGATACCGAGTTTGTAAATTTTCTTTGTGTCTGTCGAAAGTTTTTAGCAGACACACAAACATACACGCATACATACATACATACACACGCACATTTTTGCTTTTATATATATAGATGAGGACCTCCCCCCGCGACTGGACTTTAGCAATCTAACTCTCTCCCGAGTTATCCGCTGCCATGTGGGACCCACGTGTTGTATCAGCTTGTTCCTGCATCTCGTTCTTAGTCTTCCCTTTGGCCTCTTATGTTCAAGCTATGTACCCTGCTCATCTGTGTTTGGATGTTTTGATGGCAGTATTGATGTCAATAACTCTTGTTTGTTGGCGGATCCAGATGTTTGTCTTTCTGTCTTGTAGATTATGTTACATAAATTCAAATAATTTATTCAAATGAGACATTTTTCTTGTATACTAATCAGTATCAAAAGAATGCGAAAAAGAAAAGAAAAAAAAAAAGTGACGTACCTGAGCAAGATCAGTGACAGAGAAATTCCATATATATTCGTTCTTTTCCGCGTCTGGGAAAATGGCCGAGTAAATTTGTTTCATTTCTTTGACAGATTTGTAATCATAATGCAACTGCGAAAGACAAAGATGCTGTGTGTTTATTGGAGTGCAATAATTAGAGCTAGGACAACAGCATATTCTTTTCATTGTTTTGACTCTCGAGTGTGTACCCGTTGATGCCTTATATGCTTTTATATAGAGTGATATGATTCTCAGTTGATTAACTGTGTCTAACTGTGTTGGATATATACTCGAGAGTCAAAACAATGATAAGTATATTCTGTTGTCATAGCCCTAGTAATAAGTAATCGGGAGGAACCTCCCTTATTTGAAAAGGTTATGGTAAAGATTGATACTGAAATATAGTTCCGGTTGTTGCTTTACAGGCGGGAAGACTATATCAAAACAGAAAGTGTTTACTAAGTGATTTCCTAGAATACCTAAGAAAGCAAAAATAAAAAAGGGGGAGGTAATAAAATAAAAGCACAACAAATAAATATTACCAAAGGCAAGCTAAGTTACTCTTCTACTTACCTGGATAACTTCTTTGTGTTTTAATTTATTCAAAAATTGTTTTTTACTTAAAAATGGAGGTAGTGTAAAGATTGTCGACTTAGAACGAAAAAGAAAATGGTGGTCTCAGTCAACCTTCGATGATCGTTCAAAAATCGAAAATCAAACAAAATACTGATAGAAACACATCCAATAAATGTTACCAATCGTGTGAAAATGTAATGTTCTATCAGTACTTTGGTTAATTCTCGATTTTTGAGTGATTATCTACTTAGAAAATGATACTGGTAAACCTGCCATAGTGGTATGAGAGAAAATAAAGAGAGAGTAGCAGCCATAGATGAAGTCAGGTTCCCAGAAAGATGCTTACCTAAACATAGCTAAAAGGGTTTGGTTGTTTTATTTATTCATTTTTATGGTATATCAATCCTTTTCCATTTATTTAATGCCAATCTTGGAAAAGGATTTTAAGCTTCAAGTTCTTTCTATAATCAAATATTTATTCATTGTGTTTGGTTTGGTTGTTTTGTTTTATGGCATATCAGCACTTTTCAGGTTCAGTCATTTTGGTAAAAGTCTTTATGTTTAAAGTTCTTTTATATCCGCAAATATTTATTAATGGTCTTTAGTTTGGTTGTTTTGTTGAGGAAAATTGTTATTTTTGTTTTGGGTATTACAGAACATGGTTGAGTTTTGCAACGGGAAAGAAAAAACACAATAATATCAATGTTTGGTGCATTCTAAGTCAGAAAGCCGATATCGTCAGCAGGTAGGAGCTGAGAGGGAGAAGATAACAGAACACCAAAGTCTTATCTACGACATGAAAAGAAACTGGAATCTTAGGAAGATCTCTATTATTCCAATAATCATAGGAACAATCAAGTTCACGAAAAAAAAAAAAGAAACTTAAAATAAATCTAACTAGCGAATATACTTGGTGAACCAAGTGCTGTAAAGATCTAAACATTTAAAGGATCAGTTAGAATCCTAAAGGTTAGAATCTCTGAAATAGCAAGTGAATTTCTGGCATCCAGTAGGATGCTTCATCCCCAGCAGAAAAAAAAATGAAAATAGTAAACACAGATAATCAGATAATGCAGTGTGATGGAGACTTACTACATTGATGCAAAGGAAACAAAAAACATCTATATGGTCTTATCGACATAACAAACTTTCAAGATGATCATCCACAAAGTTAAGATTGAATAACACAGTACCATACCGAAGCAGAACTCGTCCTTGGTGAGTTGAACCAGCTTCCTCCAAAAGAGGAAATTGCATGGGAGCACCAAATTTACAAGAGGTTCCCAGTGGCTTGTATATCCTGTCCGGGGATATAACAATGTTAAGTTTTGCAGAGATGTGTTAACGTCTTCTTACATGCAGCGCCTGGTATTCTCAAATGGTCATCCATTTGGTACTGATCAGGCTCAACGTTGCTTAAATTTGATCTAATGAGAATCGATAAAAGAGGTGAGGTTTAGGGTGAGGGGTGGTTTTCGTTTTTGCTACTGGTGAAAACAAGATACTTTATCGAGAGAGAGAGGGGGGGAGAGAGAGAGAACAAAAGACAAAGAAAGAGAAAGAGAGAAAAGGGAGAAGACAGATACATGAAAAGAGTCCAGTAACAAAAGTTTCTTTTCTTTCTCTTTGACAAATTATATGCATTAAATCTGCTTCGTTTGTTTGGATCTTGTCCTCCCTTGATGCCCCAAGCACTTGCTTCTTTTGTGAATTTAGCTCTGGTTTGGTGGTTTCTGTCTTTAAATTGTTTGAAGTCGAAAGATTATATTTTAACTGGAAGCATCGAATGTATTTAAAAGGGACGTGCAAATGGAGTTGGTGGTGCTAGGGGTGCCCAAGCACTTGCACACCGCCCCCCCCCCCGTTACTCCTCTTTTAAAAGTGCCCTTTTTAGAGGAATGTATAATAGGCCTGTGCCTCACCGAGACACCGTTTTTTTCACCTGAGCACCTGCTCTGACAAAATTTTTCAAAAAGGGTAATAAAAAAAAAAAACGGCCGAAACTTACATGAGGATTTTTCTGTCTGAAATGATCTTCTTGGGTGACATATGAATCCATTAAGGATGGCGCTGGATCTACTGAACAGACAGACATGCAAAGGTCATTCACAATTCTCTCAGCCAAATGTTCTTGTTGCAAGCGTTCAAGATGTTTCTACAATGAGAAAAATCGTAATTCATAACACATTTTTCAAAAGAAATTCTGTTTTTTATAGTTTTGTTTTATAATCGAATTTTTTCAATAAAGATTTATCACCATCATCAGCATCATCATTAATGTAATGGTTTGTTGACATGCGTTGGACGAGTTTAAGAAATAGATTTCTAAATTGACCTATCTCTGGTCAGGTTTTTATTTATACCCCTTTCTCTCAAGCCCATTTTTATCACTTACTCCCATGTTTTTTTTGGCTTTCCCCTGTGAACTGGAGCTGTTACCTCAACTGTTCTACAACCATTGACCCAAGAACTCTCATCCATTCTTCCAATGTGGCCATACTATCAGCTTACTATTCTACACGCATATCCTTATACTGTACTGATTTAATTTGCCTCTGAGGTCATCAGAACTAAGCCAGCCTTTAAGACTCACATTCCATGACACATTTTCATTCCGTTAAAACTACATCAGGCAGTAAATACCACCCCCTCGTGCTTTGGAAACATAGATGGTGGACGTGTTAAAAAATACAAATATGACGTTATTCCTTCTTGTTGTTTTTTAGGCACCGCCAAAACTGGGGGGGGGGCAGGTAAGTACTTTTTGACGGACCGTCTTTTTAAAAATCTACCAAAAATCAGGTAATTATCCAATCAATACGAAATTTTCAGCGATTATTAAGAGAAGAATGAACTTTATAACAGGGTACTTATTTTTCAAAAACAATATTTATATATATGTATTTTTTTGCTTACAAAACCCCCCTTGTTTTGAGGGGGTTCCAAATATGCTTTAAATAATCATCTGAAACTGAACAAAACATATTATGTTGTTGTAAGGGACGGGATTATAGATTAAAAAAAAAAAAAAAAACTTGTTTGCATACATTATTTTGATGTCTGAATATCAGAACTTCGATTGTGTTTAATTATCCCGCTTTTGAGTTTTGAAGTGTGAAATTCGGTGAATATGTTAAGTAAAATAATTTAAGTTAAGCAAAACAAAAAAAATTTTTTTTTAATATTTATACGCAAAAAAGCCATTTTAAAATCTTTGATAAATAAATTAACAATTTCTTTTTAGCGGGCCGAATAATGCATGACCATTATTAAACAGGGCATGCTTTGAAGAATCGATCCAAAAAAAAAATTCGATAAATATTGCGCCCTTTGTGTTAAAAATATCATTATTTTTTCGATCAAGTTTGGAAACGTTTGCCGCCTTTCGACTACGGTGGATCAAACGCGCTGAAATAATTTTTTTTTATTCTGCTTTAAACTGCCCCTCCCCCATTATGGGGAGCCTGGCCCACACACATACACATTAAAAACCAAACTCATACAAATGGTCACCCATCTGGTACTGGCCAGCCTCAGTGTTAATAATACATTGAAATTTTTGTCACTGAAAAATAAGTTCTTTTTGGCCTATTTGGTCTTCCATAGTTTGCTTTTTATCGAATACAAACGTAAACAGTGTCGATCTAGACTCTAGATCGACTCGAAGTAACTGGTTGCCTATATGAATAAGTGGAATTATTTGAAATCCAGGTACTTATATTATAATATTTTTGCATATTCTCATAGAAAATCACCCTAAATCTTAGTTAGACAAGAAATAAACAAATTAATTCTTTCAAAAACCTTTTTTTTTTTTAACTATTTATATACATTTTTTGCGCAAAACAAAAAATGCCAATTGTTAACTTTTGGGGAAAATTCAACATTTAAAATTTAATTAAAAATAGAAAAAGTTTTACATTATTCAGCTTTCTATATGATAAAATTCAGGGTTTTATCTTTCTGGAAAAAAAAAGTTACTCAGAAATAATGGATTTTAATAAACATAATTTCGTTTTAAAAAACAACAACAACTTGATTTTTCGGCCATTTTTGGCGGTGCCTATTGTTTTTGGTTTTTGCCAGTGTGTGTGTGTGTGTGTGTGTGTGTGTGTGTGTGTGTGTGTGTGTGTGTGAATAACTTTTATATACATGAAAGCACATGTTTTGTTTATTAACTAGCATGGCTTTAAAATGCTTAATACTTAGATGATAAAAACTGTGCATATTTTCAGGCAAGTCTTCATAGCCAAGTCGTAAAACGATACGCTACAGACAATGTAGTTGTGGGTTCAATTCTTGACAGAATCAAGCCATGCTCACTGATAACTAATAGTTAGTAAGAAATGCGCATCCATAGATAACTTTTATGTATGTAAAAAATGCACACACACACACACACACACACACACACACACACACATATATATATTAAACATTCCAAAGTCACAAAAGTAGTCACTTGAACAATATTGTTTTATTGCTGTGTCTTACACGTGTTTACTTGGGTGGCATGAATATGATAAACAAATCATCAGACAATTGCATTAGTTCCCCAGGAAAAAAAATATACAGTTTTTTGGGGGGGTTGAGCATATCGAGAAGTGATAGACAAACTGCCATTAGCATATTAAGCGATGCTCTTTGCGTAAACAAATCGAGCTTCGGCATTTGGACGATGTCAAAATATCATTAATTCACTACCCGCACAGCAGTAGTCAAATAGCGTAGGGGTCAGAAGCCTTGACTGTCGTTTGGATGGTCGGGTTTCGACCCTGGCTTGAGGTAGTTGCCTGTCTAGCTGCACCGGTGAGCTGTGATACAGCGAAACAGTACTGCATGTGGATGACTATATATATATATATATATATATATACATTTATATATATATATATGTATATATATATATATATATATATATATATATATACACACGCACACACACTTATAAATTTCGCCACAAGTGAACACATATATACAGGATGTCCAAAAAGTCACTGAATTGTTGAAAATCTTTGTCATTTTGCCATTAATGATTATTTTTTTTCTATTTCAGATGTTTTACAGAAAATATTTTGGAAATTAATTATGGATAAGTATAACATTGAACAACGTACGCAAGTTGTGAAATTATTTTACCAAAATCAGGGTGACTTTTTGGACACCCGTTACATATCTACATTCATTTCGTTACCTTACATATATGCAACAAGATACAAAAAGCAGACTGGAGATCGACATGCTATCCCATCATCGTTTAAACTCGTCTGTATATACAGTTGCTGTAGATGAGACTGATATGTTTATTTGTTGCATGGCATAACATTTACTATAGTTGATTATACTTCATAGTAAATTCTATTTGGCTTTATTTAAATGTTATTTCAACTTTTTACATAAATCGTTGTGACTATATATGGCATAATTATTGTTGCAATATTGTTTGGAATATTGAAAGGGTAGTTATTTACTTTCTTCCTACTACAGGAAGAGGTGACACAAGATCGGAAGATAAGGAGCGTCAAGTCATCAACCTTAAATCACCTGGATAGTCCTGCTGGCATTCCCCTATAGGTCAGGAGACAAGGCCTGAGAGGGCATATCTCGCAGGTACTACCCAAAGAAATACCTGAGTCTGACAGGTAGAGGGTTACATAAATGACTCAAGACCTATCGAAAGCATTTCCACCCAAGCCTCCTTTTGACCAAAGCAGCAAAGAGATCAACCCAGTAAAAAAATAAATAATGTGTGTGTGGGGGGTGGGGGGGGTAGTTATTTATTCGCTGTGTACCGCAGCAAAATATGGCACAAGGCCAGAAAGTGCAATACAGGCGAGCTCCCCCAAAAAAGGGGTACTCTCGCCTCAACAAAAATTGCCTGGGCACCCCTGTCGGCATTCCCCGGTAGGGACGCCTCAGGTGACAAGCAATAAACTTGCCCCACCGGAAAGCCCTGTGGCAAGGCCTGGAAGGGTGGACCTCCTGTGTGATACCCAAGCGATGTACCTCAGTCCGACAGGTGCTGGGCTAGTTCCTGGCCCCTCACCTGTTGGGCTGAGTGTCAAGAACTGACCCTTGACGTGTACTACTATCCTGTCTCCCTGCAGCTGAAGCCGCTAGGAGACACATCCCATCATGAGAGTTTGATAATGGAGTTTGAACGATTATATATATAACTAGGTGTGATGAGAACGAACCAATCAGATGCCAGAATTACTTTATAAAATATACTGAATCTATTTAAATCTTTCAGTGATAGTTTTCTATCTTGACACAAAAAGTTCACTACGCTCTGCTGATTATGATTGGATTAATTCTTTACCAATAAAAGCTTCTCTGTTTTAATTGATGTTGCCATGGTTTTTTTTTTTTTTTTTTTTGCTTGGGACAACTACATTTTTCTATTACAAGAATGACACTACACTCAAGAGGTTATGGGCCCAGCATTGTTCTACTGCGTTCTGCTGATTCTGACTGGATTAATTTTTTACCTGAAAAGGCTTATTTATTTATTGGCAAACTGTTATCCTCATCTTCATAGTTATTGTTGTTTCACTACTTTTCAGCCGACTATTCCTCTGGCCTTTTTCAGTGGTAAACCGCGACGGGACACGGATGCTGAGTCTCTTAATTGTATCCTCAGCAATTACTGCCTTCCATAGTTGCGGTTGTTACACTACGTTTTGGCCAACTAATCCTCTGGTCTGCTTTGGGTAGGATTGATTCAGCAGCTTTATCCACTGCGCTACAGGCCCCAAAGGAAAGCAGTAATCACTGAGGATATAGTTAAAAGCCTCAGCATTCCTATCTTGTTGTGGTTAACCACCTGTAGAAGGCCAGAGGAATAGTCGGTTAAAACTTGGTCAAACAACAACAACAACTATGAAGATGAGGATAACAGTCGGCAAATAAATAAATAAATAAATTACTCATCTCCGAGGATTCCAATAAAAAAAATAATAGACTTGAAAAGCTTCTCTGATCGGATTGATGTTGCCATTTTTCTTTGCTTGGGACAACTACATTTTTCTATTAAAAGAATGGCCCTAAACTCAAGAGATATCTTATCTAATGTACACGTACATAAGTGTTGGTGTTCCATATCAATAAAACATATTGCAAACGCGTACCCTGAGATTTTTCCTCTCCTCACAGAAATTGTCCTCTGGGATGATTGTTCCCCGCAAGGTCAAAATGACAGGTGCCCCACCTTGTAGGATGGGATGCGTCTCAAACAGCCACTGTTCAGAATGAATGCCACACTGCGAAGATTTAAATGTGAATGGGAAATGCCTACTCATGCCGGGTAGGATGACACCTGCAAATACATTGGGGAGGAACATTTGTAGCTTAAGTTTTTATCCTAATACAAAAAATCATTTGTTATCATTGGTTTATTATTTTTTTTTTTAATCTAAATATTTATCTTGATTTAAACATTAAAAAAACAAATAATAATTAAAAAATTATAAAGAGAAAAAAATTATAAATAAAAATTCTAAAAATTTTGTTTGTTATCAATTGTTTGTTATTCAAGTCAGTGAAAAAGTCAGTTTAAAGAAGAACACACTCGGTAACATACAAATATCTGTGCATGAGGTCGCCAAGCTAATCAAGAAACTTGATTCCAGTAAAGCAACTGGCCCTGACGGCATCCCAATTATAGTGTTAAAAAAGCTTCAACCAGAACTTGCTCCCATACTTACGAAACTGTTTAAGCGTTGCCTTAAGGAGAAGTGCTTTCCGACTCCCTGGAAAACCTCATCAGTATGCCCTGTATTTAAGAATTCAGGTGATAAGTCATCTCCCTCTCAGTACAGACCAATAAGCCTCCTGTGTGTTATGAGTAAGTTGCTGGAATCCATATTAAATAGAGAAATAGTAAACCACCTCAGCAGAAACAATCTTCTTAGTGACACACAATATGGTTTCCATTCTGCAAGATCTACCGCAGATGTGCTAACGGTTATATCTCACAGGATTAGTGAATCTCTTGACAAAGGCTTCCTTTCTAGGGCAATTGCTCTTGACATATCAAAGGTCTTCGACAAGGTATGGCATAGGGGCCTACTTCACAAGATTTCCAACTATGGTATAACTGGAAATGTTTTCTCAATCATTAAATCATTTCTCTCCGATAGGCTCATAAGAGTAGTGGTCGATGGACAAAAATCAGAGGCCTGCAGTATTAATGCTGGAGTCCCTCAGGGGTCAATCCTGGGCCCAACTCTCTTCCTGATCTACATCAATGACCTCCCTAAACACATACTTAAATCATTCCTTGACATCTATGCTGATGACATGACCATCTACGGCAACACATCAAAGGCTGTAAATGACAAAGTTCTCTCTGATTCTCTCTCCTCTGATCTCGAGTGCGTGGTTCAGTGGGAGAAGACGTAGCTGGTTACCTTTAATGCATCTAAAACCAAACTCCTATCTTTACATCATCAACGCTCTGATCCCCATCTGGCATCAATTGAAATGGATGGCTCTCGTCTGGGAGAAGCCCCATGTTTTGACAAGCTTCTGGGTTTGTCCTTTACTCCTGATCTGAAATGGAACACATACATCAAGTCTGTTGCCAAGGTCGCTGGAAAGATGGTGGGATCCTTCTACCGCTCTAGAAGATATCTCACTACTGATGCAATTCTCTATCTATATAAAAGCCAAGTGCGTCCAAGGATGGGATACTGTTGCCATATCTGGGCAGGAGCTGCTAAAAACAGCCTATCCTGCCTTGACAGAGTATAAAATAGACTTCGTGGCTTAGTGGGGGATGCCCTTTTCTCTACCCTGCAACCTCTCTCCCACAGAAGAGACGTTGCGAGCCTATCCTTGTTTTATCGTTATTTCCATGGCAGGTGCTCGTCTGAACTCCAATCTCTGGTCCCCCCTCGCCAATCTTTCACAAAAAACACCCGTCTAGCTGAATCCACTGTGAAAAATTTCCCCCATTCTTTATCTGTGCCTAAATCAAAACGTGGATTCCATGAACAAAGCTTCTTTCTTAGAACTGCACGCCTGTAGAACTCTGTTTCGTCTGCCTGCTTCCCACCTGACTACAACTTGGATGTCTTCAAGTCCAACGTTAACAAATTCCTAATGAACCGCCCCCTTAAGTAAACACTTCATCAAATCTCCACACTAACGTAATGTACTTGCAATAACCCTTATCCTTGTGTGGCTTCCGGGCCTTGATAAGTGGTGACCACCGTGTAAAAAAAAAAAAGAAAAAAAAAAAGAACAATAAATTTTCAGCAAATTTAAATAAAAAAATAAGATACTTAATTCCATATCCATTTCAATTCTTGTCAGATAGCTCTCACTAGCAACAGCCGTAATATGCATTTTCGAATGATGAAGGGAAATGTTGAATGTGATTTTCACAACGTTTCGGTTGATGTCATCTCCGACCTTCTTCAGTTGAACTCGATAATGTTTCTGTCGAACTCGGGAATTTGGATTTTGACCTGTGGCGTAGTAGTTAGAGTACTTGGAAAAATCAATTGTGAAAAAGTGATATTCTCCTGAAGGTTGAAGGTTCAATCCTCAGTGTGGGCGACCGAAATATGCATTTGCGAATTACTTAGGACCTTTATCCAGTCATGGCTGACGGAGCAAGAGCACGTTACCCCCGTGAAGTAAATAAAGAGTTCCGTTCTAAATATCTTCTAAATTTCTGAGTTTGACAGAAACATTCCCGAGTTTGACTTGATACATATGCGAAGGTTGGAGGTAATATTGACCAAAACGTTGTGAGAATAACACTCAAGATGAGAACAGCAGTCCAATGAATCAGAATAATATAATCAATCCTCATCTAAAAAAATCAGAAACGTCAGTAGAAGGGATGTTCCTGAAAATTATTTTTCTAAATGTTAAGGATGAGGATAAAGAGTGTTAGTTCTCTCCGAAATACTACTGAGATATTGTGGTCAAACGAGTGATAATGGTGGTGGTGCTGGTGGTGGTATGCCCCTCATCTCACTGCAACAGTTTCATCCCTTCTTCTTCTTTTATTAATAACCAAAGGATGTAGGGGGAGCCATTCTGTCTCCTCCGGATTCAGCAAAATATTTAGTTGCAATCTTGTCGTGTCAGTGGTGATTTATTCTCTGAAATCTGAATTCTCACGTTGCACCGCTTTCCTCTCCTCCGTTGCCCTATCCCATTTCTCTGTATATTTTGATTTTATGACGCTGCAAACTTTGGTTCATTGTGGTTATCGAAGAAAGATCCCAAGAGATGGAGAAGGAGGAGGTAGAAAGAGATGAAGTAGAAACAATTGAAAAGAAACAATTGAAATATAGGATGTGCGTAAGTAAATAGAGAAAAAAAAGATGAAGAGTTGAGAGAGATGAGGAGGAGGGCGAGAGAGAGAGAGAGGTGAAGAGGGAGAGATGAGGAGGGCGAAAGAGAGAGTAAGGACAGAGACAAAATATTGACAAAGAGAGAAAGACAATAGAAAGTAAGGGAAGGGGACAAAAGAAGGCAAACAGAGAGGGGCCAATGAGAGGCAGTTTTTCTGGAGATTTCGTTTGAAATCTAGCTAGTAAAATTTGGATCTATCGGCTAGCGATTTTTTTTTTTTTTTTTTTTTGCTATAAAATCTGGAGATTTCATTTGCCAACTACACGTCTGCAATTTCAGAAAGCGTATATGCACCCCCCCTCACCTGTCACTTAAATCCAGTCGCTGACCAGGATTCCATTCAGACATTTAATTATTCTCTAGGAATATCCGCATTTCATTAGTTTGCTTTCTTATTTACTCATCAACCCATAAAAAAAAATGTTTAAAAAATGATAATTTCTTTTCTTTTGTTTTCTTAAACTGAATCTAGTATCAGAACACACAATCAGTATTGCTAATTTAGCTGTTTTCCCGCTAGATCTGGAGATTCCATTTGAAATCTAGCAAGTAAAATTTGAATATAGCAACTAGCATGTTTTTTGTTTTTTTTTGGATAGCTTATTATAGTGAAAAGAGTCACGCAACTGAGGTATATTAACATCAGCAATTATCTATCCGTCACACATCTCAAATGCAAAAAGATTAGTTTGAAACTGAAAATTATCATGCCGATTTCTTAAAATATCTCAGTTTTTAACAAAAGATTAATTTATTCATGTTATAACTGCATGATGATCACAGATTGCAACTACTAGGTCGGTGCAAAAATAATGTCGTTTTTGACATGAAGTTAAACGTCAAAAAATGACATTATTTTTGCACAAACCAAATATATCTTCATACCTAGTGTGACATACTCCTTCGATCTTATGCCAATAATTTGTAAAAAAAAAAAATTAAAAAAAAAAAAAAAAAAAATATTAGGTTGGTGCAAAAATAATGTCGTTTTTGACGTACAACTTCATGTCAAAAAACGACATTACTTTTGCACCAGCCTAATAAATCATTCATGAATTATGTCCCTTGATTTTTTTTTTTTTAATAAATTTTTAAATTAAGTCAAAGCATTAAACATTGAAGTAACAAATAGCAATTTAAATAAGATTTAAAAAAAAATGCGTATAAAAACACGGAATATTATGTAATACTTATAATGGTTATGGTAAAGATTGTCTACTTAGTTTCGGTCGCTGCTCCACGAACGGTGTCAATCTAGAAATGGTCAATCTGTGCTCTAACCTCTAAATATTTTATATAGTGTATGAAAAGTTAAAAGCAAACGGCTTTCTGTTTGCTTTTTTTGTTTTTTCTCTCTGATTTTGAAAATCTCAGTTGGCATATATTGTTGTTAGAAAGAGTAATAATTTATATTGAAAGAATGGCGATTGGAGAGGACAGTGGAGTATGGAAGATTCATCGCTTCTTGTTCAGAAGTTTCCCTATATTAAAAAAATTATTTAAAAAATAGCTGCATGATTTACACATCCAAAACGAAACAAAAATATCATTTTCCAAAAATCACGTAAATTGATCAAGTAGTTTTATTTTTAAATAAGAAAATCAAATTTTAAATCTGAGAGGTAACCCTCTCATCCACCATTTTGAAAAATATCTCAAGAATCAAAGGGAGATGACTCAACAATAATTCTTACTACATTTATGTTGTAATGCCTACAGATTCTTATTAATCAGTCAAAAATTATCTTCTTTACAAAAAATGGAACTACTTAATCAATTTATGTAATTTTTGGAATATGATATTTTGGACAGGAACAAATTCATCTCAGATTACAAAAGAGGCAAAATGGGGGGGGGTATAAAATTATGAAATGGAAAGTATCCACTTCATCATGGTTGTTACATCATAAATTGGAAATTGCGAAACCGTGTTAATGAAAAAGATCCTGAATTGTTTAAGGCCGGTGTAGTGTGGGTGTGACTTAATTTGCTATGGACTCCAAAACGGCTGGGCCGAAGTTTTTGAAATTTCACACAAATGTACTTTATGTGTCTGGAGTATTCTCAGATAGGTTTTTGTACCGGAATGCTTCTGATAAGTATCAAAAATCGATAATCAGAAAAACCCGAGTAAAGAAGGTACTGACCGGTTTTGAACAAAGTTTTATATCTCCACAAGCAAAAGGGCTCGGCATAGAAAATCAACGGTAGATTCTTTGATTAGACAGGGATGCGTTCGAAATGAGTGTTTCTGTTTAGAGCACAATTGAACCATAATACTTGGCTTTTGCATTTTAAACTTCAACTCAAGCCATTATATAAAAATGATTTTATAAAATAAACAGTTTCTCTACAGTGCAATGTAGATTGCAATCTATTGTGGACTAAGTCACTGGGGGAAGCATGCAAATCTTCCTCTCGGTACACCGGAGTGGGTCCCTAACAATTGCAAGCAATCAACTGATTTGATTGAAAAGATGGGCGATTTCATCGATTTTTATGACAATAAGGTCATGGGAAACTGAAAAATTTGACCCCCCCCCCTAAAAATATCAGGACTAAAATATAATTCGTTTTCTTTTTTTTTTTTAACACCAGTTTGAAATGTCTGATGGATGTGATAAAGTGGATATCATCTATTTAAGCAAACAAGAATATGCAAAAATGTGTAAATAAAAATTCTGACAAAAAAAAAAAAAAAAGGCGGCACACTCATCTTACCATCTGACTCATTAAAGTAGAACCGCTGCACTGGATGATGGAATATTCCAAATGGCTTATATTTCGGAAGTTTCTGAAAAAGAAGAATAACACAAGAATTCGAATCAAAGAATAAAAAAATATTAGAGATAAAGAGTTATTTTTTACAGACGCAAGATGAATTTCTATATATTGATTAGTTCGTCCGCCGGAAGACCATCTGGTCATCTTAGAGATGATGGATGGCACGTGCTGGGAGTTTGTATAAAGTGAAGCTGCTTTTGTCCAGGGCCAGCCTTACTCTCTTGTCCCAACCAGCCTGACCCTACGGCAGGACAGGGTCGAGACAGTTGGAGGCCTGTTGGGATGAAGGAGCTACCTGAAGTGTCGATATCTTCCTACATGCAGCGACTGGTATTCCCAAATAGTCACCCATTTGGTACTGGCCAGACTCAACGTTGCTTAACTTTGATCATCTAATGAAAACGTGTGTGTCAACGTGATTATACCGTATATCTTTGTATATTAATAGTGAATGAAAATATAGAACAGAAGTAAAAACGTAACATGTTTAACATAACAACGGAAAAAGGTTTATGACACTGTCTGAATGAGGAAAAAAAAAGAGTTGAAAATTCTTTGGACTGTCGAAGGTCGGCCAGCAGTTATCTTCAGGTGAAGATTGTCAATGTTGGAGCGTCCAGTAGACAAGGACAGGAGAGAGAGAGAGAGAGAGAGAGAGAGAGAGAGAGAGAGGGAAACGTCTTGTTGCTCACGGGGTTCTCTTTGCTGATTGACTGTGATTTCCAAAGGGCTGAAGAGGTTCCTCAGGGGATAAATGGAATCTATTCACCCAGTAAGCTGATTGGTTAGTGTGTGGTCAAATCACCTAGCAGGATCATTGATTCATGAGAGAAAAAATGTCTTTATTTTATTTGATTGCTATAATTATTCGTAGTATAAAATTTCCAAACAGCCGACGTATGCAGATATATTGAAAGCCTTAAAGAATGTACATCACAAATTATGCATATAGACATCAATACACGGGTGTCCCCCCAAAAATATACACTCTCTTTAACACACGCTTACTAATGCATTATTTGTTTATTTTAGATGCAACCAACCCTTCACAATGATAAACGTACAATCGTTCTCATGTACCTGTTGTCTCCCTGATTTTATTTTCGCTTTTCCTCACTCACATGCACCTATTCCAAATTCGTAGTTTACTTTTTTGTACCAAAACGGTCATTAACAATGTTTTCTTTTTTTTTTTAGTTTAACTTATTTAAAACTGATATAAATTATTGCACAATAAAAATAATTAAAATTAAAACAAAAATCATTTTTACTTTTACTGAATTTAAGAAATTATCCTAGCAAATTACCTAAACAAAAATATCGTAAAAACTGAATTTAACTTGAAAATACTATGAAAAAATAGTATATCTCCACAAATAAAAGGGTCCGGTGTATAAAATCACTGGTAGATGCTTTGCTAAGACAGGGGCGCGTTTGAAATGAATGTTTCTGTTTAGAGCACAATTGGCCCATGAGACTTGACTTTTGCATTTTAAACTTTAACTCAAACCATTACTTAAAAATAATTTTATAAAATAAACAGTAGGTTCTCTACAGTGCAATATAGACTACAATCTATTGTGGACTAAGTCAATGCGGGGAGGCATGTGAAGCTTTCTCTTGGTACACCAGAATGGAGGCAATCAATTGATTTGATTGAAGAATTGATCATTTCACCAATTTTGATGACAATAGAAATATGTGAGTGTGAAACATTCATTGATCATCATTCAACCCCGGGCAACGTCGGGTTTCCCTGTCAGTATATATATATATATATATATATATATATATATATATATATATATATATATGTGTGTGTGTGTTTACAGAGAGGAAGAAAACATGATAGAAAATCGATCTACCTCTCTGCTGTCTGACCTCAGCTTGATAGGAATTATCTGCCCTCTCTTCTCGCCTATGACTCTCTCAATACTACCTCACTCTACGTGTCCCTCTTAAATTCCTGATGTGGTTTTCTCTCCAGATACATACACGGAGATTTATGGAGTCCGGGGGTCAACAGAATGCAATGTGAACCTCTTTTGCTTCAACCAGAAACTCTCGGTGGAATCATTAGTTTTGTGGAAATGGACAGATTTAGGTTTATTGTTTGACATAATGTTGCTTCCTGAGACAGATACAGGTCTACATTTAATTCACAACGATTACTTGGGGAATTAAAAAAAAATATTTATTTATTTATTATTATTATTATTATTATTATTATTCAACAATGATAATTACAACGACGATGATAACAACAATAACGATATCAAAAAATAAAAAATAAAATAAAATAATAATAATAATAATAATAATAATCACCACCATCATTATATCATCATCACCACCACCAACCACAGCATCTTCATTGTTGTCTGTTTATCGTCTGTTTTACATGCTGGCATGTGTTGGACGGCTTTTAGAAATTGACTTCCAAGGACAGGTCTCAAGGTAATAGCAAAAGAATGAATATTTGATTATATATATATATACATATATGTATTTAGTGTATGAGTCTGGGAGTGATCTTAGTTAAGTTTTGTCTCAGAATATCCCCGATAATTACAAATAATCGATAATCGAAACCGTTATTTTAATTTATCTATCATCGCTGAAGCCACTTTTTCCATGTCGTCGCTTAGCAATAATGATTGAACAATGGGTCGTGAAAATTCTACTGTGGGTAAGTTGATAGCATTTTTTTTTTGTTTTTTGTGCATGATGTGGTTTGTAGATTAAAACTCCGCACGTAAATTCCTTAATGTCTTTTTTTCATTAAATGGAAAGAAGTCTATATAAAATAATTTCATAAAAGAAACAATAGGTTCTATAGAATGCAATGTAGAATAACATATATTTTGAACTAAGTTACTGCATGGAGGCATGTGAAGCTTCCTCCCAGGCGATTTCAAAGATTCCGCTAGCAACCATAACCAACTCGAGGTAACAGTGGACTGAAATAAGTAGATTTGTATGTGTAGCTTAGCCACACACACAACACACACACACACAAGACACACACACACACACCACACACACACACACACACACACACACACACACACACACCACACACACTACTTTATTATATATAATAGATTAGCATGGTTACTTTGCGTTGCCCGGAACATAAAAACTGATGCTCGATTCATGCAAGATGGTCCAAAAGCAGTCTGAAGCTTTCCATATGTTTCTGTGGCATTTTTTTTTCAAGTTTAAAACAGAATTTTTTTGCATATCGTTCTTCTAAAGTGTCCTTACGACCAGATTGCATTTTTGAAATTCACTAGTTGTGACAATCATGCTTTAGTAGGGTGTATTCCATTTCCGGCTGTAGCTGTTCATTTGAACCTGAAATCATAAAACTTAATCAGTCCTCTCATAAGATGCACAGCAATAACATACCGCATTTTCAAGAGTCTGAAAATTTTAAATGCCTGTACAAAAAAAGTTTGGAAACTTATTAAAGGCACCTCATATTTTTGGTGTTGGAGATAAAACTACAATATTCTAGTTTCACGAATCATTATGGACAACAAAGAGGATTTCATGCAGACCAGATTACCAACTTTGTAGCCTAATGGGGGTGCCCTTTTCTCTTTCCTGTAAATTTTTCTCACAGAAAAGATGTTTCGTGCCTGTCTCTACTTTATTAATATTTTCATGGCAAGTGCTCGTTTGAGCTCCAATCTATGGCCCCCCCCCTTGGCCTGACTTTCACGAAAAAGACTCGTCTAGCTGAAACCACTAGAAATAATTTCCCTCACTCTTTATCTGTGCCTAAACCTAAACATAGATTCCATGAACAAAGCTTCTTTCTTAGAACTGCACGCCTGTGGAACTCTCTTCCATTTTCCTGCTTTCTAACAGACTACAATATGGTTGCCTTCAAGTCCAATGTGAACAAGTTCTTGATGAACCATTCCCTTTAAATAATCCAATTAACCCAATTCCCATTACTAACGATTACTATGATATTTTTCCATGGATTCCTGTGCACTCATTAAACCTTATCCTCGAGTGACCTCCGGGCCTTGATAAGTGGTGACTTCTTGGTAAAACAAACAACAACAAAAAAAAAATAGCAAGTGTACACAGCGTAATGATCTATGGAAGATAAACCTGACTGGTGAGGGTTGAGGATATGTGTTGCATGGGGGGATATTGTATGAGAATGATATGATGGATGTATAATTTGAGTCGTAAAGACAGGAGGCTTAGATCTGATGATTTAAGTGGAAAATTACCAAGAATAAAAGTGTTAACGTTGCTTCTTCACCATTCCTTTGCCAGTTCTGAATCAAACCTTCCCCGACTGTGCGTGCAATCATTGAACCCTGCTGTCCTCAGTGTTTAGGTAAAAAACTGAAATCTTCCAGGTTCACGAAACAGTTGTAGACAAACGAGGAGAACTTCATGCAGACTAATCTATCCTGAGGCATAATATTTGTGAGCTCGATTCAAAGGTCTGACTCACCTAACAGTAACAGCAGGGAGGTGATAGTGGCTGAGTGGTTAACAACACAGACTGACAACCTGGGTGTGCCAAGTTCGAATCCACTTCGTTCCACAGAAACACTTTCACTTCGGAATGTTGGCAACCTTCACATGGTTTCTCCGGTTAGTACTTGAAAAGATTCTTTTTTTTAAATTTTTATGTGGGGACACTGCTTATCAAAGCCCGGGGGTCACTCCAGTATAAGGGTTTATACGTTTTAGGTAGATGGCGATACATCATGATCAGTAATAATGAAACTTGGCTTCGGCTTAATTATTAAAGAGAATGGGCCAACTCCAACTAGAAAGATATCAGAGAAACGAATGTCTATAATAATCATTTGATTCGTTCGAAATGTTTGCATGATTGATACCTAACAACAACGACAGCAACACAAGAGAGGAAACAAACAAACAAACAAACAAACAAAAGACAAACGAATAAAAAAGTGATAAACTGACCTTCCATTGGTAGAAAATGGCAGTTGTGCCATTATTAACAATATCCAGGTAGGATTCCACCTGTTTATGCAGCAGAGTCTCAAAGATGACACACCGTTCCAAGAGTTTCAACTGCACTGGGCGGTTATCACTCTTCTCTAACCACTGCAATTGTTGGCCATCAAAGATTAAGGCAGGGAAATATTTGACGTTGCTTACTGGCGTATGCACTGACTGATTCACGGGACTGTACAGGCTGTGAAACAAGATAACAGAAAAGTAAAAACTTAGTTGAAAATTGTCCAAAAAGTAAACAAAAATGAAGACAAAATTTCCCTATTCATTTCCAAATCGCATATGCTAGTTGCTCTACCAAGACTTAAGAGTCTAATCTCCCCTACTATTTCACCTATGGTCAGATGGTAGGGTTGGGTGAATATTGTAGTAAATTCAAAAATAAAATAATCTATTCTCCTCATCCGGGATCTGAAATTGCTAACAAATATGTGTGCCCTCTGGATGTAAATATTTTAGAGTGTTAAAATTAGTATCAAAACTCTTGAAAGCATAATTAGAAATTAAAAAAAAAACTTTGAATAAACAGATAAAACTGTTTTTAGGACACGCTTAGATGCAAAAATATTTTATTAAAAGAAGGAAGAAAAACACGATTTAATTTCTTTTTTTTCTTTTTCTTAACGTGTTCTAAAAACAGTTTTTTTCTGTTTATTCAACGTTTTTAAATTTCGAATTATTCTTTCAAGAGCTTTAATACCAATTTTTATAGCTTTAATGCAAACAAGATAAGAATTTGCTAACTCCTTGTGCGTTTAACAACAACAGCACGCTTTGGACATGACAACACAAGGATTTTACGTGCAAGAAAAAGAAGACAATAAAACTATTTCACTCTATGAACACTGACCTGATATGGTCCGATATTAATCAGAAATGTTATTCGTATTTAGCGCAAGGCGAAAATAAGGAAACACCGTATGATATATTTATAAATACTGACCCTCCCTTCCCCTATACTTGGTGTCAAATACTTCACTTATCACCGTAGCAAAAAAATAAACAAATAAAAATAAAACGAAAAGTAAACAAATCTGAATAAACCCAAATAATAAACAAAAGGAAAACACTCAAACAAAAAAAAATGAAGGTTTCCGTTTCATTTCCATAATAAAAAATAAAAACAAATAAAAAGGAGAAAACGAACAAATAAAACTGTTTGAATTCGATAATAAGAAAAACTGTGAGAAATGGAGAAAAAAATGTTACCTGTATTTAGCGCAAGGTGAAAAAAAGGAAACACCGTATGGTACATTTATAAATAATGACCGCCTCCCCCTCCAAAACAAACGTAAAATAAAGAAAATGTGGATTATATTTTTTGGGCTGTTAAGTATTTCTTAATGCTTTTTAGTTGGCTAAAATGTAATTGTATTTATGTAGTGGTAAGTCAGGACAAAGTTTAAATGTGGCGAAGTGTTCGTTAAATAACAGGATTAGATTCATTCCGGAATAGGAGAATGTCAAGTATCAGCCAATCAGAAAGAAAGGAACATATCTAGGGAGACATTAGTATTTTGGGTTTAGAAGAATAGAAGGTGAATGCTATGTCTATGAGTTTAAGGATCAGTTACGAAGGGTGGTGTCTCAATATAAGTATCCTGTGAATAAAAATACGCAGTGTAGGAAGGGAACGGTGGAAGGACTTGATCGTTAGGGGTAAAATTGGGAACTACTTCCTCTGTAGATGATTGCGATGATGATGTCGCTCCTAGGAGTAAATTTAGGGGTTTAATATTATGAATTAATGTGTCTGAAATGTCGTTCTATATTTACATAACATACTGGCTAATAGTATAGACATAATGAATTTGTATGTGCCATTTGTTCTTGTATTTTGGTCCAGAGGGGAAAAACTGCGACTTTTTATAACATATAGGGAATATAGGGATAAAAATTTATTCCCCGATTGCAAATCTTCGTCTATGACAAACTAATCTCTATCTCTACAATTATATGAAAGGAACTTTGTCTGTGTCTGTGTGTCTAGGAGTTGATTCCCTGAGGACTCCAAAACAGTTGGGTCGAATGTTTGGAAATTTCACATAAATGTACTTTATGTGTCTGGGAGTGTTCTTAGATAGGTCTTGTACTAGAATGGCTCCGATAATTATCGAAAATCGATAATTGAAAAGGAAAAAAAAACATTAAAGATGTAACACTCAGATTTTGACAAAGGTTTTCACTTTTACACAGTCTAAACATCACAAGTGCATTTGAAAAGTTTTATCACCGCACAAGCTAATGGGTCCGGCATATAAAATCAACAGTAGGTTCTTTTATATGATAGGGCGCGTTTGAAATGAATGCTTATGTTTAAAGAACAAGTGCACCATGATACTCGATTTTTTTCATTTTAAACTTAAATTCAATCCATTATCACCGCACAAGCAGTAAGGCCAGGCATATAAAATATAAAGTAGGTTCTTTGATATGACAGGGCCGCGTTCGAAATGAATGTTTCTGTTTAGAGTACAATTAAAGTATGATACTTGATTTTTGCATTCTAAACTTGTAGCCATTATATACAATAATAATTTTATAAAATCAACAGTAGGTACTCTACAGTGCAATGTATTATGGGCTAAGTCAGTATAGGGAGAAATGTGAAGCTACCTCCCAGTACACTATGATGGGCCCCAACTAGATATAGCAATCAATTGATTTGATTAAAAAATAGACTTTTCACTGCTTTCGATGACAATAAAATATATGGAAGGATGAAATATTCTTTGATCCTTATTAAATCCCGGGCAACGTCGGGCCCCCTGCTAGTATCAAATTGAAAAGAAAGTTCTTGATGGTTTTTAACTTTTAAATCCAAATGAACATATCTCGGCTCAAACAAAAATGTATTAATCAAAATAAACACCATCAGAATCAACACACTTTTGCCAACACAAAACAAGTATATTTATGCCAGTAGCATAAAGATTTTGTGTTTTAGTGGCGATGAAGTCGCTGAAGGTGTTTTTCATATCGCTTAGATTTTTGAAGAATTTCTCACACAGAAAGTTGTCCAGATGCTTGAAAAAGTGGAAGTCGGTAGGTGACAGGTCTGGAGAATATGGTGGATGAGGCAGAGGGTTGGTTTAGCAACGTGCGGTCTAGCATTGTTATAAAGGAGAATTGAGCCTTTTCTGTCGACTAATGCTGTGTGTTGTTGTCAAAGTTTCTGATGCATTTCATCCATTTGTTGACAGTACTTCACTACCATAATGCTTTCGCCTGCCTCAAACAACTGTAATGGATAAAACAGTCAGCATGACCTCTTTTTCGTGCAACTCTGGCTTCAGGAAGTGTTGTGGAGTTTCATCGGTGTCTAACCACTGAGCTGAGCGTCATTGGCTGTTATAAAGAACCCAAGCTATTTATCTTAAAGAAACGTCGCCACCAGAAAATTTCTTAAAACATCACTGTGTTCTGCATTCAGTAGTGGTTCCTGGGCCAAACGATTCATTGATATCGCAAGCTGTTTCAGTAGCTTTTTGGCCTAGCTTGAAATAAGAAAATTGAGCGAATTAGTTTTTTTTTCCATGTTGTATTCAACGTTCTGAAAAGAAGATATAACCGATTGTAATTTAAACGATTAGATAGAGCGAAATGTGCCCTTTAAAATGATATATAAAGTAAAGGTATTATAACAAAACTTATTCGAAAATACATTTTTTGAAATCAAAATTAAAAATTCTGCAATTGTCTTCACAACCTAATCTATATATATATATATATATATATATATATATATATATATATATATATATAAAAGCGAAAATGTATGTATGTATGTATGTAAATAGCGACAGCTAAGAGGCAATTTACGGAAACCACTAAAAAACGCATCGAAGCACAAAAACTAGGAACTCGTGACTTCTGGAAAATCTACAACAGTGTAGTAAATAATGGGCAATCAACAATTCCCCCACTAACCAACAATCACGAGGTTCTTTGCTCAGCAACCGAGAAGGCTAACATGCTTGCCAGTCGGTTTGCCTCAAACTCCACACTGGACCCTCTAAACCACCCCCTACCTCAATTTCCTATGCGGACAGACGCCACGCTAGACGATCTAATAATCACCCCTGCTCAGGTGCATGCTATCATAAAAAACCTTGACACTTCAAAAGCATGTGGACCTGACCTCATCTCAGCTGTGCTATTAAAAAAGTGCTCAGCCGAAGTAGCTCCAGTTCTCTCCAAACTCTACAACAAATGCCTTAATGAATCTTGCTTTCCGGGCTGTTGGAAAACTGCTTCTGTGGTACCAGTATTCAAGAATTCTGGCGAAAGAACTGACCCATCAAATTATCGCCCTATTAGTCTCCTCCCACTTTTTGACAAAATATTTGAGACCTTAATTAACCATGCTCTAGTCCAGCACCTTACAGATGCTAAACTTCTGACCGACCAACAATATGGATTTAGACAAGCCTGTTCCACGGCAGACATCCTCACAGTAATCTCTGAACGCATATACCATTCACTGGACAAAGCAGGAGAGGGCAGAGCGGTAGCTCTAGATATATCTAAGGCTTTTGACAGGGTATGGCATGAGGGTCTCCTCAGGAAAATTAGATCATACGGTATCACTGGTAGAATACTTAACATAATTAAATCCTTCTTAGATAAGAGAAAAATCCAGGTTGTCCTCGACGGTCGTACATCTAAACAATATGATATAAATGCGGGGGTGCTCCAGGGTTCTATCCTTGGACCTCTATTGTTCCTGATATTCATAAATGACCTCCCCGACAAAATTGCCTCTGAGATGGGTATATATGCTGATGACACCACACTCTATAGCAGGCACGACAGGAAAACAAATGAACATATATCTAAAGTAATGGCAGAAACACTAGAGGATGACCTCCAATCAGTAGTGGAATGGGGACAAAAATGGATGGTCACGTTCAATGCCGCCAAGACAAAACTGGTTTCATTCAATAATTACAAGAAACCTTCTCTACCACCTATAGCAATGGCCAACGACTCTTTATCTGAGAGTACGTCTCTCAAGCTCCTTGGCCTAACGTTCACAGGAAACATGAGTTGGAACAATTACAACGAGAGCATTGCCAGGGCTGCTGCGAGGAAGGTGGGCTCTCTCTACCGTGCTAGAAAACTTCTAACACCCGAAAGTATCCTGTACCTCTATAAGGTCACTATTCGCCCATGTATGGAGTATTGCTGTCATATTTGGGCTGGTGCATCGGCTACTAGTCTCTCGCTCCTTGACAGGGTTCAAAAGAGAGTCGCAAATCTGATAGGCCCTAAACTGGCATCTAAGCTTCAGCCTCTGTCCCATCGTCGAAACGTTGCATCCCTCTGCCTGCTTTACAAGTATTATAATGGTGAATGCTCTGATGAACTGCAAGCACTTGTGCCCCCACGACGTGAACACCCTCGACAGACCCGACAAGCTGCAAAATCCCACCCCCATACTTTAGAGATCCCTAGATGTAAAAGATCTTTCTACTCCAGTAGTTTCTTCCCCAGAACTGCTAGACTTTGGAATTCCATTCCAGGTCACTGCTTCCCCAACTGTACTGACATGCATAAGTTCAAGTGCAACGTGAACCAACATCTCGCTGCCCTAATCCCTACATAGTACCCCAGTAGATGTTTCCCCTGATAGTAGCCCCCTACACCAAAGTGGCAATGTGCCTTGTTTGGGGTGAAAATGTAATAAAAAAAATTTTAAAAAAATGTATGTGTGTTCGCTTTTTCTGTGTGTCTAGAAAAGGCTTTTTTCAGAGAAGCGGTCGCTCGCTTCACAACTTTTTAAAACTTTTCATATCACATATAAATCGTAATATCTCACAGTTAACAACGCAGCTCGCCTGTCTATTTAATTTGCTCGATTTCGGGAAGATAAATATTCAACATTTGTCGCTCGCCGCATGTGGGTTAGTCTTTTTCCTATAACATCTTGCGGGGGGGAAAAAAAAAGCGTTCAGCAGTAAATACTATCCCGCAGTCAAACTTGACCTCATTAACTCATTAAAACGAGCACCTGCAAATCCAAGTAATTAAATAAATTCAAACGTGTTTCCGTTAGCATCTCGCGTTGGGGCAATGATTAACGTCGCACGTTTTTTTTTTTTTTTTTTTTTTTTCACACTTTAATTTACAACTTTGCCTCAAGGGTTCAGGTTCGATCCTCATACTTACTTTATTTTTTAACCCCCTCCCCCGGAGTTTCCACACACACCTCCAAACACCCGGGCAACGCCGGGTACCCCTCGCTAGTATTTAATAAAATAACTCCAATGTGTCGTGATACTCAGTTCGCATCAGCATTTATCACAAGTCAAGTATCCAGGTTCACTGAAGCTATTTACAGATTCTTAAATGTTTCTTTGATTAAATGTGTAAAAAGCATCCGTTTGTAGTGTAGTAGATGAAAAAATAAACACTCCTGCTCTTCACATGCTGAAATGATAACCTTATTATTTAGAAACCTATTCATTACTTGAACAGGGAGGTATTTTGTTAGCTATTCTGTACTTTCACCAAACAGTTTAATAAATAAAAAGATACCGTAAAAAGTAAATTTAATTTGAAAATCCTATCTAAAAAAATGGAATGGTACTTAAATAAAACAATCTACTGCACAAACAGCAGTTGTCTGTTTGTACGTGTCTGTGTGTGTGTGTGTGTTTGTTTGTTTGTGTGTATGTTTTTCTGCTGTTTGCGTGTGTTCCTTTGTATCTTATGTCTCTTACGAGAATCGTTTCAAAAGTAAAGCCTCCTAGTTCTTTTTTTTTAACCCAAAACGTTTAAGAGCTACAAAGTCGGGAATGGTATCATTAAAACGAGCGACCTTTTGTACTCCAGAATTTATTTCTCTACATAGTCATCACCATTCTCAATGCACTTTTGCCAGGAATTCAATGAAGTATCTCTGCTTCCTACGCACGTCCATGACAAGAGTGGCTTTCTTAGAGTCTCAAACTGTCAATATCTACAACAGAAAGATGAAACTTTTGTAACGTGGTCGTTTATCTTCTTCAATGGTGTCGTTAAATTTTAACACATGTTGTGTCTGACACAGTCGCAAGGAAACAAACAAAAGGAACAAATTCAACTTAGCTTTTTCAGTTGAAATGAAAGACATTAATTATATTTTACAAAATAACGCATTGCATCTTGCTTTAAAAGTTCACTATGTAGTTAACAAAACACTACTATCTTGACATGTGTTTAAAAGGCTTTCGCGCTACCACGGTACCACACGTCCATCTCACGTCGGCACATACTTTTTTTTATCTGGCCTCTAATATGGTGTATTTTTCTCCCTTTTTCTCTTTTCCTTCTATTCCTCTGCTTAGCGTGTCACATCATACACCGGCTTGGTCATTTGCAAATGTGTTATGCAGCGGCTGCTGCTAAATATGTTAGTAGCTCTGTTACACTTTCAGATCATAAATGCATAAGTTCAGTCATCATAACAATGTCATTTGCAGTCCCTTCTGATCCATTCAGGCGGAATAAAAAATAGAAGGCATTACTTTTGGAATCCCCATCGCAATATGTAAAGAATGTATTCATGTTCCACTAAATTGTGAACTCAGTTTTGGCAAGACAAAAGAGCAAGATAAAGGAAGAGAGAAGAATTACTTGTTGAAGGGTAGTAGTGAAAGTGATGTACGAGAGAAGAAGTAGGAGTGGATGGCGGCGGCGACGGCGGTGGATTTTAGGGATGACGAGTGATAATTTGTTTTGCTGACAGACTGACACACTGTTTGTCTTATTTGTATTTGTGATAATCTGGACAGATTAAAGGGGTTGATATGCCAACAGAGACAAACATTAGAATTGAGACGGTGTAAAAGAAAAGAAAAAAGGAAAAGAAAGGAAAAGAAAGGAAAAGAAAGGAAAAGCTTGCTGAACTGTGTTGAACGCTTGTAGGAGTCATAAAAAAAAGGATTGATAAAAAATATTCTATTTTTTTTCTCAAAGAAAACTTTCGAGTTATTTCGGGCAATGAAAAGAAAATGGAATCTGATAAGGAATAGAGAACCTTGTTGGATTCACTTTTCCCAGAGATTTGTGAAATAAAAATTGGTTGATGCTTTTTTTTTTTTTTTTTACAAAGGAATCACCACTTATCAAGGCCCAGAGGCCACTCAAGGATAAGAGTTAAAGAGCGTACAGTGGTCAAAAGGACAATATCATAGTAATCGTTAGAAGTGTAAATTTGATAAATTAGATTACTTAAGGGGAACGGCTCATCAAGAACTTGTTTACATTGGACTTGAAGACGGCCATATTGTAGTCAGCTGGAAAGCAGGTAAACGGAAAAGAGTTCCACAGGTGTACCAGGCGTTTCAAAGATCTTCCACTGCGCCAGAGGGGTGGGTGAAAGGTCTGATCCAGAGAGGGGGGGGATTTAACCATCTATTTTTTTAACATAACAAAAATCTTGACGAATATCAAGAACAAAACACCACTGACAGAGTTTTCTTAAATGTTTCAAGTGGTAAGAACTGCTTGTAAAAAACTGAACAAAACTACATACATCACTGTGGATAAGACAGAGTTGATAATTAAATCACCTGCCAAAAGACCCTTTCCTGTAGTTGAAACTTTGATAACGAACTAAACAAATAAGGATTGTAGTTAATGCCAATCAAGGAAACGCATTTGTGATTTTGGGGACCGTCAAAAGGGGAGGAGAAATCCCCTTTCCTGTCATGGCAGCAGAGACAGATGAAAAATACACAAAGAAAAAGAAAAGAAAGGGCGCGTTGTAATGTCCGAAAGGAGGATCCTCGGAGATTAGAGCCAGTGAACGTGGCAAGAGATTGAACCGATAAATTATGTTTGAGAATTATGAATTAAATTCTTTTAATGGGGGGGGAGGGGCGAAGTCATCCCCAGCTAATTCTCAATATGTCAATGTATAAGTGAGCTTCTGTGATTCTGCTCTGCTCTCCACCAAAATCCATGCCACTGAGAGATTGCCCCTTGACTTAAGGTTGAAATCACTAACTCAAAAATCACTCAGACTCGCTTTGCTCTCTACCGATGTTTACGCAGTTAGGAGACTGACTTTGGATTTGGGGTTGAAATGGCTAAACCCGAAAATCGCCCAGACTTTATCAAAGAGTGCCGTTCAGACACAGATCTTAAGAACTCAAATCAGAAACTTGTGAATGATCACAGTTGTATAATCTTTCTACGAATAATTATTGTGACTTTATTCAAAAAGACCATTAATCAACATACTTTTTCTTGTTTTGGCTTGAAATGACCTTTTTCCTCCGATGATACTTTGGTGACCAGTGCTGGATGATTTGCCCCCTAAATCTTTTCATAATATGGCAGCAGTGGTGATTTGTCGGACAGGATCTTTCAACACACAGAGTGACTGCCGAGTAACAAGTGAGGAACCGGACTGAATTTGGTGACGTCACTCACTTGACATTGTTGGAGGATGAAAAAGTACATATTGTTCGGATTACTGTTCTCATCTTGTGTTATTCTCACAATGTTTTGCTTAATATAGCCCAACTTTATTCATATACGTCTTGTCTAACTATGAAATCTTTAATGGCGAACATGAGAATCTGTACGAAATATTTGAAGGAGTCCCTGCTGCTCATGACGTTTATATTGTTATTCTGACTCTCTTGGATTTTATACTTATTTTACGTAATTTTTCAGAAGTTTTGTTCGTGTACTATACTATTCACAGGCTTATTCTACCGGTAATAGAGACAGTGTTTATCTATTCTATATGTAGAATAACAATGCAGTTTCTGAATTTTTTAGATGAGGATTGATTATTTGGATTATTTGGACTACTGTTCTCATCTTGAGTGTTATTCTTACAATAATTCCCGTCAACGTAAAATTCGACCTTCTTCAGGTATCACTTGTAGAACTGTTAGGTAATCGCCGGGCAACACCGGGTAGAAAGCATTTATTAAGTTATCTATCTATCTATATGCATATATATATATATATATATATATATATATATATATATATATATATATATATATATCCATCTAATTATCTATCTAATTATCTATCAATCTGTTTAGCGGAGTAAATAACGGAAGTTGAATCGTGGAAAACAATAAGTTGAGCGAGCATGCAGATGCAGAAACGGTCAAAGGGTCATGTTGTGACATGTATCAAACTTGGTTGACTGGTAAGTTTGCACTAGAAGTATCTGAATGGGGACCTGAAGTGACGTGTCAAGTGTTCTAGTTTGAATAAGCTGAGTTAAGTTTAGTGAGTTGAGTCCAAGAAATCGAAGTAACAAGATGGGTTAAACAGTTGGGGAGACGGTCTCCAAATGGATGCTGCGAAAGATATGATGCCTGGGAGTGAAATAAACCAATATATAAAAACATATATCGTCTTGTGTCTGTCTTGCATACGTGCTTGTTATAGCAGAACCCAGCTCTCCAAGACGTTGGCAAATCCCCCATGCAGCGGCTAAAAGACAGAAGTTCATGCAGCAACAAGTATGCCGTTATAAATGTGCTATGAATTATATGTAATACACGCACCCATGGACACTAGACGAGTCATGGGCCGTTAAGTAAATAGGGATCTGAGGAAATAGTCCATTAAACATGCAGTAGATAACACTTTTAATATATAAAAACGATTAAATGAGAATAAAAGACACAACAAAGGGGATGGTCGGCTGTCCGGGCTTTTGAAGATGACGTCAAAGGAAAGACGGTCAGACCCTGAATCCAGGTGCCCCCGGAATGACGTCAAAGAAGTCAAAATGGGGAATAAAAACCCCTGGAGATTAGGTCAGCGGGACTCACCAACATTTCAAACAACGTGTGGTGGAATGTTCTGACGTCATCTGTACCAATAAAATAGAGGCAGGAGATAACGACGAGAGAAGATAAGTAGTGACCATGGTCAGGGCAAGCAGACACATCTCTGCCATTTTGCACACACGACCCCTCCATACTGTCAACTGGAAAATAAACATTATTTGCAAATCATTTCATTCCTGTTGCGTATTATTTTAAAAAGTGCAAGAAACTTTGTTTTGTGTTAACGTCTATTGTGGAGATGCGCCTAAGTCGTACGGATTTCAAACAAACCTCACTTAGCGATCAAGCTAGTTTTTGAATAACACAACACTTTGTCCGTTACACCACGGGTCCTCAAGATGAGAATAGTAGTCGAAATAATACAAATAATAGCAACAACATCTGTCAGTTTGTCAGTCTGTTTGTGAAACTCTAATTACACTGTTGAAGTCGTCAAATGATATGATGTCTTTACTTTGTTGAAACTACCCTCCATCCTCCTTCTAACCTCCCCCCGCCCCCGCACGCGAAAATCCGTCAATTGTTTTTGTTGCGTTTTATGAGAAGAGATAAGCAGAGTAATTTGCTGCCTCAGTTTCAGATGACGTTGGTAGATGAGTTTGGTGGGGGGGGGGGCAAGGTGAGTGGGAAGGGGTCGGTGTGCGAATAGCGGGATGAGTTCACTTTTCCTAGTAATTCTGGAGAAACGATCATTGTCATCAATTGTAATTTGTGACTTTTATCTATCATGACAAAATTTTAGGACAAATGCAGCATCGAAATTAATTTCACGCTGACAGCGATTGGTGAGTAGGGGTAGGGATGAGGGTGAGATGGCTGAGTAGAGAAAAAGATTACCATTTTCGCATCTCTGGCAAGGTAAATATATTCAATAAAGTTGCAGGCATATATATATATATATATATATACATACACACATATATATATATATATATATATATATATATATATATATATATATAAATAAAGCTGAATGTCTGTGTGTGTATGTGTGTGTATGTCTGGTCACGAATGGGCTCCTATATGGTTGACTATTTTAAAAAACTGATTACATATAATGATAGAAGATGTATCGAGACACAAGAATGGTTATGTTTGATTTGGCAGAACAGTGGTTCATTAAAATTGTGGGGTCTGCGTTCGCGCCTGGTCCACAAAGTATGAAAATAAAAAATTAAAAAAAAAAACGTTTACAAGTGATTTTGATATAGATGTACATAAGAATACTTTGATAAGTACGTTTTAACTTAAATAGGGATGGTATAATAAAATTGTGGGGTCTGTGTTCGTGCCTGGCCTCCATAGAATGGAAATAGGCACACAGTTTAATAAAGACTTTTCATATCTATCTGCGTAAGTATACTTTGATAATTATGTTTCTGTTTGAAGAAATATGGTATAATAAAATTATGGGGTGTTCGTTCGCACCTAACCTCCATAGAATGGAAATATGTCACAAAGTTTAACAAGGTTTTTTAATATAGATCCACAGAATACTGTGATAAGTGTTTCAGTGTGAACAGGTATGGTATAATAAATTATGGGGTTTATCTATTTTATTTTTATTTTCATCATATTTTGCTTTGGTTTGGATTCCCCCCAAATTCAACCCAAATTTACAACCCTTCCTTTTCATAAGCTATCATACTTTCATAAATCAGAGTCCATTTTCTGTAGGCTATTTTTGAACCCAGTCAACGACGGGTACTTTTGCTAGTATATATATATACAGTCTTATTTGTAGTATTCCGAATTTTACTGGGTGTATGTAATTCAGTAGTTCCGCTTGTTTTCTTTTCCTTATAAGGGAAATGTTTTCCATAATGTTTTATTTTTAAAATGTTTTTTATTCAATAAGTCTGAAGAAAGGCCGTTCTTGTGAAAATTTTCAAACGACATAATGTTTGAATTTGTCCAAATGGTCTTGAAACAATTGTAACCAACAATGAAATACGCTTTTTGTTGCTATCAACCCATTCTTTGAAGTCTTGGCTTTTGTTGAAATAGTATATATATATATATATATATATATATATATATATATATATATATATATATATATATATATATATATATATATATATAAAGTAAAAGATGGTTATACACTTTTTGAAGGCATATTTTTAAAGTAAAATTTGAGAAATTTTTGAAAACTTTGAAGTGTCGAATATAATGATAAAATCATTGTTTATTGCTTTTTTTTTTAAAGTCCTATATTTCGCTAATACATAGCCTCATCAGGGTCGAAAGTCCGGTTTGTGAATTTCTTTTTCTTCATTTTGGTGTTATGGCGAAGAGACGAGAATTTACGTGTAGATCCGGTGGTTTCAAGTGTGTAGTGCTCCAGTTTCGAGCGGGATTTAAAGTAAAAGATGGTTACACACTTTTTTTTTTTTTTACTTAAAATCCCCCTCGAAACTGGAGCACTACACACTTGAAACCACGTTCCGACTCCGATTTTTTTAAACCCTGCTTCAAATTCTAATAATATATTTGAGAAGTTATAGAGGAAAACAGATCATGGAAGAATGCAAGAAAAAAAAACTCTGTTTAGGTATTAAAAGTAGTTTTATATTGTTACTACTGGGGTGCGGCGTGGTTTTGCTCGGTTGTAAAATATGTTTAAATATGATATTTTAATATATCCAGATTTCGTATATATTATTATAAAGTCGTGATTTAAAAAGTAAAAAAAAAAAAGTATTTGGGGGTCATCAGCTAGAATCGAAACCGAAAGCAAAACTGTAGCATTCAAAGCTCGTGACGTTACCACTGTACCAACGTGACACGCATATGAACTGATTAAAAATTAACTAAGATGAATATACAAAATGTATAACGATTTTTTTTTTCAATTTTACCCTCTTTTTGACCCATTAAAAACTATTTTAACTGGCTAAAGACCCATAAAAGAAAGGTCCATGAAAAAATCCAATCATTTGCGGCCCCTAGTGCCGCTCTGCGACTTTTAGTTTTGGAGGAGATAGTTTGAAAACATGGAGACAGACAAACAGACAGACAAACATAGTGAGTTTTATAAATTAGATTTTTGTTATATGTTACTAAATAAGGAATCATTTCCATTGAAATCCAATTAGTATTATGCATCTGAAATTGAGAAAAACATTATTGAAAAGTGTCAACATTATGTGAATAAGCAAAATCACACGACATCAGGTCAAATTCGGTTGCTATCTTAAACAACATAAAACTATTTTTAATGCATAAACAGATTTTCTTTCAAATTCTTTCATAGTGACAACTTTTATACATTACATACATTTTTCTTTTCTTTTTTTTAACGAATTTGACCTGCTGTCGTGTGCATTTCACTTATTCACATAATGTTGACACTTCTAAAACATGCTTTTCTCAATTTTAAATGCACAATACCAACCGGATTTTTAATGACAACGATTTCTTATTTACTAATATATAACGAAAACAACGACACAAGACTACGTTTAATGTTTGGAACAGATTTTTTTCTCGCGTTCTTTCACGGCTACAACTTTATAAATTACCTTTTCTTTTTCTTTCTTTTTTTTAACACAAGGGTTGGGGGGGGGGAGCTATTCCATTTTTACATCCTCCCAAACAAAACTTCATAATGAGCAAGTTTTCTTTCGCGGAGTTTTTATAGCCAACATCTGCAACAGCCCATTAAGTGCAAACAGACATGTGCAAACTCTTCCTGACTGCCCCTCCATACATAAACGAACTTCTAATTTATACTGAAAATTAAGTTACACTTGGTTTATTGGAGGTGAGAATGTTATTAAGAAAAACAAATATTTTGCCATCGTAGACAAACCAACTCATGATTTAACGGTACATGTGAACATGTGGGAAACACACACACGCACACATACATACATGATGATTGCAACGTCTTGTCAGACGAGTGCCACTCCCCCAGACACTTAAAGTCCATGAGCCCGAAAATGACTTCCATCGCCACAGGACCATTTTAATAGACAAATGCCTGAGGGAGTATCTATACACAGATGATGTTACGGAGTCTTAGCTTTGTACGACAGCTAAGTCTCTCTCTCTCGGTTCAAAATGTTGAGATCCAGCAACAAGCAAGAACAAGATAGCCAGCAACAAGTTAAACTGCAGACCAGTTTAATGCGGGTACTGGTCTCCCGCTTTATGGTTTTTAAATCAAAGATTTGCTTCTCTTAGAAAGGTTGCCTTCACCACGGCTTACGGGAGCCCTCCACCTCATCACACACATACATACACACAAACACACACGGTGCTAGTTGGCCGTTGACCCTGAAAAAGGGTTCATTCGCCCTTTGAGAGGTCTTGTTTTTAATCCTTCAGGGAGACTAGCCACTTTCCTAACCAAACAAGTCTGCTAGAGGAACCAGTTTAGTCGCCGGTGACCCGACCATGAGGCAGGTAGTACTGGGTTACATGGTACTAGTAGCATATGACATGACCTGACTTTAACATACATACATACATGTATATATATATATATATACACACACACACCAGGTTAAAGGTATTCAAGAGTGATAACTAATGAATTTAACGAGGTTATTAAGAGTACTCATTAAAAGAAGAGCCAGATATATTTTTATTAATATAAACAAATTTACATGGTCGCGACACTGGACATGCTAATGTTTCGGACAAGTGGTCGGTTAAAACCAGAAGTCCTCGTCACGCGATTTAATAATATATATATATATATATATATATATATATATATATATATATATATATATAGATATAGATATATATAGATATATATATATATAGATATTATTATTATTAAACATTTGAATAATTTTATTCAAATATTTATTAAATAGAATTACTAATAAAAAATAACGAAATCAACATTTAACAACGATAAAAGTGTAAGGTATCGTGGCTCAATGGTAAAACATTGAGCTGTTACGAGTTCGATCCTTGTCAAAAGTTTAGCCATGCTGAAGACGGGTGATACCCAAAAACACATGTACAGGAAAAAATCCTATATATAATAATTTGATTGCAGAAATTCCTCTCTGGACCAAATTACACTAGGTTTGCTCCAACCGAGGCCACATATCAATATATTATGTCTAGACTATTAGCCAGTATATGTAACTTTTGAAGGTTATCTTATACACATTCATCCGCTATATTAAAATCTTACATTCAATCCTAGGAGAAACATCATCACGACAGCAAAGATATACAATGGAAGTAGCTGTTATTTTTCCCTCTAAATAAAAATACAACTCCCGCTCACAGTCGACACCAGGAGGTATTCTGCATTAGGATCATTTCTGGGGTTTCACCCTAGTTTTCTGGCTCAGATACTTTTACACATACCATAAGCTTTCCTTTTCCCGATCCAAAAAAATAATGATTTCTCCCTCCACCCATTTTACAAAATCTTATTAGCTGACAACTACATATTCGTTCATTCTGGAATGAACGAAACCTTATTAAAAAAAAAAAAAAAAAAAAAAAAAAAAAAACGCTTCAGAGATTAAAACAAACAGGGCTTCCCTGATTAGATTAGGCGATCATTACAGATGAAATACCCGGATTACAAACTTATTATGACTTCGAAATATGTTCATAAGCAATACTTCTTTCATTAAATATGCCGTACATGTTAGCTTTTCGTACACAGCTACGATAGTGTGAGACATATTTCGTGTTTAACTACAGTTACATACTGTTTTCCGACACAGACTGATAGCCACTATTTCTTCTTCCGTTATTCTCGAAAACTAATATTCCACAATGACGTTTCACACTGATCACATATGCTTTGTTTTATAATTACGTTTCATAATCATTAGCCAACAAGAATAAACTGTTGCTTTAGTTTTACAGTAGATATACTTCTGTTTACATTACGCGATTTAGCGGTGTTAACCAACCGAGTCCCTTTCAGTGATAACATGACTCAAGTTTGTATAAGCAACTTATTTTGAGGGTCATATGTCGTACGTTCGTCGTGGCGCAGTCGATAAATGCATTTTCTTTTCTTTGCATCTCCTTTTACAACTATCGTTGAACGTTTGATCCTGACCTCTTTGGCTAGTTTCCTTTTTATTTCATCCCCCCCCCCTTATAACAGGTTACCGTTGCTATTAGCATTATTTTTAGGGCGTGGATTAATTTTTTTTTCTATATTTCTGATACATGCAAAATAAATGTTTTTTTTTTTCTCCTAATTCACCATAATTTTAATTACACGAAAATAGCTCACTAAACCAAATTCATTTCCTTACAGCTACATAATCAATACTTCTTTCATAAATCATACAATAATTCCGTTTCTGTTGTTTAAATTGTTTCAATCTCATAATTGTACTACTTATATTCTTTATAATAGAAAAAAAATCCTGTATCTATTGTTCAACATAAAAAAAATGCTTATTATTTATTCTGTTTATGCGGTATATTTTTTCTGCTTACTGTCAATTTCTGAAAAACCGTGTACATTTTTACATGGTAACGTACACGTGACTACAGGAGTTTAGTTCCCTTTAAACGATAGAGGGTTTAAGAGTTTTTGCCACCTTAACTCCAGTTTTGCCAAAAAAAAAAAAAATACCATATCCTGAACAATACCCTGAAGCATACCCTGCCCACCAGCTTAATCTGCACAAGCCAAACAACACATCATCCACTCACAAAATAGCATGTCAATTCCGAAACCCGTTCTTGGGGGTGTCTATTCTGAAAGCCGTCCTTAACATGAGGTTGTGGGTTGGTCGTCGTTGTTTTTGTCGTCGACAGCAACAACAACGACGACAACAATAACAACAACCGTACTTGAAATTTTTATGCCGGCAGATGTATGCTACCACCGGGCAACGCCGGTTATCGGGTACTGCTAGTATTTAATAATCTTTGAACAAAATATTCAAATTTTTAGTAAATAAAAGTAATAATAATAACAACAAATACGTCCCAAATAAAAGGAGCGATGTAAATAAAAACAAAGGGCAGGTAACTCCCTCAACGCTCAGGAGGGATTAAATACCACAGAATCGCTAATCTATCTATATATCTATAAAAGTGAAAATGTCTGTATGTGTGTGTGTCTGTCTGTGTGTGTGTACACTTTCCTACCAAATAACTTTCCATTTTTGGTCTACAGACTCGAGATTTGATATAAGGGGTATTGAGATTTGGGAAAATGTTTTTAATCAGTTTCCGGACAGAAATTTGGCTGTTAAGGGGTCAAAGTTCAACGATTTGACCTTTGAAAACTTCACCAAATTCCTCCACCAATTTTGGGTTTAACCACTTGAAATTTTAGATGTAGGTTCTTTGGACATGGATCAAACTTTTTAACTTGATTTGAACCCAAAACGATAAATGGTAAAAGGTCAAAATCGAGGTCAATTTTTTTTAAATTTGACCTCTCAGCCAATTTTTGGTCTAAACATTTGAAATTTTGCATAAAGTGTATTCAGACATAGGGAAATCTTTCTAATCGGTTTTTGGTCGAAAATTTGGCTGCCAAGGGGTCAAAGTACAAAAGATTTTTTGCAACTATCGATTATTTTGTGTTCAGCTTGGTTTGATAATTCATCATGAAAAGACGGATACACAAACACCGTTTGCAAATTGCAAATGATACAAACAATTTATTAAGAAAAACATCTGAACAAATAATTTCACAAAATGAACATGTCAACTGGCCACTTCGTTTGTGCGATTTCATCTCATTATATAAATCTCTTTGGGGATACGTAAAGTCCCATGTGTATGCTGATAAACCAGACATAATAAACCACTTGGAAGACAATATCGAACGCATTATCGTCACAATACAGCCTAATTTAATGCGCAGAGTTTGTAAAAATTGAGCATGTAGATTACACCATATACACGAGAGCCTGAAATTGTATTTAAATTGGAAAAAACTCCAAATTAATCTTTGGAATAAACCACATATTTGTATAATAACAATATTTTTCTGTGATTCATTTAATTTAAAGTTCGCCGAATCTAAAAAAACTAAAACTTTATATATATATATATATATATATATATATATATATATATGTATGTATATATATATATATATATATATATATATATATATATATATATGTGTGTGTGTGTGTGTGTATGTGTGTGTGTGTCTATATTAGTTCTTAATGTAATGTTTTAATAATATTGTTATTATTGTTTTTATTACTTATTTATTTATTTACTTTATATATATATATATATATATATATATATATATATATATGTTTACTGTTTTTGGGGGAAAGAATTCCAACATAGTTCTTGATTACAAAGAAAAACTTTTTCGATATAAGCGCTTAATATTTATTTATTTAATAGTACAGAAGTTCAGAAAAACCAATACGAATACTTTTCTGAACTTCTGTACTATTAAATATATATATATATATATATATATATATATATATATATATATATATATATATATATATATATAACACAATTTTAAACTGTAAATCATATTTTACATGAATGTATTATTCGACATGATACTGAAATAAGAAATATTAAGGTTTCCTTAATCTGCGAAGTTTCAAAGAAATGCTTTCTTCTCATCAGAGAAAGCTATGAATTTGCTGGTACTGGCATTAACTGAAACAGCATTATATGAAAGCTAGTCATTAATGCAAAAAAAAAAAAAATTAGCGCAAAGAGTTCATGAAATGGGAAAAGAAATGGAAAATAAAAAAAGCAAATTAAAGATTAAAAATCCAGATGAAAGGATATGGAGTGGTTAGATATTTTCAAGACGTCACGATCATAAGAGTCAATGTTCTCATAAGAAATCTGATTTATAACGTTGACAAATAGATCCAAATTAAACATTCAAAATGTGTGTGTTAAACTGTCTTCCGTTGCCTGCTTTCCAGCTGACTACAATATGGCCGTCTTCAAGTCCAATGCTAACAAGTTTTTGATAAGCCGTTCCACTTAAGTTAACAAATTTACTGAATCTCGACTACTAACAATTACCATGATTCTGATACTGTACACTCTTTAATCCTTATCCTCGAGTGGCCTCTTGACCTTGATAAGTGGTGACTCCTAAGTAAAAAAAAAAATCCATGTCTGTAGAAAGATCCCATTTGCAAGCAGTTGAGGAGAAAAGATTGGGTTACGAAGACACATTTTTTTAACTTCCATTTCTGTTGTATTTCACTTGTATTTTTTAAATCAAGTTTTCCGTCATTACTAAACTTTTTTAAACGGTTATGGAAGATTTGTTACACCGGTTCCACTATACCTAAGTGAAAAAAAAAATCTTTGATGATTCGAAATGATCTTTCTTACTTATGCACCCTATTTTTTTCTTTTATTCCGTCTGAATAGATCAGCAGGACTGCAAATTGCATTTTTTTCATGAATAAACTCATGCATTCATGGTCTGAAAATGTCATCTCTCTGTTGCAGATAATGACAGTGTGAGACTCTAAGTAAGCAACCCCTGTCATGGACGTACGACAAAAGCAGAGATACATTATTGAATTTATCGCGAAAGTGCACCGAGAATGGAGATGACTATGTACAAAAATAAATTCTGTGGCACAAAATATTGTTCGTTTTAAGGGTACCACCCCTGTCTTCGTAGCTCTTCAACTTTTTGAGTTAAAAAAATAGGAGTTTTTACTTTTGGAGCTACCAGAGAGAGAGAGGGGGGGAGAGAGATTATCTCTACTATTATATAAGAGTCACTTTGTGCATGTGTGTATGTGTGTGTGTGTGTGTGAGAGAGAGAGAGAGAGAGAGAGAGAGAGAGAATTCTTTCCTCATAAGTTCCAAAACGGCTGAGCCTATCTTTTGCCATTTTCACACTAAGGTAATTCATATATCTGGCAGTGTTCTTAGATATGTTTTGCACAGAAACTCATACAATAAGTATCGAAAATCCAAAAAATCCAATCTTAAAAATAGCCTTTCTTAGCGATAAAAAAGAAGACTTTTTAGAGTGGAATACTTTACGTTACATCGGCCAATGTTGTAACATAAAATATCCCCTGGTAAAAATTCTTCTTTTTATCTATGAGAGAAGAAAAACTATTTTTAAAATCGCCAAGCCCAAATATCAGCTGACATGAATTCGATGAACGACATTATCATTATTATTAAAAACAGTTTTTCACAAATTAGTTCACCGGGCAAATTATTCCTTGTAATATATACTAATCAATAAGGGATTGGTTTTATAATACTACATACGCAATCTGGATAAATTAAAACATCATGATTAAGTGTATTATACGATTGGGTAATGCCGGGTGTTAGCTAGTTAATTCTAAAAAAGAAGATAATTTTTAAATATGTCTATTCAAACTGTGCTTTTATTGATGGAAATTCTATTTGAAACTTCGTTGTGACAGACTAAACTTAAGTGTGATAGATCTACCAACCGAGGTCTCTAAAAACAGATGCATGAACGCAACTAAAGAAGGAAGAATCAAAGAGGAGAGACATACCTGGTGTTTTCAACTGACGAGTAAGAGGTAGTCAGGTCGTTGTCAACAATATCACAGCTGTAAGAATTTTCATGTATAATCAGTTGGTCTCTGGTTGCTTGGGTTGCAACTGCCTTTTCGGGCTTCAAACCGACCACTTCAAGCCCTTCATAATCCTTTAAGAAGAAGAAAAAAAAGAAATGAAAACAAATGGATCCATGGTGAAACGGATAAAATGCTAAGTAATAATCAATTCTATCTGATAATCTTCTATGGGTTGTAGGTTTAATCCTCAGTACCAACGATAAATAGACTACAATTAAAATCCAAGGTTCTTCCCGGTCATAGCTGACAGAACAAACACACGCTCTATCCATGGATTAAATAAAGGTTTTCGGTTTAAATCTCTACGGATTCCAAAATTTGGCATAAAGATCTCTGAGTTTCACAAAACACACTTGAAGAAGGCCTGAGGTTATATCAGCTGAAACGTTGTGAGAATAACATCGAAAAAGTGAACAGTAGTTTGAATAATTCACATGAGACGAATTCAATTTGAAGGTGACTATATAGTAATCCATAAGGAATGGCTCTTATCTTTGAGAGACTCCATGTTTTGACAAACTTCTGGGTCTGACTTTTACACCTGATCTAAAATGGACACATACATCAAATCTGTTACTAAAGTCACTGGAAAGCTGGTGGGTTCATTCTACCACTCCAGTAGATATCTCACTTCTGATGTAATTCTCTACCTGTATAAGAGCCAAGTACATCCTAGGATGGAGTATTGTTGCCACATCTGGGCAAGAGCTGCTAGAAACAGCTTATTCTGCCTTGACAGAGTTCAAAATAGACTTTGTAGCTTAGTGGGGGGATGCCCTTTTCTCTTCCCTGCAACCTCTTTCCCACAGAAGAAACATTGTGAGCCTATCTTTGCTTTATCATGCTCGTCTGAGCTCCAATCTATGCCCTCCCCCCTTGCCACACTTTCACAAAAAAAACACTCGTCTAGCTGAAACCACTATCAATAATTTTTTCTTACTCTTAGTCCACGCCTAAACGTAAACGTAGATTCCATGAACGAAGCTTCTTTCTTAGAACTGCACACCTGTGGAACTCTCTTCCGTTGACTACAATATGGTCGTGTTCAAGTCCAACGTGAACAAGTTCTTGATGAGCCATCCCCTTAAATAATCCAATTTATCAAATTTAGACTATTAACGATTTACTATGATATTGTCCCATTGGCTACTGTACACTCATTAACTCTTATCCTCGAGTGGTCTCCGGGCCTTGATAAGTAGTGACTCCTTTGTAAAAAAAAAAAAAATGCTCTTATCAATGTGGGCGTTGGTATATCAATATGGTAATGCCTTGCAGAAGATTACTCCAAAAACGTATGCGTTTCGCACATGAATGGCAGAAAGTAATGGAAGAAATGAGTTAGTTCCCTTTAATCACATTCTATCGTCCTAAAAGAAATAATCCTCGAGTTCCACAGATGAGAAGTTCTTAAAAAGAAACTGTTCATGAAAATTCCTTTTAATCTGAGGCAAATAGGACGTTGGTAAAAGTGTGCACATCACCTTGGGGTCCTGAGTTCAATCTAGAGAAAAGGTAGCGAGACAATTTAAGAACTCAACTGAAAGAATATCATGAGCTCGGTAAAATAAAATGTGAACTATGCATTCGTAGGACTTCAATAATGGGTTTTGATTCAAAATTCTATAGCCAATTTCTGTATTTGACACAAGCTATGATGAAGGCCAGAGAGCAAAATGGCTGAAATATTGTAATAATAACAACCAAGATAAGGAAACCCATTTGAAATTCTCTCTATATATGTATAAAACTCAATGTCTACGTGTATGCATGTAGTTGCAAGGTGGCATGACATAATGGATAAAGTACTTGGTAAAATTCATTTCTGAAGATTAAAGGTTCAATCTTCAGTGCGGGGGGGGGAATGGCACCAAAATATAATTGCGAATTATTTATGACTTCTACCCAGTCATGGCTGATGAAACAAGAGCATGCCATCCCCATAGGTTAAATAAACTTGTTTGAGAAATTCTGCACAGATTCTTGAATTTAACAGAAAGATTCAGAAGTTTGACGAAATACACCTGAAGAAGGTTGGGAATTACATTGATCGAAACGTTGAGCAAATAACACTCAAGATGAGAACAGTAGTCCAAATAATCGAAATAATCCAAATTATCAATCCTCATCTAAAAAATTTAGAAACATAATATCCAACAAGCTTCTCTTACAGTCTTTTGGGACATAAAATAATGGCGAAAAAAAGCAGATTTTACTTTAGAATATTTATCAAAAATTATATTGTCTGTTTAAATGAGAAAACAAAACTAAAAAGTCTCTTATCCACATGGAGTTTTATTTGGACTTGGCCAATATATAAAATTAATCGATGCATAATCTGCTTGCTCTCTTCTTATTTACCAACCTCCCCATGAGGGCCGAATATGACACTAGATCTAATGTGGGATAGACCGTGAGCATCAGAAGAATACCCCAGGCTGGTCAAGAAACACTTATAAAAATTGATATAATTAGATACATCAGCATTCTTGGTAGGGGAGCCTCAGACTATTCCTAAAGAGGTAAAGGAAAGTAGTAAGTAATGCCTGGGAGGATATCCTCATGAACTGAGCAGAACTAAACAACACTTTTCTTAGTCAGTAGATCTGATGAAGATGGATCTGATAACCAGAAAAATCTCTTCCTTCCTCTGGGTTTGTAATTGTATATAATTTTAATAAATATGTCATGTAATGGCTCTTCGTTTTGTCCAATCCAAGATCTCTTTCTGCCTTGAGAAACGATAGTCCGCAGTGAAGCAAGAGTTGTTTTCAAATTAAACAGAATCAATCAAAAAGATGACTTGCAGAAATGGCGTTGGTTTTAAACCTCCCACGAAGGTTGTTTTTAATGTAAGGAAAAGGAAGAGTTCCCTCTACATTGACCAAGGACGAATTACAGAACAGATACTACCCGAGCGAAGGTCGGGAGTTGGCGTTTGCATTCGAATAGTTTCGCTTTATTTATACAAAAAAGACAAACAGCTGACACAAAGGGACGGTGGAAATTTTTTAAAACTTGATAAAAAAAAAGAAAAGAAACTGTGTCTGTTTGCGAATCTGAGATATTATAATCTAGGAAGTATACAAAAACTTCTCCCAGAATCTAACCGATGCGAGAACTCCAACGCAAAAAGCCTTGCATGGACATACACAAACGCGCGCACCCATTTTGCCTTTTATATATTAGACTAGTGGTGGTACCTGGTGTTGCTTGGGTGTCTGGAAAAAAAAAGTGTTAGTAGGCAGGCAGGCTCGAACCCACGACGCGATGGCGGAAAAGAAGAAAGTGAAAGAAAAGCTGAGATCTTACCGCTATGCTAAGACGCAAGAGGAAGTGAAAAGCGTTCAAATTTATCAATGTCAATCTAAAAGTTGACCTGAAGTGAATAAGTTAAGAATCACACAAGCGCAGAGATGAAGGTTGGCTGCAGGCCAGTTTCTGGTTTCCCACTATGTTGGGGAAAACTATCTCCCTCTAAAAAGGGGGAGCTCTCCAAATGAATAGCAATTGTTTGATATGAAGGGTTTCCCAAACATTGATTAAAGCTAATTGCGTTTCTGGAGGACCCAGCTCGAAAGCCAGCGAACTGATTCGATTCTATTAGTTTCACTTTATTCATGCAAAAAAGACGAACAAACACGTGAAAGGACGGAATAGCGTGAATTTTATAAAAGTCGATCAAAATAAATGTAGATACGACATCCGTTCACAAATCATAGATATTATAATCTCGGGAGTATATAAAATGTTCTCCAAAATAATAACCCTCGCGAGACCTCCACCCCCTGAAAAAAAGCCTTTCTTGGACATACAAAAACATGCACGGTCATTTTGCCTTTTATATATATAGATGATTGCAGAAATTCCCTTCTGGACCAAATTACTGTATGTTTGCAATAACAGATGTCACATACAAATTTATTATGTCTGAACTATTACCAGCCATCTTTGTAACTTTTGAATGCCGTTACAAACACATTTATTCATTATAATAAAAATCCTATCTTAATTCCTACAAGTGACATCATCACAATCGCCAACACCTTTAGACAAAGAAGTCCCTATTTTCTCCTCTAAAACAAAAGTCTTCCCACCGGTCTCAGTCAACACTGGGTAACTATTTAAATATTATAACTATATTGCCCTGCCTGGATTATTATTAACTGGATGAAACACTCATACACATGCAACTACATTTATAGTCCACTATTCGGAAATAATAATTTCTTCCCACAAACATTCCAGCTTATCTCATTGACTGAGACAACAAAATTCTATTATTCCGGGAGCAGACATTCAAACAAAAAACGAACACGTCTCAACTTATTCAATATGGTTGCTCAATCTATACAAAACGTTACTTTTATGCATATTAAACCAAATAAAAAATATTTTATTTCAATAAATCGCTTCACAATAGAAATGCTAATGAACAATAGAGGTGAAGGAACAGATTTTCGTTGACACTGCTTTCGGTAGCAGACATGCTGGAAGTTAGGAAGTACGTTAGCTGACTATAACCAGTTAGCAAAGGGACGAATGGATTATGCTGGTATTCTCCTATGGAATATTTATCCTTCTGGATAAACTATTGCGGGAGTATGGATGTCTTGAATTGTAGGAAGATTAATCGACAAAGGGAAAAATTTGTAAACAAATGTTTTAACAACAGAGAAATTCTATTTTAATTAATTTTACTTTACACTAGCGATGGGGGGTGTAAAATTAATTTTACTTTACACTGGGGGGGGGGGCTGGACGTAAAATACGCTTAAATATGATATTTTAATTTGTCCAGATTTTGTATATATTATTATAGAGTCGTGATTTCAAAAGTAAAAAAAAAAGTATTTAGGTGCCACCAGCTAGAATCGAGACCAAAACTGTAGCATTCAAAGTTGGTGACGTTACCACTGTACCAACGGGACATGCATGTAAACCGATTAAAAATTAAAAATGAAAAATAAACTAAGATGAATGTACAAAATGTATAACAATTTTTTCAATTTGGGCCCATTTTTGACCCCTTAACAACAATTTTAACCGGCTAAAACCCATAAAGGATGGTCCATAAAAAATCCAATCATTTGAGGCCCTGTGCGCCATTCTGCAACTTTTTTGTTTTGGAGGAGATATAGTTTGAAAATATGGAGACAGACAGACAGACAGACAGACAGACAGACATATAGCCGTTTATATATTAGATTTACATATTTTTTAATGGCAGGGGAAGCGTTTTTTTTTAAGACTTGGTAGTCAGTCACCTAGAAATGATTTTTCAATAAAAGCACTGGTCCTCAACTAAAGAATCGATTTTCACCCAAAAAAAACTTGTCACATTTCAGGCTATATAATATACATTTATCTGCCCCCCCCCAAAAAAAAAAGATCATTGTTTTTTTGTGTTTTTTTTTTTTTTTTTTTGACCGAAGAATCTAAACATCAAGTTTAGAAACATAACAGAGTTGTGCAATTCATTTTTCTTCCATGCTCCAAAGAAAATTGGTCTTCAAGCTGAAAATTTAAATACAAAATCTGGTCCACTTGGAAATCTAAAAAATATTTGCGATTTGTCTTATTATCAAACGGCAATCTCGTTCAACTATGAGTTTCACTTAATCACTGTCGATCATCGTTGATCTACCAGAATGAGGCAGATCCCTTAATGAAAAGTTGCCTTTTCAGAATCGTGCAAACCATTTCTGATACACCCTTTCTGTAACAGTATTCTTTCAATACACATTTCACATCTTTATGCAGGTTTTTGTCGGGTTAGAATAGATTTGAAGAATAAGACTATGAAACGATCTTTAGAAGGCCGGAAAGAGAACAATAAGAAAACAAAACTTTATGACCAATGTAGTAGTTTAAATAAAGACCTGACCACAGATAGGTTAGTTTGGAAGTTAATTTCTAGAAGCCGTCCAATACGTGTCAGCATGTAAAATGCACATTAAACATTATTATGATGACGATGAGGATGATGACGACAACGGCGCAGTAACTCTGAGAGAACTCAAACCACATCAGAATTCACACTAATAATCACTACACCATGGCAGATATTTTGAATGAGCCATTAGCAATCTAATACTTGGTTCTACATATCGACTAAGGTTTTGTCAAGATACATTTAGCTGTGTATCGTTGTACAGATTTCTGTAGTTTAGAATAGGAATATAAAATGATCTTTGGTAAGCCGAAAAGATGACATTAAAAAAAAAAAAAAGAAAAATGAGCAAACTTTTTGACCAATGCAATAGTTTAAATAAAGACCTGGCCAGAGATAGGTTAGTTTGGAAGTCAATTTCTAGAAGCCGCCCAACATGTGTCAGCATGTAAAATGGACATTAAACCGAATGTAATGATGATGACGATGACGATGATGATGACGACAACGACGACGACAATGATGATGATGATGATGATGATGATGCAGGAATTCCGAGGGAAGTCAAACCAGCTCAGGATCCACACTAATCGGCACTTCTTGTGAATTATCCATTAACAATATAAAAACTAATACTTGGTTCTACATATTGATTTTGTCCAGGTATTTAAAAAATTAATGTTTTGGAAAATATACGCAGATTATACGTAAAAAAAAAAAAATCAAATTATCTATACTGATCGTTGTTATATATTTGTTTCTTTACCTGCTTTACATATTGACTAAGATTTTACCCAGGTGTATTTAGCTGTGAGCCGCATTTATTTGAGGATAAGCTGTAGTCCAAAGAACAGGCGCACAATAATGACTTGCATGAAATGTTGGGAACCCGTGCACTTGTTGGCAGAGGAAACTGTTGCTTCTTATTAAAATCAGGCAATACCGTAACTGATAAGAGTCAGATAGTAAAAAGTATAAATTAAAAACAATGCCCCATTTGCACATTCTGATGTCTGCAACCATTAAATTAATAGTTAGGAAAGAGAAAGAAAAAGAGAGAGGGGGGATAAAGAAAGAAAGAAAGAGATAAGCAGAGAGAGTGGAGATGAGATTTAATTCTGATGTCTGCAACCATTAAATTAATAGTAAGGAAAAAGAAAGAAAAAGAGAGAAGAAGAATAAAGAGAGAAAGATAGAGAGAGGGAGAACGATTTCTGATGTCTGCGACTATCCAAAAATAGTGATGAGAGTGAGATGGAAAGAAAGAAAGAGAGAGAGAGGGGGGGCGAGAAAAGAGATTTCTGATGTCTGCGACTATTAGATAAATAGAAAGATAGAAAAAGATAAAGAAGGAGAGAGGGAGAGGGGGTTAGGGTTTAATTGATACATGCTTTATTAATGATGGCTATCTACATGGCGACAAGTCAACCACATATGGTAGAAAAGTGATAAGACTGAAATCTTCTACACGTGGTCCACTCCTTCCCATTACGGAGGCCCACATCTCCCTATTGTTTCAGCTACGAAGGTATCGAAACGAGGAGGAGGAGGAGGAGGAGGAGGAGGAGGAGGAGGAGATAGTCCGATGCAAACCCATACTATGTACACTTAAGGGGAGAGGGGGCAGATAATTAAAGAGAAAATACAATAGAGATTGGTTGTTTGATTATTTTATTTTACAGCATATCAACCGTTTTCGTATTATTTAATGCTAAATCCAGTAATTTTGGAAAAAAAAGGGTTTCCATTGTTCCAGTTCTTCATATCTTCAAATATTTATTCATGGAGTTTGGTTTGGTTGTGTTTTTTTTGTTTGTTTTGTTTTTTTACGGCATATCAAGTCTTTTTGGGTTGTCATATAATAGGCCGACTGTAGACGGACTGACAGTTGTGACCGGTGCAGTATATAGAATTAGGAATTGGAACTCATTGTTTTTAGATTCGAAGTTATTAGCACAGACAAGGTGTTTATAAAAAGTATCATAGCAAAATTAGAGAGACAGGTCGAACAGGCAGAGCAATCGTTGACATGGCGTGATGTGGATTACCACGTCACAGAAAGATTTGTGGAACGCGACTTTGGGGAAAGATTGATAATTGTTAGAAGAGCCTGTTTCGAGGAGAGAGAGAGACACACACACACACAAAGAGAGAGAGAGAGACACACACACACACACACAAAGAGAGAGACAGAGACAGAGACAGACAGATCGACCGAACTGTCAATAACAGTTCAACCGTCGCCCACTCGACCAAGCACACCATCAACCCACATACCGACCCGAACTCTTACTTGTCATGCTATCACTGTAATGTAAATAAACTTTGTTGATTTAACAAGTTGTTTGATTACAAAAAACCACGGCTATCAGCGTGTATATACTATTGACACGCAATTGTTAAAAGTGCGACCAATAAATTATATAGATTGACTATATTACAAGGTTATTCAATGTTGAATCCAATAATTTTGGAAATTTTTTTATGCTTCAAGTTCTTCATACCTTTAAATATTTATTCATGGTGCTTGGTTTGGTCGTTTTGTATATGAAAATCGCTATTTTTTTTTTTTTTTTTGTAACTTTTGCAGAACAGATTGAGATTTGCAAAGGGAAATGAAAAAAATGAGATCAATGTTTGGTACATTTTAGGTCAGAAAGCCAATATCTTCAGACAGCCTGATTTGGTAGTACCAGTGCAAGAGAAAGAGATAGAGAGGTTAGAGTGGAAGGTAAAGGAGAAACACATTACACCTGCCATGGAGAAGCAGTCGGCATTTGCCACCGCATAAAAGTGCGGAGAGAATTTATGGAAATTTAAAATAACAACAAAGGCATCGAATTAACAAAAAAAAAAAAAAAAAAAAACGAAGCAGGCAAGAATTAACGGAATTCTTCTAGAACCCATGTTCTTTTTCTTCCCCTCCCCCGAAGTCAAACATAAGTTAAGAGGTTAACGCGAAGATTGAAAAGAGAAGGGGGGGGGGGATAAAATGTTTTAAAAACGAAGAAAGAGTAGAGGAGGAAAAATAGATTCGCTTCTTTGAGAGATCCAATTAAAACGTTTCAGTTAAACGGTGAATCAATAGAGTTTCATTTATCTGGAGGAGCACCCGCGCATCTCTGTAAGCCAGTTTGTTCCGTACATCTGTTTAATAATGGGAGCCACATTTTCAGAAAAGGGTCCATAAAATTTGAAGGTCACCTCCAGCGAAAGTTGAGAGGGTCACATGACTTCTGGGCGAGGCCTTCTTTCTTGTTCTTATTTATATATAGTTTATTCATGTGCAAAAGTTAATGTTTTATAATAAAGGCAACATTTACAAATAAACAAATTTAGGCATGAAGCCCTATAAGAAAGATGGGTGCAGGGTGTTTCTATTTGTCTACAGAACTTTGGAGATTACTCTTGACTGGCACCATTTACCACAATACCGCATTCACTCCGTGGAGTGTAACCTACTTGATAAATTCCTTAAACGTTTTTGTAAAATTGTGTATATGCGTGTATGTACATAATTTTTTTTTTTTTGTCCCCTGACAAAAAGAGGGTGGGCCTGTAAATTCACCCTCGTCCGTTTGTTCGTTCGTTCATCTGTCCGCACTTTTCTCAATAACTACGCCTTAGAATTTTTTAAAATTGTGCACAAACATTAAACATGATATGAGTAAAAAAGTAACAGAACGAATTTTCCCGGAAAACTCCAGTTGCCCCCCCCCCCCGGGGCCAAATGGCTAAAATTTACACTTTTGTGCTTATTAAAAAAAAAAAATTTATGCCTTGGATTTTTATAAAACTTTCTGAAAAGTTGTAACTAACTGATTTCTATATAATTTTGCTTGTCTATACTTCGCGATAACTCTTGGATGTGCCCCAGGGGCTCTTTTAGGACTAATAAAAACACTCCATTTTGGGGACTATTTTACCATATTTGTCCAAAATTTTCTGTGTATGTTTATTTATTAGAGGTTTTGCATAGTGCTGAACTCAAATTTAAATAGTTAAGGCCTGGGAGATTTTGGGGGCTAAATGGGGTGGGGACAAATGCTGAACTTAGTCATTTTTTTATGCTTCGTTCACTGTGCACTCACGGGGGACCATGCATGCTTCACTTATTTTTTTTTTTTATTATTATCAATCAGCAAGATTTGAACAAGAAAGGATATACTGCATGCCGTTCTTAAAATTGGAGATGGCCGGCAAAGCAGCATGGCCTGATATAGTGAACTCTCTCTCTCTCTCTCTCTCTCTCTCTCTCACACACACACACACACACACACACACATACACACACACACACACACACGCACACGCATGCGAAGTTTCTGTTTATATTCTTTTGAGAAAAACTTTCTATAAAATAACCAAGAAGCATGGTTTTGTATCAAAGGACAAGAAACATCACCTGGTCTCACAACGGTTATGGTGGCAACGGTGCCGTGATGATCAACAACATGCATTTCATCAATATCTCTGGTTCAGAACCTTAATGGTGACGACGGTGACCAGACGATCAACTCTCGTGCATAAAGCATGGTATACTCTCATCGCTACTGGAAGCTGCATATTGCACATCTACCGATCATGCTAAAGTTTGAAATAGCAAATTTTCACCGCTAAACATTGCATGAAATTTATCTGTAATTTGATTACCTCCACCTTTTTCTTCTCCTTTTCAACCTCTCTCTTACAGACGTGATGTTGCTAATCTCAGCCTTTTCTTGAAATACTGTAATGGTATTCACCAGAATTGTCTGATCTATTCCCTGCTTTCTTTGTTCCAGTTCATTTGACTCGTTTCTCAAGTGGTCTTCATCAATTTACTTTTTCAATACCTCATTGTAAATACAACTTCCTATTTCAGTAGCTTACTAGCCCGATCGTAAAATACGCTTAAATATGATATTTTATTTTATCCAGATTTCGTATATATTATTATAGTTGTGATTTCTTAAGTAAAAAAATTTAAAAAAAAAAAAAAACGTATTTGAGTGCTATCAGCTGGAATCAAAACCGAAACTGTAGCATTGATAACGTTACCACTGTACCCACGTGACACGCATATGAACTGATTAAAAATTAAAAATAAACTAAGATTAATGTGCAACATGTATAACGATTTTTTTTTCAATTTTGGCCCACTTTTGACGCCCTCAAAAACTATTTTAATCGACTAAAGGCCCATAAAAGAATGGTTCATAAAAATCGTATTATTTGAGGCTCTTTTGCGCCGTTCTGCGACTTTTAGTTTAGGAGGAGATAGAGTTTGAAAATATGGAGACAGATAGACAAAAAGACAGACAGACATATAGCCTTTTATATATTAGATTTCCAAGAACTGAAGACTTATGGAATTCTCTTCCTGCTAACTGTTTTCCTCTTACCTATAAGGTTGGTCGTTTCAAGCCTAAAGTCAATAGGCATCTCCTGTTTTTTTCGATAATCATCTTTTGTTCTTGTTCGTTCCTTGTATCAAGTAGCCTCTTGCCGTGTCTGGAGCGACTTCCATTAAAAAACAAAAGTCTGTGAAGAGGATGTGAAAAGCTGCTGCTGCTTCCTGTAGTCTCATTGCGAATGTTAAAGTATCTCTGTTTAATGCTGCTGGCCGGTGACACCTGCTTGGGGTAGGTGCACACAAAGATAAAATCGTGTTCATCTCTGCCACATGCGTCAAAGCTATCAAAAAGGTAACATCCGGTTTTGTTACAAAGTGTGCAGAGCCATACACGAGAGGAGGGCATAATTATTTGAGCGTTGGCCTTTATTTTTTTATTTTTATTTTTTTTTAATTTTCTTATCAATTTTTTTTCAAGCTGGGGATGGGGCATCCTACCGGCGGTCAGATATTCATCCGCTATCTCATACATTTCAATCAAGAAATCTTTTAAAGATTCTAACTGTCTCTTTAAGTGCAATTGTTTGTATCTCTCTTGCACTTGGTTTACCGGGTATATTTGCTACGCAGTTTTTGAACTTCTTTTTCATGAGTTTAGTTGCTTCTATAATTACTGGAATGATAAAGGTCTTCCTAAGATTCCAGCCTTTTTATATGTCACACATAAAACCTTGATATTTCGTTATCTTTTCCCTCCCAGTTCTGTTTAATCCAGATCATTGGGAGATTAACTTCTACTAAGGTTGCTTCTTTCTCCTTCTTGTCCAATATAACAATGTCAGATTTTATGGCCCCGTTTTCTAGGTACATAGCTGCATTGCATAGTCATAATGGATGGTGTATGACTTATTACCGACTGTTCTTTCTGGTATATGTTCACAGAACTTGCTGCAAATCCTGGAAACATGTTTACCAGAAATAACAGTCGGAAATCAGTCATACACCTTCCACTATGACTATACAATTGTTACAACTACGTACATAGAAAACGGGGCCATAAAACCTGACATGCTGTATTCGATATTCAACATTTTACAGATCGTCTAGTGGAGATATTTACACACTCCTTTGTGTCAGAGCGTATAATAGCCATCCCCAAGCAGAACCTTACAGTTGGATGTCAGGTGGCTCACATTCTCTACTTCTGCATGGCATAACCTGCACTTGCTGTCATTGCGTAGACCACTCATTGTCTTAAAAGCATTGATCATCAAGCCTTGATCTTGGGAAGCCATTATAACCCTCTCCTGATCAAAATGGAGCAATCCTCCTTTTAGCCAATCTAAAGAGCCTTCCTTATCTATATAGTTCTGAGTGAATGAATTCGTCCAGAAAATACTTTATACGCTGTTGGTTGGCCCATTTTTCCAGATTTTTATTTTTTTTTTGCAATGGAAGTTCTTGGTGTATTTTTGGCGACTTTTTAGGATTATTTCCGTAGCAGACTTGTTTTCTGGTTCTGTCTCATTTGTAATGCGAAGTTGTTCTGCTGGTTTCTGTTTCATGATGTTGATGCACCATTTTGAGGGTTGGATTTTGAGAGCTCATCAGATATTGCCCGATGCTCACGATATTCACACGATGCTCACGATATTCACACGCTGCTCACGATATTCACACGATGCTCACGATATTCACACGATGCTCACGATATTCACACGATGCTCATGATATTCACACGATGCTCATGGCTTATCAGGTCTGAACCTCATTCTGTTATTTTATGCCCAAACAATACACATGTTTTGTAAACGATTGGTTTGTAGATTAATCCGTTTTATAAGCATATATCATATAATCGGTAAACGAGAGTTTATATGTAATCCATGGACGGGAAGTGGACACAGTGGTGCGGCTAGGGGTGGGAGCAGAGGGGGCGGTCCACTCAGGATGACAGCAAAAGAGGGATGACAATGTCAGCCTAACAAAATTTTTCAGTTAGGCTAAGTGCGAAAATAATCTGAAAATAGGATTTATTTTTCATATATTATGTAAAGTTTTTTAATCTTTTCGAAAATATTAGAAACTTTTACATTTTTTTTAAATTAGTAACAGAAGAATATTTTTGCCGATGTTTATTGAAAACTTTAAATTCTGTATTTTTTGTAGTTTTTAATAATACATTTGAAATCATTTGATAACATTTCATTTTCTTTTAACTGTAAAAAATAATTAGAAAAAGGATTAAGTAGATTTATTTGTGTGTGTGTGTGTGTGTGTGTATGTGTGTGTGTGTGTGTGTATGTGTGTGTGTGTGTGCGCCCCGTATCTAAGGATGGGGGGGGGTCCGGATGACAGCAAAGGAGGGGATGACATTTGAGCAGACCGCCCTGGGTGACATTTACTTTAGCTACGCCACTGAGTGGACAAGAGAGTAAATAGTAACTAATAGGTAATTCCACTCTCCCAAGACTTCCCAAATTTAGAATTCACCATGAGGTGAAATATTGTTGAGCCATCCCCAAGATGAGGATGGAGGTAGATCGAGTAGTTGATAGAGTATGGAAATAAAGTAGGCAGAAAGTCTGGAGAAAGATCTGTTTTGAATTGGTGGAGAGGAGTGGAAGCGAACACCTTGCCGAAGTGTGTCCCATGCAGTTTAGTTTTGTATTCAAGACAAATTCTATTTAATTTGTAGATGGGATGATGACAGGTACTACCACTCCAAGTCAGAGTGGACCGGGGAGTACTGGAAACTAAAGAGGCGAGCCTATACTCCCCAAAGCTCCTTAATTGAGGTCTCATTATTAGGTGCATTTAAAGGTCATACTCCCAATTGATAGAGAGAATTGAAACACAATAGTTACACAATAGTAGCCGTGTTTCAGTGGAAAAGTTAAGGGGTCAAAAGGTCAGAGTGTGACATTGGGCAGAAGATGCAAACTATGTGGTTTTCCGCGAATCTCTCTCTCTCTCTCTCTCTCTCTCTCTCCGCTTCGCTCCATTTCTATGAGGAAGTACACGTTTATCTATTGCCCACACCAGGGATAGTGTGGTAGGGTATATCAAGACGAGCTATTCATCTCTCTTTTTCTCTCTCTTAGCTGGTGAGATTTCAACGAGTACATGCCTGTCTATTGTCCACACTGGGGACAGCATGGCATAGTGTTACAAGACAATCTCTCTCTCTCTCTTTTTCTCTCTCTCTCTCTCTCTATCTATCTATCTCTTTCACACACACACACACACACAACACACACTCACACACATAAATACCTTGTCTCATTAACTGTTGTTTTCTGCTGTAAATAAACCTTTTATAAAAACACTGGAGCCTGATTAATTATATCCGACAAAAGATAAACATCCTGGGTTCACAACAACAGCATCGACAAGAACCGCAACACAAAGTAGAAAAGATTTATACACGTATCAATAAACTATAATACAAGTAGTTTAATAGTTTTCTCCACATGTCTTTCTAAGAGGCTCCATCTATTAGTCTGTCAGTTCGTTTCTTTGATTTGTGACCTTGGACAGGAGTTCTGTTTCTGTTTGGTTCTGTTTTTAAACAGATTATTGATATAGTAGTTACTAATGTTCATCTGATTGGTTACGAGTTTTTGGCATAGGCCTTTAAAAAAAAAAAATTACTACTTATGACGTACCAGAAGAGAATGACTATAGGAAACAATGAATAAGTGATAGATTCTTTTTAATACTTCATATGGAAAAGGGTCGGAAAAGTTCGTTTTTAATGATTTTCTTTGCTTCAAGTCGCTTTATTGTTTACCTGAATCACAGTGCAAAGGAAAGCTTACAAAGAGAGTAGAGTCATAACAACAACAACAACACATAAACATTACATTTATTCTGAGGGACAGCTTCATACAATAAAGAAAACGAATGCAATAACATTTTTCTTATTCGCTCGTGAGATTGGCAAATATTCCCAGTGTTGTTTGACTTCAAAGGATAGAGTAACGCTTCTTATATATATATATATATATATATATATATATATATATATATATATATATATATATATATATATATATATTTAATTTTTAACTGCTTTTTCCTTTACAAGGAAGAAAAACTTACATACAAATATAGACACGCATATATGTATATACATATACATACATACAAACATATATTCTTCTAATTGTTAACTGCTTTTTTCTTAAGAGGAAAAAACTATATATATATATATATATATATATATATATATATATATATATATATATATATATATAGAGAGAGAGAGAGAGAGAGAGAGAGAGAGAGAGAGAAAGAAAAAAGAGGGAGAGTATGAATATATGCGCAAACCTGTACACTTCCTTCCTGGGAGAAATTATCAGGCTAAAAATTATCAATTATATATATATATATATATATATATATATATATATATATATATATATATATATATATGTATGTATGTATGTGTGTGTGTGTGTGTGTGTGTGTGTGTGTGTGTGTGTGTGTGTGTGTGTGTGTGTAGCATTTTTTCTCTATGGCATATTTCATTAAATAAAAAAGACGTCATTTGTCTATTAATTCTATTTTCGATCCTTTCCAACTTCCGAATAAGTCTTCACTTCTGGCGGGAACTGGCTGATGTAAGCAACATATTTATCATAATTCGAGTAGTTTCCAATCCTTCAGAATTCATCGTCAGGAATAAATTAATCTAACTGGTTTTATAAAGTTTTTTTTTCTCTTCATTGGTAAATTATTTTATCCTTTTTTCCATTGGTTAATATATATATATATATATATATATATATATATATATATATATGTATATATATATATATATACACACACACACACACACACACGCACACACCTGCGTAAAGTTCGTAGGAGAAAACCACAACAAAGAGCTCGATTATAAAGAAAATATTTTTAAAAAGCCTAATATTTATTCATATTTGTGTTATTGAAGATTAAAAAAACATTATTCCCGTCAGTTTTGTATCCAAGACAAAGGGAGCAAGTTCTCCGTCGCCTATGTCAGACTCTCTTTATCCTCTGCTTATATTTGTCTTGCAGAGAAAACCTTTCCCCGTGAGATCTGAAACCGATGGTACCAATGTTTTTTCTTATATCCTGTTACACAAATATGAATACATACGTACTTTTTAATTGTTAACTGTTTTTCTACAGGAAAGAAAAACTCATTATGTTCGTCAAAAAATCCTTTTATTTATCACAGGAGCAAATAATTGTTTTGGCCCATACTAATATATATATATAAAGTTCACTATATATGTGTTTTAATTTTCCTTAGTACCACCGTCAGTGCTGAGATGTTTACAAAAATACAAAAATAAATAAATAAAAAACGCTACCTCCACTGGGAATAGTTTTCTTTCAATTTCCCACTTCTGTTAGTATTAGAAGGCTTTTTATGAATCATAACACCCTATTACCATACATCACGCTACAGGTATACACACACGCAACCACGAACGTTAGACGAGTCACGGGCCATTAAGACATTTAGGACAAGAAGATAATCCATCTATCCAACGCGGCCATAGCTGAGATTGAACTCACTACACGAGTTTGTTGTGTAATTCAAATCTTGTCAGTAACTGAATACTTGATGCTTTGCCAGGGCTATCAAGGGTATCTTTTATTGCGACGCCATCACTAGATGAGGTGCCTACCACGGCTTAAGAGAGTCCCATCTACTCTTGAGAGAATGATAGATCGAGCCAATTTCTCACTCTGGTATATACCTCGCGGTATATACAGCGCTTGGCCTTCCCAAATGGTCACCCGTCTGGTACTAGCCAGGCTCAACGTTTATATGGCGAATCACGTTTACACACCGGTAAAAAAGACAACAGTCCGTTAAATAAGCAGTTAGAAACGCACGGTTAGATAACACACACATTTTTTAGCATTAACATACATGACACACAAGTTATATTAAGTTTTATCAGTACATATACTTTGTACATTTCGAAGTTAAATTATTTTAAATTTATACACTCATCTTAAATAATCATTTTGCGATCCTTATTTTCCTCTTTTTTGTACAGGCGTAATATCCTTTTCATATCATGAGATTATAAGCGACGAATGGAATGAAAACATTTGATTACTTATGGAGACGGTTTATCAAAAGTATTTGTTGACATTGGATTTGAAGATGACCATGTTTTTTTGTTTGTTTGTTTGTTTTTCTTATCCACGTTTACCCTAATAAAGCATATCACCACTTGAATGTAAGGGGCTACTATTTGTGACCATGCTTTGAAAAGATTAACAAGATGTTGGTTTGCATTACATTTAAACTTCTGCATATCAGTACAGTCAGGGAAGCAGGTAGCAGGAAGGGAATTCCAAAGTATAGCTGTTTGAGGGAAGAAACTATTAGAGTAGAACGCTTTCTGGCATTTAGTGGCCTCAACAGTGAAGGGGTGTGATTTTATTGCTGAGCAGGTTTGTTGGCGATATGTACGTTGAGGGGCACAAGTGCAATAAGTTCATCAGAGCTCATTCCATTAAAATACTTGTAAAACAAGCACAGGGATGCAACATTGTGGTGATGGGACAGGGGTTGGAGCTTAGTTGACAAAATGGGACCTATTAGATTGAAGATTCTTTTATGGACTCTACCCAAGAGGGAAACACTAGTGGCAGATGCACCAGCCCACATGTGGCAACAATACTCCATGCATGGGCGAATGGTGGCTTAGTAGAGGTACAGGATACTTTTAGGTGTGTGTAGTCTTCTAGCGCGATAGAGAGAACCCACCTTCTTTGCAACAGCCCAATTTGAAGGAAAAATTCTCAGTTAGGATGCTATTTCTCATGGATATTGCTGGTTGGAGAGGGGTCTTGTAATTGTTAAAGGAGAGCAGCTTATGAGGGGCGTGCAATAAGTAATACCCCTTACCCACTTCCAGTTGTCTGATCTAGCTGAAATTTTGCATGTGCAATGATTTATATCTCTACGGGTTAAAGTGACAAATTACAGCTCTGAACTAACTGTGGTTTCTGTTTTACAGGTGTTTGAACTGAGTCAGATGTGAAATAGAACCTGTTGAATGTCGAGCAGTGATTTCAGTTTTTGTATTTGAAAGGACGCACACCACAGGAGACTTTTGATGAAATGAAAGAAACTTATGGTGATAATGCCCCATCATATGACCTTGTAAAACGCTGGTATCGTGAATTCAAACATGGCTGAAAGTCTGTAAAAACAGCTCCCAGACCTGGTCGTCTCCCTTCTGCCATTGATGAGGCATCTGTCCGTCAAGTTGAGGTTGCCATTTTGGAAGATTGGCGCATTACTATTCGCCAAATAGCCCAAGATGTCAAGATTAGTACAGGGTCTGTGGAAACTATCATTCATGACCATTTGCATATGCATAAGGTGTCTGCCAGATGGATTCCCAGGTTGCTCACACCATTCCAGAAGCGAGAACACATTGAGTGCTCGAGGATGAATTTGGAGATGTGCCAAGCAGATGAGTCAAAGTTTTTCAAAAGACTGATTACACAGGATGAAACCTGGGTCCATCACTATGATCCAGAGACCAAAGTCCAGTCAATGCAGTGAAAGCACTTGGACTCACCACCTCCAAAGAAGGCAAGGGTGCAGCCCTCCGCTGGCAAGGTCATGTTCACAGTCTTCTGGGACCAAGACGGAGTAGTGATGACAGATTTCCTGGCAAATGGGTACCACAATTACAAGAGCCTATTATGCTTCACTTTTGAGGAAATTAAGGGAAGCTATCACAACCAAGAGGGGGAGGCAAGATCAGCAAAGGTACCCTCCTCCTGCAGGACAATGCTCCGGTCCACAACTCGTATGTCGTCAGATCAGAAGCACGGACGTGTGGTTATGAAATCCACCCCCATCCTACTTGCTCTCCTGACCTCTCACCCTCTGACTTTCACCTCTTCCTAGCCATGAAGTTGTTTTTGAAAGGAAAACGTTTCCCAGATGATGCAGCCTTGATTTCTGAAGTCATGTCGTGGTTGGAGGACCAACCTGGGGTGTTCTACAAAAGCCGTCTCCAGAGCTGCATCAAACGATGGGAGAAATGCATAACTCTGGGTGGTTCCTATGTAGAGAAAGACATATAACTGTGCCAAGTTTCATTGCTCTACTGCTATGGGAAGTGGGTCAGAGGCATTACTTGTTGCATGCTCCTCGTAGTCTTACTAGTATTAAATGTTACCATCCATTTACAGCCACATTACAGTACAGTCTGAAAATCATTTTCTAAAATTCTGCCATTGTCTTAGATTTGTGTACATTTGTTCTTCCCTTATGCACGTTATAGCGCATTGTATCATCAGCAAATATACCCATCTCGGGCACAATATTATCAGGGAAGTCATTAATGAATATCAGTGCTATCATTTTCCTTGTTATATAGTGTTGAATGTTATAGTCTGACAAGAAGTATTTTCATAGCAACGTGTTTTATAAATGAAAGTTCTTAGAAAGAAATCCTGTTCATGGAAATTCTGCCTAACGCTAAGTACAGGGAGAAAGAAAAAAGTTCTTTCAATTTGTTGTAGAAAAATGTTCTTGCTGAGAATGTTTTACAATAAATGGCAAGAGATTGGGGCTAAGTCGAGGACCTTACATAGAAATAGCAATTGAGTAAAGAAAGACGAGTAAATTCTCTTCTAGAAAGGAAGAGAACAAATCATCCCCCAATAGACTGCAAAGTTGAATTTGTACTTTGGTAAGATAAGAAAAAAGTCCTCTTAGTAGTATCTCCCCAGATGTTACAGCAATCCTTCATCTTATGAACATATCTGATTTTTATATCAGTAAAAAATTACATCAAGAACTATGTACTTTCGAATAAACTGACTATTTTCCAGTAATAAACTGCCGAATAATCAAACCATTTTTCCAGCAATAAGCCCGTTAATGATCCAAACATTTTTCTAGCAATAAACCCTTGGATGATCTAACCATTTTTCCAGAAATAAATTGTCGATTTATCCAACATTTTTACCAGCAATAAGCCTTTGAATGATCCATACGTTTTTCTAGCAATAAGCCATTGAATGAGCCGACCATTTTCTCAGCAATTAATCGTCGAATGATCCAATAAAGTTTCCAACAATAAGCCGTTAAATGATTCAACCATTTTTCAGGCAATAAACCGTCGAATGACAATTTTTTAGCAATAAACATTCGGATAATCTAGCCATTTTTTCATCGAATGATCCAATAATTTTCCAGCAATGAATCCCCAGATGATCCAATAATTTTTCCAGAAATAAGTCATCATAAGTCAGATGATCCAAACATTTTTTCTGGCAATAAACCGTCGAATGATGCAATCGTTTTTCAATTAGCAACAGATTGGATTCAGTACTAGTACAAAGGTTGTCACTATTTTTTATTGTGAATTTTGGACCATACTGTGATACTAATTCTTCTCATCTTTGCTGGTAAGGATGTTTTGGTCTTCATAGATTTTGGCCAATTAAGTTCGCTGTTCCATTTCTGGTAAGTTTCTGTTTACCGTTTACAGTTTTATCATCATCGCTGTTCCTTTTCTCAGTCCTCTAGATAATAATCGTCCAGTGCAGTTTATCACCGTTTGATTAGGCTTTAACTGTACATTACACACACCCCAGACAATGCTTTGTTTTTTATTTATTTTCGTCTTTGTTGCATAATTTTTCTATAAGGTTTGTTTAATTCTTCTATGATTCAGCACATATTGGTACTTCTGTGTTCGTTTATGCATTAATTAAGATTTTCCTTGATTGAGTAGTTTTGAAATTTTTTTGATACTATTTTTTATGATATTAACAAAATTTATCTATAATGAACAGCATATATTAAAAATGATTGTCATTCAACTTAATGTCCCGTACTTTCCACAGATTTATACAAGCCGGAAAGCCGTGTGCTCTACTAGTTTCTTCCCTCGACTTTGGAATTCTCTCTCGAGTTCCTGCTTCTCTGACTATACTGACATTCAGAAGTTCAAGGATAATGTGAATAGATATTTTGCTGGTCAACTCTCTATATCTATATATATATATATATGGTCAACTCTCTATATAGTTTCTCTAAAAATTATGTCCCAAATAGTAGCATTCTACATCACAATGGCACTGTGTCTTGTTCCTATCTAAGAAAGGCAGATAACTGCGCCAAGTTTCGTTGTTCTACTGCTATGAAAAGTGAGTCACGGGTATTGAACGCCTCCCCGTACATTTTTTTTTTTTTTTTTAATTTTTACTCATGGTCACCCCTTACAAAGCATATCACCACTTAGACGTAAGGGGCTACTATTTGGGGCCATGTCTAGGAAAGATTAACAAGATATTTGTTTATGTTACATTTAAACATCTGCAGATCACCACAGCCAACGAAGTAGGCAGCAGGAAGGGAATTCCAAAGTCTAGCCGTTCGATGGCAGAAACTATTAAAATAAAAAGCTTTCTGGCATTTAGGGACAACAACAGTGAAGGGGTGAGATCTTATTGTTAAGCGTGTACAAGTGAAACGAGTTCATCAGAACACATTCCATTAAAATATTTGTAAAATAGGCACAGTGATGCAGCATTGTGGTGATGAGACAGGGGCTGGAGCTTAGTTGATAAAGTGGGATCGATTAGATTGACAACTCGTTTTTGGACTTTATCTAAGAGGAAGAGATTAGTGGTAGATGCACCAGCCCAGATGTGGCAACAATACTCCATGCATGGGTGAATGGTGGCCTTGTAAAGGTACAGGATACTCTCAGGCGTGAACAGTCTTCTAGCTAGATAGAGGGAACCCACCTTCTAATTTTGGATTGCTGTTAGGATATCAGCTGTGCATTAAGTAGAATATAGAAATGATATGCTTACCAAATATTCGCTTACAAAATAAAATCTACAATCCATCCGATTAGAAAACATACGTGTGCTTTCACTAAAATAAATTTGAACATGAAAACGATTTTAATATTCGATTTCAGATCATTATTGATTTTATAGAAAAAAAAAATGAAACCGTGATTTGAGTCATTCCTTTTTTTATACTTGTTCGTCTGTTTATGGCATAGCGAATGTTGTTTTGTTTAAATAAACAACGCTCAGTTATTTTCCAGAGTAAACAACAAAGGAAAAAGGGGTGAACAAAAAAAATATGCAACAAATAAATCTTACCAAAAGCAAACTAAGTTGCTCTTCTACCTACTTGGATAATTTTTTTTGTGTTATAACTTATTTGAAAGAGTTTATTCATTTATTTAATTGCAAACTATTATCCTCATCTTCATAGTTGTTGTTGTTGTTTCACTACGTTTTGACCAATTCATCCTCTGGCCTTCTTCAGATGATTAACTGCGACAGAATAAGAATGCTGAGTTTTGTAACTGTATTCCCAGTAATTACTGCCTTCCATAGTTGTTGTTTCACCACGTTTTGGCCAACTGCACCTCTGGCCTGCTTTGGGTAGGATTGAAACTGCTATCTTCAGATAATGCTCACCTTGAACCGTAGAGATTCAATACCTCTAGTTAGAAAGAAAAGAAAATGTGTGGTCTCGTTAGAGCCATAGTTCTCGATAATCGCTCAAATATCGAAAATTAAACAAAATACTGATAGAAACCATCCACGAAATGTCATCAATCATACAAAAATTGTTGCATATTTTTTTTTTTTTTCATTACTTTTTTTTCTTTTTGTTTTTTGGCTATTCTGAAAAATCACATTATTGTCTTTGGGTTATTTGGGTTCCAACAATTTGGTCCCTTTTGTTAGTTTCTTGGTTGCTCTATATAGTGGACTTCCGGTAATTGTTTTAAGTAAAGACGCTGATATTGCAATTGCTTGCATATTCTGTTTGTTTTTAAAAACGACTTGTGTAATGTGTTTTTTTTTGTTTTGTTTTTTTCATGATAATTAAAGAGACATTCGATGCTCCTTCCGTCAGTTCGTTTTTATGACTGAGCAGGTTGTAGTTTCTTTTTTAATTTGCTTGGGTTATTTTCTGCAAACGTATTAGGGATATGTTGAAGTCTGCATTTTTTTGCAGTTAATAAAAGTTAACTGTTGTACATTCTTATATTTCACTGCATGATTTAATGAACCATAATTTAGATTGAGTTTAATGAGTTGCTTTGGCAGAATGTCATGCGTTTTGGTTGGTTTCCATTTCATTTAGATTTTCGGTTTGATGGTTGGACTCTGCGAAGTAGATTTTACATTCTCTGGTTTGTTTGTTTAATTTGAAAGTCGATCGTAGATTTCTTCCTTTTTTTTTTAAGGGGATGGGGGTTTGGTTTCTTTGATGTTTATTTGAGAGAGAGAGAGAGAGAGAGAGAGAGAGAGAGAGAGAGAGAGAGAGAGAGAGAGAGCACTTTATTTGAACATTTCCTTTCTTTGGGTGGCCGTTGTGGTTGGTTTCGTGGTTTATGGGGTATTGGTTTTATTTGTGGTAAGTTTTTTTAGAGAGGTACCATATGGGTGGTAATATCTTATTCTGTGTTCGGTGATATATTATACTAGACTTTTTATCCCGTTAAAAATGAGCAAAAAGTTATAGCCCGTTGGCTTACAATGAGTGGCTTATACTAAATTGATGGTTTAATATGGTTAAATTTGTGTCCAATTTGGCATTAAATGCTAATCCCTATTAATCCTTAACTGCACATTGAATGAATATCATAATACTTAATTCGTTGCACCTTATTATAATAAAGGTCCATACAAAATTTCAGCTAGATCAAACCAGTAATTTCCGAGAAAACTTCTAGAGTAAATGTGGTATTATGCTGGCTAGTACCTATCAATCTCAGACTCTGCATTGAACATTAAATGGATACCGTAATAGTTAATTCGTTGCACCTTATCAAAATAAAAGTTCATGCAAAATTTCAGCCAAATCAATCCCGTAGTTCCCGAGAAAAAGTGGGATGGACAGGCAGAGAAATATAATATAGATAATAGCTTTATCAACCCGACGTTTTCCGGGAATGTATTTACTTGCAATATATTTTTCTTTCTTTTTTTAAACTATGCTTTTTTTTTTACACATATTTCTTTTTTGTTACAATGTAATTTTGTCTGAACGAATATAAAGTCATGTCATTTTTTTAAAGATGGTGATAAGAACAATTCTGACTCAGACAAAGTATTTTCTGGAATGAATTAAATCGAATGGCATTTTATCCTTTTTAACAACATGCTAAGAAAAACTGACGAACCAGAATCAAATATTGATTTTTGTAGAAAAAAAGTTATCAATGACAAAGTGACTAACTATATTTTTATCTATTAGATTTTTTTTATACGGTGGTCACCACTTATCAAGGCCCGGAAGCCACTCAGGGGTAAGATTAAATATTAAGAATTTAATTAAATCTTTGATATCTTCATTTAAGATTTGGAGTTCATGAAACTCTGAATTGTCATATTTATATTTTTGCTGTTTGGTTGTGGTCGTATATTTACTGATAGTTATAGTCAATACTGTGATGATGATGACAAAAGTTAATTTAAAAGAGGAGGAAATTAAACATTTTTAGTGGGAAAGACAAAGACCACAAGGAGCCAAAAAGTTTCTCAAAAATTATTCTATGAATGGCCAGTACCTGGAACAGATGCACGAAACCCTGCGTCCCATTTAACTAGACTGTAGTTTAATCCATGGCATATCAATCCATATGCTGTGCATTCAAATCAGTTCATGTACAGATGACCAAAAAGGGGCGACTATGCTTCCAGAGTTTTTCTGTGCTATGAAGGAACAATTATGGACATTGTGAAGCATGCATCTTAGAGATACAAACTTGCAAACCTGGTATACTCATAATTTAAATCTCTAATTCTATTAGATTTTTTTTAGAATCACATTAAGAATTACAATGTGTAGATAAACTCGTTGGCAGATGGAGTCAAGTTGTAGAAAGGAAAGTTCATTATTGTTTTGAATAAAGATTTTCAAAAACACAGTTTTCATTATCAAGATTAAATTTTAAATCAACACAAACTTTTGCATCGACCTGGTAGACACATATCTATAATATTAGGTTGAGAAGAAAGTTCTTGCAGAATTTTTGATTTTGATTTCAAATGATTTCTTTTCGAATAAGTTTTTGTTATAATACCTTTTACTTTATATCTCATTTTAAAGAGCGTTTTTCATTCTATCTAATCGTTTAAATTACAATCGTTTTAAAACAATTATGTCTTCTTTTTAGAATGTTAAATTCAAGATGAAAAAAAAAAACAACAAATTAACCCAATTTTCTCATTATAATTCAAGCTAGACCGAAAAGCTGCTGAAACAGCTCGCAGTATTAATGAAGCATTTGATCCAGGAACCACTACTGAACGCACAGCACAATGGTGGTTTAAAGAAATTTTGTGGTGGCGACGAGAGTCTTGAAGACGATGAGTGTAGTGGTCAGCCATCAGATCTTAACAACGATCAATTAAAAGCTTTAGTCAGAGCTAATCCACATGCAACTGTTCGAGAACTTGCTTCTGAATTAGACATAACGTATACAACGATTTTCAACCAGTTGAGAGAGATTGGGAAAACAAAAAAACTTGATAAATATGTGCTTCAAGAACGGAATGACAACCAAAAGAAAATCTGCAATGAAGTGTCATCTTCACTTCATTTATGCAAGAAGAACGATCCGTTTTTCGACCAGGTTGTGATTTGCAGTGAAAAGTGGGCTCTTTACAGCAGCTGGCGAAGCTCAGTGGTTATATGCCGACGAAGCTCCACAACACTTCCCAAAGTCAGAGTTGCACCAAAAGAAGATCATGTTGACTGTTTAACGGTCTTTTTAATGCAGGCGAAACCATTACAGCAGAGAAGTGTTGTCAATAAATGAATGAAATGCATCAAAAACTTGAACAACACCCAGCATTAGTCAACGGAAAAGACCTAATTCTAATGTTCGATTCCACATGACTAAACCAGCCACTGCAGAAGTGAATGAATTGGGCTACGAAACTCTGCCTCATCTGCCATACTCTTCAGACCTCTCCCCTACCGACTGCCACTTTCTCAAGCATCTTGACAACTTTCTGTGCAAGAAATGCTTAAAAAAAAACTAAGCGATATAAAAAACGCCTTCAGCAACTGCATCGCCACCAGAACACAAGACGACAACGTTACTAGCATAAATACACGTTTTAAATTGGCAAAAATGTGTTGATTCAGATGATGCTTATTTCTATCAATAAATTTTTGTTTGAGTCGTGATATGTTCATCTGAATTTAAAAGTTAAAAACCGCAAGAACTATTGGGTTTACATATACGATTATGTACAAACTTGCATGTCGACAGCCAAAAAGAACATTCTTGGACACTCTGAACTCTCAATGTTTACCAACTCTTATTTTTTATCATTACATTAAAAAGTTCTCAACAGAAATTACTTACTAATTACGAATTACTGTATGCCCAGCAAAGAACCTATAAACAAGTTCATAGACACACACACACACACACACACACACACACACACACACACACACACACACACACACTTTCACTAACAAAACAGTCACACTAATATATAAATATGTCTATAATTTCACATAATACAAGTTTATTTTTAGGTTGAATAGCATAACTATTAACATAGTTTCTTGTTTCCTTTTAATAGATAATGTCTGCTTTAGTGCTGTGCTACTTGACTGCAATATACTGAGCAGCAACATGGGCTCATTCCACTCATGCTAAGAAGGTCGACGTCAAGCTCAATGCATGCAAGACAATTACCAGCAACTTCAAATCAATTAACCTGCCATCTGTCTATAGGATGCCTGGAATCGCTCTGTCCCAGATTCGTCGAGAGGTAATAGCGAAGGCAAAGTATGACAAATAGAGCAATGACAACCGCCATCCCTTATTTGTACATCAAAAGATGACGCAAGAGAATTGCATTGTCAAAGGCTTCGGACGAACAACACCAGTGTTCCTCAGTTTGCATTAAGGAATGATTCAGTCAAAAACAACAAGGTCCTTCCGGCACTGAAAGAAGGCCTCTCAGCAGGCTCTGAACTCTTTCTGGAAAGAGTGGGTAACACTCAACTGGGTCCGAGCAAAGGTTGTCAAAACATGGGACAAGTGGGGCTATGTACAAGATGCTAGGTGTCCCTGACGTGCTGACTATCGCACACATCCTCACAGACGGTCCCCTAAGCAAGGCATGCTCTGATGCAGATCTGATGGATTTCTCAGACACAGCCTGAAGATGAACTTTGAGATGGAGTGAAATGCCATGTTGATGAATTGATAACATATTTCCAAGTTGGACATTTTTCTTTTTCAGAAAGTTTTTCATTTTCTCTTTTAGTCCCAACTCCTTAAGGTTTCTGATCTATTGATTTATAAGTATTTTTTTTTACAGCTGATGATGCACATTATTGGTTTAATATCAACTCAAAAATGAGTAAATGACAAAATGTGACCTTTAACAGATTTATGCAACAACTTACAGACATTTTATTAACAAAACTCTGTTTATGTTACCAGTTAGCACTTGCTAACTGGTAACCCTAATATTCCTCAATGTTTCATTCCTTTCCATTTTAATAAGCATGTCTGTTTCAAGTGCTTAATTTTCTTGCTTTGTTCTGACATTTATAAACAACTAGTGAGGGGTACCCGTGTGTGTGTGTGTGTGTGTGTGTGTGTGTGTGTGTGTGTGTGTGTGTGTGTGTGTGAAAACTCCGGGGGGGGGGGTAAAATAAAAAAAAAGTGTTTTGGTAGGTAAGTATGAGGATCGAACCCGAACCCTTGAGGCAAAGTTGTGAATTAAAGTGTGAAAAAAAAAAAAAAACGTGCGACATTAACCATTGCCCCAACGCAGGATGCTAATGGAAACACGTTTGAATTTATTTAATTACTTAGATTTGGCAGGTGCACGTTTTAATGACTTAATGAGGTCAAGTTTGACTGCAGGATAGTATTTCATTTACATGTGGCGAGCGACAAATGTTGAATATTTATCTTCCCGAAGTCGAGCAAATTAAATAGACAGGTGAACTTTGTTGTTAACTGTGAGATATTACGATTTATATGTGATATAAAAAGTTTTAAAAAGTTGTGAACCGACCGACCGCTTCTCTGAAAAAAGCCTTTTGTAGACACACAGAAAAAGCGAACACACATACAAACATACATACATTTTTGCTTTTATATTTATAGATTTATATTAATTGTTGGTCTGATTCTTGGCTGGAATCAAAAGATGCTATTATGGTTTAAAATAGGCCTAGAAAAGCCCGGTATCATGTTACCAAAAATTGTTACCAGGAGTCAAGTATTTTCTGGAGATTTACAATGATTTATTGATTCTTTTTCATCTCATAATACATGTTATCCGTTTAATACCAACTTAAAAATGTGCGGAAGATGGTGTATAAACTTTAACAGATTTATTCAACAACTTACAGATTAAATGGTAAGGTAAATGCAACTGGATGTGTAATGATTAAAGTCTGTGATGCATAAGACATTTTTGTTTATTTCCCCAAATTTTCATAGCAGATGCTCCCTCCCCGAAGGCAATAGCTCTCCATTCTTCAGTCCAAGGGAAATAACTTGATTATTTTTTTTTTTTAGTTTGTACCTAACAATTTATAAAATCATTATATAGGTAAGAAACATATATGGAAACTAAAATGACGAAACACGTCTGTAAACAATTTATTTAACTAAAATAATAAATAACCTCAAGGGATTTTTTCCTCCTCTGACCAATGGCAAAGCAGAAATTAAGGGGAGCGCTTAGTAGAAATCTGAAAAGGAGTAGGATTTGAAGATGGTAAATAATCTAAAATATCCAATTTTTTAAGGCAATAATAAAGTTTTATGCATGCAATAAAAGCCACATGTCATGCCTTTTCTTTGCCTATTCCTTATTTTTTTATGGAAATCGCCAAATCAAGCAGGAACCCGTGGATGTTATTCTTGTTCAAAATGGACCTAGCAAAGCCAGGTATCATGCTGCAGAAAATAGTATTAGGGGTAAAGTATTTTCTGGAGATCTAGAATGATTCGTTGATTTGATGCAAGTTCTTGTTACATCTAATAATACATGTTATCCGTTTAATACCAACTTAAAAACGAGCAGAGAATGAAATATAATTTCTCACAGATTTATTCAACAACTTACAGATTAAAGGGTAATGTAGATGCTGCTGGATGCATGATGATTAAAGTCTGTGAGGCGAGAGGCATGTTATTTACCTTCCAAACTGTCATGGTAGATCTCATACATCTATGATTTCTGTCTCATTTGCACACAAGACAACAGTCGAAATCCGCACTCTATTTCTCCTTACATACAAAACCTTTCTTTCATCAGAACGTTCTCAGATATTCTAAGCTCTCAATCTTTAAAAAATTTTCATTTTTAATTATCTTAATAAATTTTTAATGAAAAGTATTTTTTTTTTTTTTATAATAAACACTCCAGCAAACACCCTTGCTAACAAATATACACACGCACCTTCGTGCCTGTACAGACATGTAAACACATGCGGTGCCAGCCGAAACGGAAATGTGTACTTAATTTCTCTTCATAAACAAAGCATCTTTTTCACCTAGGAATTCTAGGGAGCCACTGCTTATCAATGCCAACAGACTGCTCCATCATATCGTTTCTCTCTGTAGTCATCGATGGGCAGAAGTCAGAGCTCACAGTATTAACAGTGGCACGCCTCAAGGATCCATCCTGGCCCAACTTTTTTCCTCATCTTTATCAATGATCTCCCAAATCATATTCTACAATCATTCACTGACATTTATGCAGACGATACTATCAACTATGACAACACTTTAAAGGTAGCAATAACCAAGACGCATGTCAAATCGATGGTAAGACAACACCATGATGATTCGCAACAGTGGTAGGGTGCAATTATTTAAGAGGGTGGCTCAACAAGAACTTCTTTACATTAGACTTAAAAACGACTATGTTATAGTCAGTTGGGAAGCAACCCTACAGTATTGTGTTTAAAAAACACATGAAAACTTTGCTGATTGATTTTTGTTTCGTTTTAAACGCAGAGAATAAAGAAACGAATATTTGTTACTGAATGTATGACCTTCACCTTCACCGAGGTGCACGGCTTATATGACCTTCACCATCACCGAGGTGCGCGACTTGACACAAAAAAAAAACAACTTCTTAATCAACTGCTAACGCACGCGCCGCTGTAACGTCCAATGACAACAACAACAACCTTCTCACTCGACCTGCCTTTTATACCACTCTCTCAATCCCTCTTGCGCATGCGCCTGGAGATTCCTGACAACCTCGAGACTTCCGCTTATAAAAACCCAAGTTTTGTTGTCGGGCATGCCTACACAAGGCACAAACACATGGGCATTTGTTTTGTTGGTAAGTACTACACTCCCCCCTGATCTGATGATCACATAGAGTGCACTCCGAGGGCGGCCTCTTAGTTCACTGGCTTCTGCGAAGGGTGGTATTTACAATCTCGGATTCGGGTTCTGGTTCTGGTTCTGGGTGTGGTTCTGGTTCTGGTTCTGATCCTTCCTGATCAGACGAACTACAACTACCACTCTCTTGCTCGGTGACCTCACTTATCAGCAGCTCATCATCTGATGATTCATCGCTCTCTGTAGTTGTGGGATGTACTTCACTAGCTGGGCAAAGATCGCGCACATGGCATGGGGTTCCATCAACAAGGACCGACTGCTGGCAGACCACTCCAGATATTCGTCCTCGCTTGAACTTGGTGGTGCACCGGTTTCCAGGGGGGTCTTACCCAAACGTGATCCCCTACCTTGTATTTGTCATGACTCTCCTCGTCGATTGGCTGGACAGTGTCAATGCCCTTTATCCTAACACGGTATGTGTGTATGGCATTGGCCAGTGCTGTTGTTAGTGTCTTCCCATCCTTTGGTGTGATGTTATACCAATACGTGGCCTCCATAATGGTGCATTGCTTTCTGGCAGCAATTCTCTTGATGCTGCGATGGCTCCTCTCAGCAATGCCATTCCCTGATGGCACATGAGCACATCGCAGTCGTAGTCGGACACCCCACTCATTCAACAACTGCCAAACTTGGTGGCTACAAAAAGCAGCATCGTTGTCCGTCAATATCTCTTCCAGTGCACTTCGCTCAGAAAAGATAGATGACAGTTGGCGGACAACATTTGCTGAGTCCTGCCTGGTCATTTGCCACCACACTGCAAAATGAGCGGGTCCACAGCCGATAAGGGTTAGAAAGGGCTTACCACTGTAATGGGTAATATCCATCGCTACTCGTTGCCACACATGCTCAACCTCCAATCGCCCCTTCTGCTATTGCTCAGGTGCAGGATCGATAGACTGGCATGCCACACAGTCCCATCTCTTCCGATAACAACTCCCCCCAGTGCCTTAATAGCATCATATCCCAACAGTACATTGAATCCCAGCAAATCCCCTCGCATCACCAGTACATTAATGTCTGCGGCCACACCAAAGTCTGTGTGGACTTTGACAGTTCCGGCTCCACAGCAAGCTTGTGTATTGCTACCTATTGTGGTTACTTTGATGTTCTGCTTTGTCCAGTTTCGACACAACTTGGCACTCATGATGGTGTGTGAGCACCCGGAGTCGAGAAGAGCTGAACAAGGCACTTAGTCCACGTACACATTTATTGTCAGTTGCGCCTCAATTAAATCTTGTCCGGGGAACAGGCCGGCGCTGACGTCCTGCCCACTGATGCATTTCCCGCTCAATTTTGGGATAAATGTCCATAACTACCACATTGGAAACAGCGCGGGTGCCCCTGCCCCCGCCCCTTGTTAGTACAACTTCTTGCAAAATGGCCTCGCTGGCCACAGCAGAAACATCTCCCATTGGTCGTGGGTCTCAAACTGGGACTCTTTTCAGCATTAGTCTTGGCTGCCTGCACCATCATTACAACCGGTTCCCTCAGGTCCTCCTCATCTCTGATAATGGCTTGAGCGCGTTCCAACAAATGTTCCATGGGTGTTACAGTTGCTTAACATGGGTGGGAAGGCTGGCCACAAATGCATACACCAGCGTCTGCTCTGACACTCCATTGCCAAATAGAACTGCAAGTTTCTTCAGCTCCGCAAAGAAGACGGCCACGGTTTCTCCTGACAGTCTTAGAACTGCACACATGTGGAACTCTCTTCCGTTTTCCTGCTTTCCAACTGACTCCAATTTGGTCGTCTTCCAGTCCAATGAAAACAAATTCTTATTGAACTGTCCCTTTAAGTAATCCAATTTACAAAATTTCCACTATTAACGATATTGCTACGAATTATCCCATTGACTACTGTACACTCATTAACCCTTATCCTCGAGTGGCCTCTGGGCCTAGATAAGCGGTGACTGTAAAAAAAAAAATGAATGCTCTTCTCTGATTGACAGACTTTTTATTGAAACCGTCTTCCTCTCATATGCATATTAGATACCTTGAAGTCTTATTAACTCATGAAATCACCAGTTATTCGCCAGAAATGCAACTGCCATTTTTCTTTATTTATTCTTCTTGCCTGGCGCGGACACAGCATGCTTAACAAAATCAGGTTTGTATTAATTTTTAATCACATAGATATAGAACAGTTGAGATAGCAGGTTCAGTTCACGGGGAACTTCAAAGAAAAAGATGGAAGGAAGTGATAAAAATGGATCTGGGGGGAAAATGGAATAAATAGAAACTTGGTCAGAGATAGATTCGTTTAGAAGTCAATTTTTTGGAGCTATCCAATTCATGTCTGCTTGTAAAACAAATGTTAAACCGAATTTGATGATATTTAAAAGCCTTTAACTTTCAAATTTTGCTTGGCCATGAAGTAAATAAGATGCTGGCATACAGCGCTTGTTATTCCCAAATCGTCACCCATCTGGTACTGACCAGGCTCAACGTTGCTTAACTTCAATGATTTAATGAGGACCAGTGTGTCAATGTGATTATGCTGCAAGTTTTGTGTAGTGCTATACGGATAAAATCTGAATAAAATGTTTCAGATTCTTTAAAAAGCATTTCACACTTTGATTGCAATTTCTAAAATGTTTTTTTTTTTTTGTTTTCTCTTGTTGTAAGTTTCTAAAGAGATTTTTTTTTTTACTACGTTTCTTTTGTTATCTGCAATTGCGTTTAGATCTTGGAACATTCGACGCCCTCTGCTGTGTTCTTGTAATCATTATTTTGCATTTCGTTTACAGGATTCACATGTTAGGATTTAGAATTTGTTTTATGTTTTACACAAGATCTTCCTTCCATACTTCATTCCAGTCTTGCTGCTGATGCTGCTATTGATGATGATGATGATGATGATGATGATGATGATGATGATGATGAAGCCCTGACCCCTACACACACCATAACTTGGTTTTATTCTTTACTTGTTTATTCACCAAACTTCCATCCCCTTGCTCTCTTCCTTGCTAGTTTCCATCTCCACACCACAGACATTCCAATCCTCTTCCACTTTGCCATTTTTAGCCTGGCCACACCCATTTTATTCACTGCCCATATTAGAGAGAGAGAGAGAGAGAGAGAGAGAGAGAGAGAGAGAGAGAGAGAGACATTAATCATTTTACCTGGCACAAATCCCACATAGCTTCAAAACGAAGTATCTTTGGAACATGTGGCTGAAAAAGTGCCCCCCACCCCCCACCTCCCGGAAAGAATGAAGGAGGTCTTCTCAGAAATTACAGCTGCATCAAAAAAAATGAATCTTTGAGAGGGGGGGGGCGTCATTAGATTAAAAAAAAAAAGTAAAGACCATCCTCATCCCCACCCCTCCACACCCCCTAACAAAAGAAGAATTGAAATGACAAATTCTTTAAGATGTCTCGATAAAGAATCATGGAAACTTAAAGACTGGAGGATTGCTTTTGGAATTTAGTATTTTGCGTGGTTACATAGGTTTATAAACAGATTTTAATTGAAGTTTATGTGCAAAAATCGGATATTACGATTCTTTTGTATCATATCAAAGTTTGAAAAATATAATATTTATTTACGAGGCAAGAGAAACATGATAATATTAACTGACAAACCTTAGAACTTGCCCATGATTCTGCCCCGTAGAAAAGCCTATCAGAGCTAGTGACGATGCCTCTCATATCTAGCATAAAAATCGATGGTATATAGTAGTGTTGGAACGATTCCAATGCGTTTTCCTGATTCCGATACAATTACAGATTCTGATTCTTTATAAATCTATAACATAGTTAATTATAAGGCTGTTATTTTTTCCCAATTACCGTAAAATCACATGTTAAATGTGCTAATATTTTCTCAAACATAAAAATACACTTGTGGGGTATAGTCTATAGATTTTAGCTTTACTGATAGTTTAAAATCAATAAATAATTATTATTTTAAGATTATAACCAGCAGTGGAAGATTTTGCTTTAAAAAAAAAAAAAAAAAAAAAAGACCATGAGGAGAATCGTTTTTGGCATTGGAAAATAGGCATAATTTTGTCCATCTCTGATACCCAAAAAAGTTTTTTTCCGATTCCCAATTCCGATTGATATATATAGATGAACACATATTTTTGATTGTCCTTTTACATAGCTCATTGCACTTAGCTATTCCTTTACTAATAAATTCAATTTGATATAATTTAATGGTTAATAATAATAATTATGTAAAAGGTTCATTTCATATAACAAAGCCATACAAATTTAGATTAAAAAAAAAAAAATCATAGCTAATTATATACTGAAAACTAGCGGGGAGGCGGGGCGAGCGTAAAATACGCTTAAATATGATATTTTATTTTGTTCAGATTTCACATATGTTATTATAGAGTCATTGATTTCAAAAATAAAAATAAAAGTATTTAGGTGCCATCAGCTAGAATCGAAACTGAAACTGTAGCATTCAAAGCTGGTGACGTTACCACTGTACCAACATGACACGCATATAAAGCGATTAAAAATAAAAAAATTGAAAATGAACTTAGATGAATGGACAAAATGTTTAACGATTTTTTTCAATTTTGACCCATTTTTGATCCCTTAAAAACAGTTTTAACCGGCTAAAGACCCATAAAAGAACGGTCTGTAAAAAATTCAATCATTTAAGGCCCCTAGCGCTGCTCTGCGATTTTTACTTTCGGGGGAAATAGAGTTTGAAAATATGGAGACAAACAGACCGACATATAGCCGTTTATATATTAGATTAAAAATTTGTTTAGAGAAAAAAAAATTACCGGTAAAAATGATGAATTATACAAAAATTAAATGCTAAAATACTACTACTACTAGTAGTACTGCTACATCATCATCATCATCATCATCATCATGGATCCTCTTGTCCCCGTCATCTTCATTGTCTTCATCTGTTTTAATAATTTGAGGAAATATAATTTCATCCTCTTCATATGACGGGGGTTCATCTTTAAAATTAAACGTATCTGTGAATTTTACACATCGAATTCTTTTAATTTTATTTTTCTCTGGAAAAATACTAAATTGGCTGGACTGTTTTTATCGTATCCAAGAAATATACCTTTATCGGTTTTAATATTTAATTTACTCTTTGTATCTATATATGCGAAGCAAGTTAAACCAAATACATACATTCGGCTTAAATTTGGTTTTCTACCGCAGAAAGCTTCATATGGGGTTTTAGATAGTGTTTTCTTAAAGCACCTGTTGAGGTTTTTGGGGAGGGTTTTTTTTTTTCTTCAAACAACTCTTGTCATCTTGAGTGTTATTTTTGCAACGTTTAGGTAGATGTGACCTCCGACCTTCTTCAGGTGTATCTTGCTGAACTCTAGAATCTTTTTAGTTGAACTTGAGAATTTGCACGGAACTATAAACGGAATTCTACAAGGTAGCATGCTCTCATTCTGTCAGCTATAACTGGATAGAAAGTAAGTAAGATTTTTTTATGTTTTTTTTTATATATATAGGCATCACCACTTATCAAGGCCCAGAGGCTACTCGAGGATAATTTGTAATTGTATTTTGAATGTTACCCGCACTGAGGATGGAACCTTAAACCTCCAGAAGAGTGTAGCTTTACAACTAAATTTTACCATGTCCTTTACCCACGGGTCCTTGCAGACAATTCTAGTATGATTTGTAAGAGTTTGTTTCTAGATGTACAATCTAACAACTTATCCTTATATATCACTATTTATCACTACACTAAAATTTTTTATAATTTTCATTCAATTTATCTGTGTTGTGATAAATTCTATGCTGGTAGAATTTAGTCCTAAACCTTCAGTTACACTGACTAAAAAGTAGGTGTCCATTTTACAATGAAGGTTTGATAGCGATATTGACTGCCACCCTTGTTTCATGAAAAACACATTTTTTTAAAACTGTCTTTCCATAATCAAACTCTTCTAAACATGCCTATTATTTGGATTCGTCGGACTACTGTTCTCATCTTGAGTGTGATTTTCACAACGTTTCAGTTGATGTAACCTCCGACCTTCTTCAGATGTATCTTGTCAAAGTCGAGAATGGTTCTGTCGAACTCGAGAATTTGGACGGAATTTCAAGCGGAACCCTTTATTTACTTCATGGGGGTAGCATGTTCTTGTCCCGTCAGCCATGACTGGATAGAGGTTCTAAGTAATTCGCAATTGTATTTTTCGGTCGCCCACACCGAGGATTGAACCTTCAACCTTCAGGAGAATATCACTTTTTACAATTGATTTTTTTCTAAGTACTCTAACCACTGCGCCATACAATTGCAAATTACTTAGAACCTCTATCCAGTCACGGCCGATGGAACAAGAGCATGCTACCCCCGTAAAATAAATAAAGAGTTTTGCTCGAAATTTCGTCCAAATTCCCGCGTTCAAAAGAAACATTCCTGAGTTCAACAAGATATACCTGACGAAGGTCGGAGGTTACCACAACCGAAACGTTAAGAAAATCACACTCCATGAGAACAGTAGTTTAATAAATCCAAATAATACGAATAACCAATTCTCATCTCAAAAATTCAGAAATGTCTAAACATGCCCATCAACAATAAAGACTTTAAGAAATTCCCTTAAAAATTAACTAATCTCTAGAACTCTCTCCCTGTTCACTGTTTCCTCGTCTGTATCAGCATGCTGAAAATGTAAATGTAATGTGAACAAACATCTCATGCACAATTCCCCACTTAGAATGCCCTATAGTTCTGGTTTCTAATTCACAGTAGTACCTTATGCCTCGGGGGGGGGGGTATGAATACAGGCGAAAAGAAAAGTTGCAATCGTACAAAATGGTGCAACCTCTATCATTATCATCATTATCATCATCGGTTTAACATCTTTTTACATGCTGGCATGTATTGGACGTCTCTGAGAAATGGACTTTCAAACTAATTGATTACTGTCCGGGTCTTTATCTATTTTTCTCTCAAGTCCATTTTCATCATTCTTGCCTATGTTTTCTGTGGCCATCTCTTGTAGACTGAAGTGGGGGGGGACTGAAAATGTAAAGAAGTTAATTTATATTTTTAGAATAAGAGTTGATTCCTTTAGATTTGAGCATTTTAGATCATTATTTAAAATTGTCTCTATTGAATAATCTTCCTAGTTGGAATAATTATTTTTGAAAAGAAACTAAAGCAAATTACACTTTTTTTTATTGTAAAGAGCATGCTGCAAGGATAAAAAGAAAAAAAAATCACTACTCAGAAGCAAATATTGATTTGTCAGATCAATTATTATTTAGAGAAAAATAAATTACACAAAACAGCACTATACAACATCATCATTAGTTTCACATCCGTTTTAAATATTGGTATGTGTTGAACAGCTTTTAGAAATTGACTTTCAAGCAAACCTCTCTCTGACCAGATTTTCCTTTTTTCTCTTAAGTCCATTTTCTTCCTTTGCCTTCTCCCGCGAAATGAATCCACTACCTGAACATCTACTGAGCCAAAAACTCTCTTTCAATCTAGCCATAATATCGGAGCCTACTGTTCTGCACACATCTACCTATACTGTTCACATTTAAATCTTCCTCTGAGGTCATCCGATCTCAGTCTGTCTTTAAGATTCACATTACACATTGTATCAGTCTCATATAATTTCTCTCCATGCAACGCATGTCCTCAGCTTCATTGGCCGACTTTCACTTCCATACATCATCACACTGCATGCACACATGTCTGATAGACACTTCTTTTTATTCAAATAAATACACAATTTATGTACGTTGTAATAATCTTTAAATAGAAACGTGACAGTGCTCTAGTGGTTAACAACACGGAATGACAATCTATGGTATCCCAAGTTCGAATCCAGTTCGTCCCACAAAAAATCACTTTCACTTGGAATGTTGGTAATCTCCACATGGTCCCTCGCGTAATCCCTGAGGTTTTTCTAGAAATAATTCTGACTATAAAAATATAGAGAAAACCAATGCCAACAACAGAATCTTCGGATTCATACGGTATTATGATGATCTTTAAATAATAAACACTATTATTTCCTTTTCATCAAACACTGTTAAAAAAGCAACAAAAGAACGTAAAACATTTGAAATAAAGGTCACCTCATAAATGAAAAATTTAATTTCACCATGACTAATGTTTGTGCAAAATTTCAAAAAAATTCAAGGAGTGGTTATTGAGAAAAGTGTGAAGAAATGAATGGATGAACGATTTGGGAGCAATTTTACCCCTATAATGTCCCCTAGGGAGGGCAACCTGAGTTTTCCCGGAAAATCTATTCTGGCAAAAATTTACTTTCATGATTAATGTTTGCGCAAAATTCAAAAAAAAAATTCAAGGCATTGTTATTGAGAAATGTGCAAACAAATGAATGGATGGATTATTTGAGGGCCATTTCACTCCTATGATGCCCTTGGGAGCAACCACAGTTATCCCAGAAAATCCGTTCTCGCAAAAATTTACTTTCACCATGACTAATGTTTGTGCAAAATTTAAAAAAATCCAAAGCGTGATTATTGAGAAAACTGCGAACAAACAAACGGACAAATGAGAGTCAATTACTAAGTCCAATCCCTCCTTTCTCGGCGGACCAATAATTACTCTATGTAATATGTGGACATAGTGACCCAGACAGAAAATGGCCGTTAAGTTTGAGTTTTATGTAAAAACTGAAACTAAAAGAAATCTTTACTCCCATTTAAATTATAAAGATAATCTACAATATAAATATCACCTGTCTGTTTAAATGTATGTATGTATGTCTGTTCGTATGTCATATGTCGGATTTTCACGAGATCGGTATAAAAAAATTTAATAAAAACATTAATTCGTTCACCCTCAACTGGACACTTTTCTACAGAGAGACGTCGCTTTTTTCACCACTATTTTCGAAAGTCATCGCCTCTTTTCAATTAACTAGCCTTAATTTAAACCTTTGACACTTCCGGTTTGGCGATGGATGCAACAGCAAAGACGTCACTTTTTTTTTTTTTTCCACATTCTTTTCCTCCTTCACGGTATGGGTTCGAGTCTGCCTTCCTACTACCACTTTTTTTTCCCCTTAACACACATCTTCAAACACCCGGGAAACGCCAGGTATCCAAGCTAGTTGTTCATAAATTATAAAGATAATTTGATTTGCTAAAAGTTTTGCGTATTGGACAACAAAATCAATCTTTTGAATATTTTCATTTCCAACCTTCAGTTGACTGTGAATAACGGTTCAATGTGCATGGTAAATTTCATACTCCCAAGAATTAGTTATCACCCGATGCTTGGCAATCCATTGAATTATTTTGAAATTGTCAGCTTCATGACAAGTTGGAATATTGTTATTTCTTCAGTCTGCATGAAATCATTGTCATAAACATTTTTTACAAGACTTGTTGGATGCATTCTAAGAAATCGATGGCCATTTTCTTTCTAGGCCGCTGTGTCTACACATTACCAACTAGTTATTTAAATAAACCGTAAATATATATATCCATTAAAAAATAAATATATATATCCATTAAAAAATAAATATATATATCCATTAAAAAATAAATATATATATCCATTAAAAAATAAATATATATATCCATTAAAAAATAAATATATATATCCATTAAAAAATAAATATATATATCCATTAAAAAATAAATATATATATCCATTAAAAAATAAATATATATATCCATTAAAAAATAAATATATATATCCATTAAAAAATAAATATATATATCCATTAAAAAATAAATATATATATCCATTAAAAAATAAATATATATATCCATTAAAAAATAAATATATATATCCATTAAAAAATAAATATATATATATCCATTAAAAAATAAATATATATATCCATTAAAAAATAAATATATATATATCCATTAAAAAATAAATATATATATCCATTAAAAAATAAATATATATATCCATTAAAAAATAAATATATATATATCCATTAAAAAATAAATATATATATCCATTAAAAAATAAATATATATATCCATTAAAAAATAAATATATATATCCATTAAAAAAATGTTATTTACTAATTTCGAATAAAAATCTCATTACGGATACATTACAAATAAATTGAAGCATGTGCTGTTATGCCCTGAGCTTATATCTACCCCTTGCAGAGGAAGAAATAAATACACACACATTACGTTGTTTATCCAGCCCTTGGGATGGACTAAAAAAAGTAGAATCTATTCTGCTTGGTCTCAGGAAGCCGCCCTCCTAGGCATGACCTCTTCCCAAAGGAGTGCCTCGGGTGATCAGAAATAAGTCTCTTCCTAAAGGAAGAGGACTGACTTATTTCTGATCACCTGAGGCACTACTAGAAAGAAATGCTGATGGGTCTGATCTAGGCCATTTTTTGTAGGTTATTTGTTACCAGCCATAAGTGTCCTCATCATATTAGGAAATAGCTACAACCCACATTAAGCTTTTGTCTATGTGACACATTCAGCCCACGTGAGGAGGTAGGTAAATCAGAAATTAAATTTTCAGATCTTTTTTTGTTTCGTCTTTGGAGATCATCCTCTCAGGCATTACCTCCTTTTTTAGAAGGAAGATGGGCTTATTGTGGGAGTCGCCTTAGGCTTCCCTACCAGGGAATGACAATAGGCTTGATCTAAGCTATTTTTGTAGGATTAAGTTGTTAGCGACCATAAGCACCCTTGTCTTGTCCAGAAATTGCTATATCCCATATTAAGCTTGACCTTGTGTTACATCTGGCCCTCGTGGGGAGGCAGGTAAATCAGTGAATTACATTTTTAGAAGAATTTATACTGTTGAGTCTTGAAGGGGTTTTCTCCTAGGCATTTCCTCCACTGAATGGTTTTATTGCGGGTCGCCTAAAGCGCTCATACTAAAAAATACCGATAGGCTCAGTTTAGGCTCTTTCGGCGCTTATGCAGAATATAGACTGTGCTAGTTTTTTTAGATATGATTTTCGAATTAAATTCAATTTTTATTCTATCTATTGTTTATTAAATTGTTAGGTGACAGTACAGAATAGTTAAAAAAATATATTTAAAAAAACTCCCAATGTTAAGAATGGGTTTTTAAGTAATAACATGATTATTTCTATACGGTTTGCATTTGACATAAGTACCCTATTTTTGTGCGGGTTACTGGTTACGAGCCATGAAATTAATTTCTAGGTTGGAATCTATCAACATTTATATAGTTGGCTAGTTTTTGACCACTGAAGAAGTATTTTTTTTTAGCTCCTTACATAAAGTGGTTTCATGCTTTGTCTGGAGCGATTTTTATTTTAAAAATGGTTACAGCCTGGTCCTGGTGACAAGGCATGTAAATCAACAAATAAACTTTTTATAAATATACTAGTGTTGGAACCATTAATCGGAATCCGAAAAATCGGAACTTTTGGGGGTATTAGAATCGGAAAAATTTGTGCAAAAAAAAAAAAAAAGGCGATTCCTTTAACTGTCTTTTTCAATTTGATTTTTTAAAACAAAATCTTGCACTGTTGGTACTAATAATAAAAATAGTAAATAAGTATTAATTAAAACTAAAATCTAAAGATCACCCCCTCCCTCCCTCCACAAGTGTGTTTTTAAAGTTTAAGAAAATATATGCACATTTAACATGTATTTTTACGGTAATCGGGAAAAAAATAACAATTTTATAGTTAAATGATTTATAAAGAATAGGAATCTGCAATTGTATCGGAATCGGGAAAATATTGGAATCGTCTCATCACTAAAATATACTAAAGGAGAACGCTGTTATTTATTTGCCCCCTCCCATCGACTGTTTTGCACTTTATTTTGAAGAAGTTGCCATAAACAACTATCTTTAACTATACATTGCTTCATTTAATCAACCGAATAAAAATGATCAAATTACAAGTCGTATTTTTTTTTTCATTTATATTTTTTGACAAAAATATTTAACTCTATTATTTTTGCAAATCCCTCTAAACGTTAGCGTCAATTAACTTCATATTTAATAACAAAAATTAAATAATAGTTCTTTTCAAGCATCTGGTGATTAAAGATATATATTATTTTATCAACTACTTTTAGAAGCATTTAACTCAAAACAAAAAAAATTTGTATTAAATTATACTAGACACTGGAAAAGAAAATTGAGTTAAAAATTTATTTAATTTTTAGTAAGTAAATTGCCATGAATAAATATTATTTATCTCCCCTTGGTAGGTGTGCGAATAAGTAATTTAAATAATTAGCAAAATTCAAAAGTTTTAATATTGAATTTCAAGGCAAATCAATGGGCTCTACTTAATTTTCATGGCACAGTAATCAATATATCCAAACATTACAAAAAACGATAATATAGAAAAGAAATTATTTAAAAAAAAACATTTTTTGGGAAAAATAAAATGTTTAGCTAAAAAAAACACACAAAAAAAACACACGCACACCGGAGAGTTCCAAGGGAGAGCTGATATCATATAGCTATTACCAATTTTTTAAATAACAATTATATACGCGTTACCAGTTATAGTATGAGCTAGTTGCCTTGTTTTTTTAGCATAACCGTATTATGTCACCTGTTCCTCCCAAAATATATCGAGTGTTTTTACGTTAAAGATCACAAACTTGTGTTTTTTTGTTTTGTTTTTTTGTCTTTTAAATAATGTAATAATATTTAAGTACTTCTGACATGTCAATTAAGTAGATATCATTGCTTTTAGTGGAAATTTACACACACACAAAAAAAAAAAAGCAGTAGATGCTACCCTGGTTACCGTATTTGCCCCACCTTACGGCATTATTTATAATGTTATTTGATTAAATACATGTGTATTATATACTGTACTGTATTTTATTGCTTTTTGCTTTTTTAATCGATATGTTCATTTTCCAAATTTCGCTATTATAGTGTAGTAGTTGCACCGTCAAATCTAATAAAAGCGGGGGGGGGGGAGAGGAGACGTCAAGCTATTTCTGTTTGAAATGTCAACGAGCGCTCTTCATTTCGCAACTTGTGGCACGCAGAGGTCCAGTCATATCCGGGGATTAATTCCTTGACTGAACTGAATTCTCCAAAAACTCCAAAAGTCTACTAGTACAGTAGGTTATGATGTGGAATACGATGTTTTACCGGACCCTGGTTACCGTATTTGCCCCACATTACGGTATTATTTATAATATTATTTGATTAAATACATGTGTATCATATACTGTACTGTATTTTATTATTAACTAGCCTGGGCGCCCGGTGTTGCCTGGTTGTTTGGAGGTGTGTGTTGAGCAAAAAAAAAAAAAAATAAAGAAAAAGAAAGAAGTAGTAGTAGGCAGGAGGGCTCGAACCTGTACCATAAAGGAGGAAAAGAACGCGAAAAAAAATGACGTGTTTGCTGTTGCGTTCATCGCCAAACAAGAAGTGACGTAGGTTTAAATTAAGGCTAGACGAAAAGAGGGTATGATTTTCGAAAATATTGGCGAAAAAAAGCGACCCCTACCTGTAGAAAAGTGTCCAGTTGAGAGTGAAGGAAATAATGTTTTGGGCCAATTTTTCGATATTTGTCGTCCAAAGGGTCAAGCTTCAAAATGATACTGACCACGTGAAAATCCGTTCCCTTTGTCGAAAGTTTTAGGCAGACATATATACATACATGCATACATACATTTAAACAGACAGGTGAGATTTATATCATAAAAGATTTTTAATGTTGTATACCGAGGTTCTACAGTACTGATAGATATTATTAGAAAGGGGGGATAGTTTGAATATGATGGAATGTTCAGCGACCCAATTAAGATGCCACTCTCTGTATACCACCTCTTAGTTTTAATTAAAAAATAAAAAAGAATGTCTAAAAAAAAAAAACGCCTGCAGTTTTATGTAGCAGGATTTTCATCTCAAATATTATTTTCACAACGTTTTAGCTGAGGTAACCTCCGACCTTCTTTAAGTGTATCATATCAAACTCGAGAATCTTTCTGTCAAACATGGGAATCTGCAAGGAATTTCGAATGGGATCCGTTATTTAATCTATGGCGGCAGTATGCACTCCCAGAGAAAGGAGACCAGTGTTTGCTGCATCTGCCCAAATGTAGCAACAATAGTCCATGCATAGGCAAATAGTGGCTTTATAGAGATATTAGCAGATGTACCTGGCATTGCCCGGTATTAAACGTAATGTTAAATTCTTTTGAGAAAAAGTATTAAACAAATCGGAAAGAAACTGAGACATGTGCGTGCGAGTATTATGTTTTGTCTAAACAGTTCAGTTCTTGTAAATAAATAAAACAAATACTTATGCTGAGATCGAAGCCCACATCAAAAGACAATGAGTCAAGTACGATAATCATTGAGCTAGCTTGATACGATCGTTAAAAAGTGCTTTTAAATGTACTTATTCTTAACATAAGTGTTGTGTCTATATCAATAACAACACGAACGCAGAAAGTAAAGGTAAAACAAATATATTAAGACGAAAAGATAATACATATTTACAAAGGTGCAGTTGTACTGCAGTTGGAAGATTGTCCGGCAGAGGGCGTGTTACAGTCTTTCATGTAGCAACCGGCACATGCGTCTTGCCTATCCGGCGTTCGAACACAGCTCCCCGGTCTTGCTGACTTGATACCTTTATCTATATCTTGTTCACCCACGTATGCTAATTAGTGGACGTCTCCACAACAATAAAGAAGCTGTCATATGAACGATTCTTGCATGCGCAGTCTTGAAACAGTCGACAAACAGATAAAAATCCGATGACCCCATGTACCAATTTTTCAATTTTGACCATTTAGTAGCCTTTTTTTCTGGATAAAAACTGATTAAAAAGTTTTTGTCTGAATACCCTATATACCAAATTTCAAGTCTGTAGATCAAAAATTCGTTGAATGTATAGGTTGAGAATTGTCCTCGCACACACACACACACATTCTCACCTATAAAGATATAGAGATATAAGATACTGGCAGATGAGAAATTTTCTAGTCTGGTAGAAGAAGCCTACCTTCTTTGCAGTGGGATTGGCATCATCTTCTATGTGCTTATTCCAAATTGAGGTCGGGAAAAATGATATGTTAATTTTGTCAAGTCTTCCTGAAAATATTTTGTGTTTGCGTGTGTAATATGAGTCTAAAGAATTTTCTCGCTAATTTTGCATATTTCAAAAGATAAGAAATGTAGATAAAAAGGAAAATTGGATTCTTCGAATGTGTGTCATATTTTGGTAAGATTCACAGCAACCAATTCGAAGTGGGGAAACATGCAAAGATCACGAATGATAAGAACATTTTCGATCATAACGGAATCATTTTTACCGTTTTTTTTTTTTTTTTTTTATTAAAGAATTCACAAGATCCTTCATCTCTAAGTCAAACGAAAGGAAAGAAAAATAGAAAAACTTTCTTTTCTTTTCTCTATTTCTGCTATTCTGGTTCCTTACGAAAATAGATGTGAAACAGTTGAAGTAGCAAGGTCAGTTCACAGAGGAAGGCCAAGGAAAACATGGGAGGGAGTAATACGGACGGAGTTGAGAGAAAGAGTAATAAATAAAGACCTGGACAGAGATAGATTAGTTATTAGGTTGAGAAGAAAGTTCTTGCTAGATTTTTACATTTTGATTTCAAATTTTCAAATAAGTTTTCGTTATATTTTCTTAACTTAATGTATCATTTTAAACGGAGTTTTTTGCTCTATCTAATCGTTTAAATTACAATCGTTTTAAAACAATTATGTCTTCTTTTTAGAATGTTGACTACAAGATGGAAAAAAGCAAATTCGCACAATTTTCTTTTTTCAATTAAAGCTAGGCCGAAAACTTGCTGAAACAGTTCATGATATCAATAAAGCATTTGGCCCAGAAACCACTGCTAAACACACAGCGCAATGGTGGTTTAAGAAATTTTGTGGTGGCGATGAGAGTCTTGAAGATGATGAGCGTAGTCATCGGCCATTGGATGTTGACAACGATCAATTAAGAGCTCTAGTTGAAGGCAATCCACGGACTACTATTTGAAAACTTGCTTCTGAAGTAATTTTTTCCAACCATTTGAGAGAGACTGGAAAGCCAGAAAAAAAAACTTGATAAATGGGTGCCTCACGAATTAAACGACCACCAAAGAAACGTTGTTATGAAGTGTCATCTTCCCTTCTTTTATGCAACAAAAACGACCCGTTTCTCAACCGGGTTGTGACTTGCGATGAAAAGTGGGTTCTTTTACGATAACCGATGATGCTCAGCTCAGGGGTTGGACACCAAAGAAGCTCTATTACGCTTCCTAAAGCTAAAGTTGCACCAAAAGAAGGTCATGCTGACTGTTTGGTGATCTGCAATCGGACTCATTCATTACAGTTTGTTGAATGCAAGCGAAACCATTAACTTTGAGGAAGTACTGTCAACAAATGGATGAAATGCATCAGAAACTTCGACAACAACATCCAGCATTAGTCAACAGAAAAGGCCCAATTCTCCTCAACGACAATGTTAGACTGCACGTTGCTAAAGCGATCCTGCAGAAATTGAACAAATTGGGCTACGAAACTCTGCCTCATCCACCATACTCTCTAGACCTGTCATCCACCGACTAACACTTTTTTAAGCGTCTCGATAACATTCTGTGTAAGAAATGCTATCAAAAACGCCTGCAGCGACTTCATTGCCACCAGGACTTAAGATTTTTACATTACTGGCATAAACACATATGAACATTTGCAAACGTGTGTTGATTCTGATGGTGCTTATTTCGATCAATAAAATTTTGTTTGAGCCGAGATATGTTCATCCTAATCTAAAAGTTAAAAACTGCAAGAACTTCCTTGTCAATAGGAAGTCAATTAAAGTCATCGAACATATGCCGGAAATAGACATTAAACTGCCGCTACACCGGCAATCATCATCATCATCATCATCATCATCAGTTTAACGACTGTTTTACATATTGGCATGTGTTAGATGCCTACTAAAAAATTGATATGCAATTAAATTTCACCGGATGATGACTCACGGTATAAGAAGAGAAGCGTTTTTGAATATTTTCCCAGGCATATCAAAACGTTTGTTTTATTCAATACTGAAAGATAAACGTCTCTTTCATGAAGATCTAACCATACCAAGGTTTTGTTTTATCTAATGTTTCTTCTTCTTCATCATCATCATCATCATTATCATCATTAGTTTACACGCTAACAGGCGTTCAACAGGCCTGTTAAAAATTGACTTCCAAACAAACATATTTCTGGCAAGGTATTTATTTATTTATTTTTCTTTCTCCAAAATCCATCCTTCCCTGTTATCCTAGCTTTGCCAGGTTATAGTCAACTAACGTACTTCTCAACTTCCGGCGTAGTGCTACTGGAAGCGGTAACAAGACAAATCAGTTCCTTTGCTTTTTTTCTCTCACGCCTATATCTCCCCTGTGCATGTACTCTTTTTTATGACGTTTTTCCGTTTGTTAATTTTTATTGTATATTTTTCAATAATATCCTTTTCTTATATTTTATTTCAATGTGATCAAACAAAGTGTACTATTCGGCACACATTTTCCTATTGTTACGTGCTTGTGCCTAGGGAAGATTAAACATGCAACAAATATTTTTTTAAAAACCTAAAAAATCAGAATTACAAAAAAAAAAAAGAAGAAATATTTATTGTACATAACTGGAGTTGAAAACAAGGAAACATTTATTTTATCATAAAAGTAATATTTCCAAATATTAAATATGCTTTCTTTTGTACTACTAGAAATTTGAAAGCGTTTAACAAGGTCTAAGGGAGATAATCAATTTTAACTTCAGTCTAATGTCTTTATTTTGAAGAAAGATCGAGTAAAAGAAAATGTTGAAATTATATTTCTTTGGTCAGAGAGAAAGATAGAAATATTTATATTTATCAAAATTCCAGTTTTTCTTAGAGGGACGCAGGTAATTTATTCTTTTAAATGGGTTCCTTTGGGCTGGAGAATTATCCTAGGAATTTTGTCGGAGCCAGCGGTAGTAAGCGTCTAAACCGCATAACTGAAGAGTTTATGTGAACAGCGTTCTTTTATAGTTTGAGTGGATGAAACATTCTAGAATCGCTCAAAATAGAATACTTTACTATTCTACATCTTAGAACATTCTAGAATCGCTCAAAATAGAATACTTTAATATTCCACATTTTAGAATGTTCCTGAAACTCTCCAAAAAGAATACTTTTATATTCTAAAATAATGTAATATGTTTAATAGGAATAATTATACATTCTTAATATTATTATGAGAAATAATACTTTTATGATGAAAATGTCCTCCAATGGTATTATACTATTTAGAATTAATTTTCCTCCGAGGCGACCAGATTCAAGCCTGTCTTTAAGACTCGCATTACACATCCATTCTATCATTCTTGTAATATAACATACAGACGCTTCTTTTGAAAGCCATTTGTAAGAATTAATGGGCTCATCTCAACAACTTGAAACTCTGATGTCAGACAACAGGCTAATCGATAAATTGATCCTCATCCTGACTAGGTTTGGTGAGGATTTAGAACAAGGTCAGTATGAGATTGTGATCAGTTGTAAAAGAAAAAAAAACGGTTGGTGTTTGTAGGGAAACGTGGATTGTATGAAAGAGATTAATGTACAAATAAAATAGGGGTTAAGAAGAGGAAAAAAATAATTCAGAAAAAAATAAGAAAAATCTAGAAAGAACCCGCATACTCACCAATAATTTATTTTTGTATAATATTTGGCAATTTATAAAGATCGCGACTATGAAAGAACGTAAAAAAACTGTTTAGGCATTAAAAGTAGTTTTATTACATTGTTTTTGTTATATATTTTAAGAAATATTATTAAATGAGGAATAATTTCAAGTTAGAATTTGAGTTTCGTTATTAGATAAACACGACATCAGACCAAATTCTTTTGTCATTTTGTTTTGTCTCAGATTCTTCCCATAATGTGGATACTTTTCAAGCACGTTTTTCTTAATTTTAGATGCGTAATACTAACTGGTTGGTTGGTTGTTTTTGTTTTACGGCATATCAACCCTTTTCGGGTTATTTAATGCCGAATCTGGTGATTTTGAAGAAAATCTTTTTAATAGAATATATTTGTTTTTTGTAAGTCAGTTTCTATTTAACCCATAGTTGGGACCCAAACAGGTACTACCACTCCGGGTCAGAGTGGACCTGGGAGCAATGGCAATTAAAGGGTGGCTCCACACTCCCCAGAGCCCGCAAGCTGGGGCCTCACCATCGGATATAGTTTAAGGCCATAGCCAGGACCCCCATTGAGGGACTTTTATCCTCTGCAGGGGGGGCTGGCAGTTGGCGTATTCTAATGCCCCACCAACAGGGCCGAATACTAACTGGATTTTTAACAGAAATGATTTCTCATTTAGTAACATATATAACTGGTACAACATAAAACTACTTTTAATACCTAAACAGATTTTTTTTTCTTGCGTTCTTCCATAACCGCAACCTTTATAAACTGCTGAATAGTCTTTTCTCTAGTATTCTTTAGGAGTTTTCTGTGTGCTTCTAGATTTAACAACCCCACTTATAATACCTGCAAAATTGATAAATATGACTCAAATTTCATTTTATGCAAATATTGTGTAAAGAATTTGTAATCTGTATATTAATAAAATTGTGATCACTTCTCGTGTGTATGCACGTGTTTCCCGCCTCTAAGTGAATTTACACACTATTATTTTTAATGATGATGACCATGGTTTTAATAACCTCTGGAAGAAGAATCCCTCCCTGGTTTCCTTTCATCTTATCAGTGTCTGCCATTTAGGAGTTTTGCCAAAGTCTCCACGCTCGGCACTGCAGGTTGGTGACGCTATTTGCCCATCGCTAGGTGTAGCATTCATTCACGTTTTAACATACTGTACCTGATATTCCAGAATGGTTACCCATCTGGTACTGGCCGGGCTCGTCGTCACTTAACTTTGGTAATCCAATGGGAACTGGTGTCTTAAAATGATTATGCTGTAAGGAAATGCGGTATTATATCAGAGCACACTTACACATTTTCTCTTGCCTAGATCCTCCCTTTTTGCCGTCGATGGTCGTTCAACAGTCGGCCGAAGTAAAAGATTCCTACAAAAATATCCTCATCTCGAGAAAGTTCTCCCGCCGGCAATGAACAGCCGTAAAAAAAATAAATAAATAAGATAAAAATATTAAGTTTTCTTGAAAAAAAAAAAAAAAATTTTTTTCTTGTACTTTCATCTAAGAATTTACGCTTTTCATAAACATATTTTTACGTATTTTCTTTGAATATATATATATATATATATATATATATATATATATATATATATGATTTTCAGAATGTGAGAGATTATATATAATAGATTCCACAGCTAAACAACGTCGCAGCCCATAAGAGCCATGACACTCATGAAATTCTTGTGTGCGGGGCGTTTTCTCAGTTGGTAGAGTGCTTGCCTCACATGCAAGAGGTTCGAGTTTCAAACTCTGAGTTCGGATGTGTCTAACTGATGAGCCCAAATGAGGGCGAAGCTCGAGTCTTGGACTTCCGGTTCGTTGACTGTCATGGCTCTTGTGGACTGCGACGTTGTTTGGTTGTGGAATTTATTATATATATAAATAAAATTTCTGTGACCCCCCCCCCCAAAGAAAAGTTGACTAAACAAAAAGTCTTGAAAAAAAAAGCAAAAAAAAAAAAACTTGTACTTACACCTAACAATCTAAAAAAAAAAAGCAAATTTTTCATCTTTTCTTGAAGAAAAAAGAAAAACATTTTTGTTGATAAATATTTTACAAAAAAGTAATAAATAAATAAATAAATAAAATAAAATAAAATAAAAATAGTTTCAGTCCTTTAAAAGTAGGTTTTTGTTATTTTTGATTATTTGTATTTCCCCCCCCCCCCCGGTTTGTATGTTTTTGAATTAGTCTTTGGCTGTTACAACGCTCGGCTTAAACCGATGATTGCCGGTTTCGCCCGATCGAGGCTTGACGGGTAAAATTATGCAAGACCACCGATTTTTAATATTTACTATCAATGGAATATTTTACGAAAATCTTAAAATGTAATAACGTAAAGCATTTTTAAGCAAACCTTTAAAGATTCCTATTTAAAAATATATATATATTTTTTTTAAAAGAATCTGTCAAACAGAAAAAGTAATCTCAACTGATTTTAAAATTCTTATTAAATGTTATATGTATTAAAAGATTGAAAGTTTTGGAAGTTATTTACATTCAACCTCTACTGTTATATAAAAGGAACGCGCGCGCGCGTGCATGCGTGCGTGCGTGCGTGCGTGCGTGTGTGTGTGTGTGTGTGTGTGCGCGCGCCCGTATGTGTGTGTGAGTTCATTTCCTATGGACTTGAAAACTGCTGGGTCGATTTTTATGAAATTTCATACGAAGGCACTTTATGTACCTTGCAGTGTTCTTAGATAGGTTTTGTCTTCAATAATTATCGATAATCAAAATAATCCGACGAAAGAAGAAACAGGCGATTTTGACCAAAGTTAACACCTTATACAGCCTAACATCACAAGTGCATTTGAAAAGTTTATTACCACACAAGCCGAAAAGCCCGACATATAAAATCAACAGTAGATTCTTTGATATGACAGAGGCACGTTCGAAATCAATGTTTCTGTTTAAAGTACAACTGCACTATTATACTTGACTTTTTAATTTTAAACTTAATTCGAAACCATTATCACCGAACAAGCAGCAAGGCCAGGCATATAAAAATCACCAGTAGATTCTTTGATATGACAGGGGCGCGTTCGAAATTAATGTTTCCGTTTAGAGCACAATTGAAGCATGATACTTGACTTTTGTACTTTAAATTTTAATTCAAACCATTATATATAAAAAAAATAATATTGCATAATATTTGCGTTAAAAGCTTATAGTAAACACAAAATTCTTTCTATATATATTCATGCATGCATATATATTTTTTTTAAATTTTGCCTACTAAACTCCTCCATCAGCTTTTGGTCTACACACATGAAACTTCATATATAGGATAGTTGAACCCATGCGAAACTTTATATTTGACTTTTAGCCGGGGGAAATCTGTGCAAAACTGAAAATGAAAAAAATGAAATTTCTCAGGTGAAAGTCGAACGACGGCATTACGAATATGCATGCATGACGTAATAGCTATTGGTTAATGTTTTAATTTTTAGCTTTGCATTAAACATGTCGTCATAATACAGTCCTTAACGTTAAAGGAAAAACTAAATCGTAAGCTCAACCTTTTGGTTTCGTTTCTCGATGGTGGCAGACGAGTCACTTTTTTAAAACTTTTTAAATCCTTGCTATATATTGGGTCCAATATAATATAATAATAAATAAAAAAATATGCATTAATCAAAATATATTTAAGCGTATTTTACGACCGGACAACGCCGGGCAGCCTGTTAGTATAATTATAAAACTCTGTGGACCGTCCGGGCATCCTTGCTTGAATCTTGTGTATATTTCTATAAAAATCAGAACGTGTGTGTGAGGACATTTTCAGCCTATATACTCAACGAATTTTTTATCTACAGACTTGAAATTTGGCATATAGGGTATTCAGACGTGGAAAGCGTTTTATCGATTTTCACCAGGAAAAAAAAAGCTGCTAAGGGGTCAAAATTGAAAAATTGGTACATGGAGGTCATTGGATCTATATCTGCATGTCAACTGTTTCACAAGGTTTGAACACACTTTAAAGACCGTGACAAGCGGGATTAATGGTTATCGTACTTGACTCAATGTCTTTAGGTTTTAGTTTCGATCTCAGCACGAGTATTTTTCTTTTTTACTTACAAGAAGTGAACTGTTTAGAAAAAACATAATACAGTAAAACTCCTTTAATTTGAACTTCCTCTAAAGTTGGACTTCCTCTCATTTGGACTTCTTCTAAACCTGGACTTTCTCTAAACTTGAACTGTCTCGTCAATGAAATTGTATTAGCATATTTGATGTGGAATTGCAGTAAAACTATTTACATGGTTTAGTCAGATATTTCACAGAAATGTTAATATTGGTACTATGTAATTAATGTAGATTAGCTATTGATAATTAATTTACACCAACTGTATTTTTTTTTTCAGATTGCTATATTTAAAGCAAGCACATTACCAACAGCATGGGGTAAATTATGCCCAGCGCCAAAGGCTTCTGAACTGAAAGAATCAGAGAATACATCTGACCTAGAAAAAATTCTTGAAACCAAACGGTTACCGACCAACCACGCTGTTCTTAAATAAATTAATGCAAATGATGTTAGAATGTGGGTGCAACAAGATGAGGAAACTACTGATCAATATCCTGAAGTGATGAAAATAGCGACAGCTCCCATTCTCTTGACCATAATGTAAATAACCAAGAATACTCTGATGAAGCAATATCATGGGATGATACAGAAAAGTCTATGGAGACGGTTATAAAATTTCTAGAAAAAAGTCCTTACTTTAGTGACCACTATGTTTTGTAAGCAATGTCACTCCGAAGAGATATAATCATAAAGAAGCTACAAAACCAAGAAATTGTAGATTTTCGTGATTGCTTACAGAATACAATGGCAGCGCCCGAGAGCTCAATCGATGAAAATAGAAACTGCAATGAGACTCATTCAATGAATAACAAAAAAAAACTGTATTTTACATAAATGTATGATTTCTGTAGATGATAACTTAGGTAATAAATACCTAACAAGTAAGAGTAGATTTAATTTCTTTTCAATGTTTTGTTCCTGGTAATAATATTTAACAATTCTTACTTGCAATATATCGTAAACTCAACTTAATATATACTTGAATGATCATATAGCAATGAATTTCATTTACTATTTCTTAATTCTTAAAAAATTAAAGTTAACTGCAGCACATTTTTTTTTTATCACGAAACTTGAACAGCATCCTCTAATTTGAACGAAGCAGATGTTCAAATTATAGGAGTTATACTGTACTAGCATGCACATGTATCAGTTTCTTTTCGTTTTTTTTTGTTGTTTTTTTTTACTTCATTTTTTAAAATGAATTCAAACGTTACGTTTAATAGCAGGCAACGCTGGGTAGATCTTCTAGTATCATAATAAAGTTGTATTCGTGTCTGTTTGTTTACCATTTTATTAATATGTACACTGTTTCAGAAATTAATTTTCATACTGAAAACGAACATTTACACATATTCCAGCATGATTTCTATGTATACTATGTCTTCAAAGGGATCTTGATTCCAAAAATAATGTCATTTGCATATTGCATTAAAGGAAATCGATTTTAATAATTAGCTCCATGTTATTAATTGTTTGTTGGAATAAAATTGTTGTCATTGTTCTATTTAGAAATATTATTTAAAATTAATTTATTTAATTTATTTTTTATTTAATTTATATTTAGTATAATTTATTTTTAGTTATTATCAAACTACACCAGTTGCCTTTCAAAACGGAAGTAAGTTTATTTTCTTTAAGCTATGAGAGTTTTTTCCTCTTTTAAACTATTTCCCGTTTAATTTTCATCAACAAAAATTGATGAATTTTATGCTTCCATAAATCCAACAAGTGATCCACTTTCATGGAAATCGTTTAGATATTCTGTGTGACTTATATAGTGCCCGGCGTTGCCCGGGTGTTTGTAACTGTGTGTTGAGCCAAAAAAAGTGGTAGTAGGCAGGCAAGCTCGAACCCATACCACGAAGGAGGAAAAGAATGTGAAAAAAAAACGTGACGTCTTTGCTGTTGCGTCCATCGCCAAACGTGAAGTGGCGAAGGTTTAAATTAAGGCTAGTCAATCGAAAAGAGGGGACGACTTTCGAAAATATCGGCAAACAAAGCGACCCGTCCCTGTAGAAAAATGGCCAGTTGAGGGTGACGAAATTAATGTTTTTAGTCAATTTTTCGATATTTGTCGTCCAAAAGGTCGAACTTCAAAACAATACCTATCTCGTGAAAATCCGTCGCCTCTGTCCAAAGTTTTAGACATACATACATACATTTAAACAGACAGGTGAGATTTATATTATATATGGGACTAAACCCTTCATTCAGCAATATGTTTAAACCTGGCAACGCCGGATACATACAGCTAGTTTTATATAAATACACTTCAGTCTATGCCAGACTTATCCAGCAAGTTTCAGTCTTGAATGTTTAACAGTATCTGCTTTAGCACAGTTCAAGTATATATGGAGACACTTTGGTGATCGTCTCATGGTCAAGTTGCAGAAAGGATTGTGAATTTTATTAACAATTTCATTAGTGATATTTATTTATTTATTTATTTAATTTTTTTTTTTGGTGGGAGATCAATAAAATCTGTGGAGACTGTTTTCGTAAAAAGAATCTTAGGAAACAAGGCAACAATTTTGAGGCCTATCAACATTTTGACTGATTATTATTATCACAATTGCAACCAATATAATTATCAGCGCCGTTTAACTTTTGGGATGAGGACTACCCGGAGATCTGAAGAGAAAATATTGCATGGTCGTTGGTTCTTGCAGTCAGGATTCTTCATTGAGTTGCTTCTGCATCATCGTCAGATTCATCATCATCCGTTTTTACATGACCGCATGTGTTGGGCGGCTTTTAGAAATTGACTTTCAAACTCACCAATTTTCTCGCCACAAATCTCTTTTTGTCTCTCTATATCTCAAAGTCATTCTTTCTATCTCCTCCCATGTTTTTTCTTGTTTTTTATTTTCTGCAAGCTGGCTCTACTACTTCAACTGTTTCACATCTACTAGCGTAATAAATCTCAACCATTCTTTTAAGGTGCCCATACCAACAAAGTCTCCTGTGCTGCACACATCTATATAGTCTATACCGTCCAAATTTAATCTTCCCTCTGAGGTTCTCGGATCTAAACCTGTTTCTAAGACTCAAATTAAACAGTCATTGTACCATTCCCATATGGCTGGATCGCCATTGTTTTCAATGACAAAATATAAGATATCCGTAGACCAAAAACCATTTCAGGATGCATCATTCGGACAGAGAGAGAGAGAGAGAGAGAGAGAGAGAGAGAGAGAGAGAGAGAGAGAGAAAACCTATGGCGGCATCCATCGCATCGTTACGTTTAGTCAACGAATACATGTGTGTATCTAATTCCTGCCTTGTTCAAACTCATCCTTTACAATCGCACATGAAAAGCGTTAATTTTCTAATTCCCATGCATTTCACCTGTCACATGTGTCCTAGATGACAGCTGCTTCTGTGACTGGCTAGAAAATTAGGGCTGGGTAGTGTAACAGTAGTGTTCGATTATAACGTATTCACGTATTATCAATTTCCATTTGTATCTTTTTCTTTTCAAACATAAATAATTATCAGCTTTGTGAATATACTAGCAGTTCCGCCCGGCTTTGCTCGGGCCCTATGCACTGTTCATAACTTTATGTGCATATGTATAATATATATCAAAAAGTTTGACTCATGTTCAGGTAACCTACATCTAAAATTTATTTTATATAAAATTTAAAATGTTTAGACCAAAAATTGACTGAATAGTTTGCTAGAAACCGCAAGGTCAAATCTTTTGAACTTTGACCTCTTTGTAGCCAAAATTTCGGCAAAAAAAAAAAAAAAAACGATTAAAAAGCTGGACTTATGTCTGAATACACTTTATGTAAAATTTCAAATATTTAGACCAAAAATTGGCTGAGTAATTTGATAGAGACAGCAGAGATCAATTTCTTTTTTTAAATTTGACCCCAATTTTGAGCCCTTAACATTTATTGTTTTGGGCTCAGACCAAATTAAAAAGTTTGATCCATGTCCAAGTAACCTACATCTAAAATTTCAAGTGTTTAGACCCAAAATTGGCGGAGGAGTTTGGTAGAGTTTTCAAAGGTCAAATCGTTGAACTTTGAGCCCTTGACAGCAACATTTCTGGCCGAAAATTGATTAAAAATATTTTCCAAATCTCAATATCCCTTATGTCAAATTTCGAGTCTGTAGACTGAAAATTGATAGAGTACTTCTGTAGGGAAATGTACACACACACACACACAGACAATTTCACTTTTATACATATATAGATTTTTTGAGAAATCAAAAATAACGCAGTATTTGTAAATAAGGTGATCTGAAATTTATTATTCTATTAAAGTTGACTTAATCAACGTTTGTTTCCCTAGGGCTTCTTTTATATCACACGAAAATATGTGCTAAAATATTTATCAGTTTTGGAATTGAATGATGTTTGAAAAAAACTTCAATTTGTCATTAACTCAATTAGTGACCCATTTCAGAGCAAATACTCGGCTGAGCTCCAATCTACGGTCCCCGCTTACGAAACTTTCACAGATGACACTGGGCTAGCTAAAACCATTATCAACAATTTCCCCCACTCTCTTTCGGTGCCTAAACCTAAAATCAGATGCCATGAACAAAACTTTTTCCTAGAACTGCTCGTTTATGGAACCCTGTTCTCAGCTGGCTACAATATGATTCTCTTCAAGTCCAATGGAAACAAGTTCTTGAACCGTCTTCTTAAATAATCAAATTATACCAAATTTCCACTACCAGCAATTACTACACTATTGTCTCGATGGCTACTGTATACACATTAGTACTTATCCTCAAGTGACCTCGGAACCTTAATAAATGGTGACACCTTTGTAAAAACAAAAAATCTCCTTCCAAGTTTCTATCACTCTCACCTCATTCATTGTAGGTGACCTCTCCACTTTCATCTTATACGATATATGTATCACACTCATCTCAATTTGTTTTTTTTTTATAATTGAAGTTAATAAATAAAAAAAAGAATCAAAACACATTGGAATAATTCAGTATAAACAAAAGGAAATATAATCACAGTAGTGATAGTATTTAACTCGTAGCTGGAGAGTGTTACAAAGAAAAGGGGAGATACAGTAAGGAGAATGAAATTAATTTTATCTTTTGTCTTTATATTTTTCTTTTATACTAGCAGCTCAGCACAGAAGCAAATCTCTGATTTAAAAAACCATAAAGCGGAAGACCAGTACCCGCATTAAGCTGGTCTGCAGTTTAATTTGTTGCTGGCTATCTTGCTCTTGCTTGTTGCTGGATCTCAACATTTTGAACCGAGAGAGAGACTTAGCTGTCGTACAAAGCTAAGACTCTGTAACATCATATTTGTATAGATACTCCCTCAGACATTTGGGCTCATGGATTTTAGATGTCTGAGGGAGTGGCACTCGTCTGACAAGACGTTGCAATCATCATATATATATATATATATATATTAAAAAGTTTGACTCATGTCCAGGTAACCTATATCTAAATTTTCAAGTATTTAGACCCAAAATTGGCAGAGGAGTTTGCTAGAGTCTGCAATGGTCAACATTTTCAACTTTGACCTCTTGCCAACTAAATTTTAGCCCAAAAACTGATTAAAAAGCTTGCTGCATGTCTGAATACCCTTTATGTAATATTTCAATAGTTAAGACCCAAAATTGGTTGAATAGTTTGCTAGAGACCGCAATGGTAAAATCTTTTGAACTTTGACCACTTGGCAGCCCTGTCTGAATACACTTCATGTAAAATTTCAAATGTTTAGACCAAAAATTGGCTGAGTAATTTGGTAGAGATCGTAGAGGTCAAACTTTTTTTTCGCTTTGACCCCTTAACATTATTTGTTTTGGGCTCAAATCAAATTAAAAAGTTTTATCCATGTCCAAGTAACCTACATCTAAAATTTCAAGTGTTTAGATCCAAAATTGGCAGAGGAGTTTGGTAGATGGTCGAAAACCGATTAAAAAGATTTTCCCAAATCTCAATACCCCTTATGTCCAATCTCGAGTCTGTAGACTGAAAATTGACAGAGTAGTTTGGTAGGGAAATGTATGCACACATGCACGCGTACGCACACACACACACACACACACACACACACACATAATTTCACTTTTATAGATATTTAGATTTCACCGGCTTTGCAGACCTTATTATTCCTGATTCGAGCTATCTCAATCCAAGCTCAACGGGTGACCCGACGAGTCATATTTTTATCCTAGTATTTCTATGAAGTGTGGATTTTATTAATATAAAACGAAAAGAAAAAAAAAGAAAAATCAAGACTTATTATCTCTATTTTTCTTATTTCTCTCCCACTAAGTCAAGTGTTCTTATCACTTCAATCTCGAATGAGATGGTGGGGGAGGGCGTGATCAGACAGTGTGCTTTTGTTTGTTATCAGTGATATAACCGTTGCCCCTTCAATCAAACTTCCCACCCCCCCACTACCCTACAGAAACACAGAGATCTAGAGATTAGACCACCAAGGTTCTTTTTTTTTTTACACCTGTCTGATAAACTAATGACTGAAATTTTCATGCCAATTAACCTGAGCAGTGTAGCCTGACCACCTTTAATCAACTTGCCATCTTTGTTTTAGCCTGCCATAGTCGTGTGCGCAGAAGAGGAAGGTAACAGAGCGATGCCCTCCCCTCTCTGAACATTCAAATTGGGAGGAAGGAGCACCCAATCATATTCAAACTATCTTACTTTTTTTTCAGTACTAGGACTTATACTTGAGTCTTTCAGGTTTACAGTTATATATTTACCTCTCATGTTAGAATGACGATGTGACACAAGAGTCGGAAAGTGGGAGAGCAGGGTTTTCCAAAGTGGGCTCCATGAATGAAGCTGAGTGGCTCCAGAAGCTCTTTCTTTAAAGAGGATCAAATGCTTTATATGAAAAAATTAATTGGTTGCAGGCATTTAATTATTGATCTTTTTTTATTGGAAAAAGATATGATACATAGCTACAGGTGTAAAGAGTTTCAGGATTGTTTATGAAAAAAAAAAAAAAATAATAATTAATTAAAAATGCAATAATTTTTTAATAATCAAAAACAAACAAAAAATGGTTGTAAACATTATCATTAGTTCGTGTTAAAATTGGAGATGAATGTTTTTCATATCTATTTTAGAAATTATTTTCTTAGCGACCGTGAAAAACCTTTGCCCCGATCGGGGGGAGGGGGCTCCATGATGTTCTGAAGTTTGGGAAATCCTGCTCTAGAGGAAGAATACTTTGAACTACAAAAAATGCCTGGGCAACCCCATTGGTATTCCTAGAAAAGAGTTGAGGGGGGGGGGCTCAGGCGATTAGCAATAAACTAACTCCTTCTGCAAAGGGAGGAAGCAAAGACTGGGAGACTGAGCATCCTAGAACTGCACTGGAGCTGAGATATACCTCAGTCTACAGCGAACAAGCCATCTTAACAATGGCCTAGACCAGAGGTTTTCAACCTGGGATAAAAAATTATGTAGTTGGGGGTAAATAATTGAAGTACTTGATAATTTAAAAATAATTATTTCTTTTCAGATTATGTCATGTCTAGGAAACGTAATACAAATTAACTTAATAATTTTCTGTTTAGAAAAAGTTTTGATTTTCTTTATTTTTGTGATACGAATGTATCTTTGTAAATTTCATATTTGTCAATTCTTCTTTTTATCTTTTTTTTGGCAAACATTTGTTAAAAAACAAAAAAATGTATATTTGTGAATTTTTGTGCATATGTTTATATGTATTTGAAAAGTATAAAAAAAAATGGCTTCTTTTTGCACAAAAAGAAAAAAAAAAAGGCACTTGTTAAAACCTTTTCTTTGTAAATTCCTTATTTGTCAAATAATTCTTTTTGTATCTTTTTTTTTTTTCTTGATTCCGATCCATCAAAGAAAAGACGATGGCTGGGCCCATAACCTGTTGAGTTTTGAGACATTGTGTTGAACAAAGATGGTGGCGTAATTCAGATCAGTAACCAAGATGGCGGCCAAGAATCAAATGCGGTGCGTGGCGTAGTTAACCTGTTAAGTTTTGAGACATTGTGTTGAACAAAGATGGCGGCATAGTTCAGATCAGTAACCAAGATGGCGGCCAAGAATCAAATGCGGTCCGTAAGGTGGTTAACGGCGAACTGATTGAATCCAAAATTTGACAATTTTTATAATAATTTTGAAACGTTTTCATTGGTTGTTTAGCACAGCCGGTGGTTATAAAAATGATTGGCGAATCCATTCGCCTCATACCCCCATTAGGAGTCAAAAACATTTTACAGGGAACAATCAAATTTTCGTTCTAGAAAAGGCGACATGATTCCATTTCCATTTGATGAAAACAGGTTTTCTTTTTCTGTTGCAGACCATCTACTAGTTGGCCAGTTGTGTACAAATGCCAAGAGCAACAGGAGCCTTCTATCATGTCTGAAAGTGACACAATGATCAACGAATGAGATCGGAGATGCGCCGCTGTACAACTCATGCTCTCTATCAATCCAAGTTATGACAACAGAACCCTTACCAGTACCCTCAAAATGCAAATTGTAAAATACTTGAGGAATGTACCTATGGTGATGGTCACAGTTATGGTCTTTAGTGTGGTTTCAAGTGAGGTCCACATCATGCCACCTCACATCTTCAAAGTCAGCTTGAAATTAACACTAAAGTGTACCTGGATGTGCTGAAGAGTGTGGTGATCCCCTGATGCAATCAGGTACCTGCTGGCAGACCCTGGGTGTGGCAGCAGGACTCGGTGCTGGCTCACAAGTCCAAAGAGACCCAGGCTTGGCTTCAGAAGGAGTGCTATGACTTTGTACCTTTCTCTCACTGGCCCCCCCTCCTCCCCTGATCTGAACCTGTTGGACTATTTTGTTTTGTCATACATTGAGAACATCACCAACAAGACCTCCCACAACACAAAAGTCAGCTTGTTGCCACCATCTGCCAAACTCCCGCCAGCACTTGTGGAAAAAAGCATGCTCCCAGTTTCGGATCTGTATCAAGGCAGTGATTCAGGCTGAAGGCGGTTACATTGAAGAGATATCAGCTCTAATACATACTCAAGTTATCTGAATTGATTTTTTCAATAAAAATTTGAAAATAAAGCTGTAGTGTTGTCTTTTTAGGGCAAGACTTTTATCGTTCCACCCGGTATAATACTATTTTTATAGAAAATCTAAAGCCCTAAACAATAAAAAGATTCTTTTTGGCCTTCTTGTTATTTTTGATGGCTATGAATTTTTTTTTTTTTTGTATTGGAGTAGGGGGTAAATGGTACCATTGAAACGAGCGACCTTTTGTGACCCAGAATTTATTCTTTTACATAGTCACCACCATTCTCAATGCACTTTTGCCAGCGATGGGGTGATGCCAGTGCGTGGGCATGCATCATAGCATGCTTTGTCACTCACATCTTTGTCGCCACTCTAAAATCGACGAACCCATCATGTGGTGACATCATCAGCATCGGCTTCGTAAACGTTCAACAGGCGTCGGTGAATGTCAATTAGTTCATTTTTTTCCTGCATGGAAGGATTCAATGACGTATCTCTGCTCCTGACACACATCCATGACAGGCGTTGCTTTCTTAGAATATCACACCGTCAATATCTGCAACAGGGCTACAACTACTATAACAAAATTTTCCCCATTCTCTATCTGCTTAATCTAAATGCAGATTCCATGAACAAAACTTCTTTCTTAGAACTGCCCACGTGTGGAACACTGTTCCATTGATCTGCTTCCCGGCTGATTACAATCTGGTAGCCTTCAAGTTCAATGTAAACAAGTTCTTGTTGAGCTATCCGTTAATTATTCAAATTCTACCCAATCTACACCATTAACAATTACTAAACTATCACTTTACATTCGTTCACCCTTATCCTGAAGTGGTTTTTGGGCCTTGATAAGTGGTGACAAAAAAGAGAGATGAAACATTCAGGTCATGAATGCATAAGTTGAGTCATCATAACAGTGCAATTAGCAATCCCTTCTGATTCATTCTGGCGGAATAAAAAATAGGAGTCATTACTTTTGGAACGCCTCTCGTATACGTGTATAGATAATAATGGCTTATTTACGTATGTATTGCATATATTCATATGGTCATTCATCAAATAGAAATATAGAATCAAGTTAAAGCTCGAAACACCAGGAAAGATATAGACTTGGATGTAATTACATTTCCTAATAAAATACATGACGAAAGTATTGTGTTGAAAGATGAATGAACTATGTATGCAATTATATTTATCTCCGCCGTAATCTCAATATGCATAATAAAGTTTGCAATCCTGATAAGAAATTGCATATAAATATTTCATCATTTTCGAGTTCTAAATCTGCAATATATGTTTAGCGCATGAATGCACAAATGCAAGAAAAGGGGTTAGGAATGCTACTAACCATTGTGAAAACCACACACATACACATATATATATATACATGCATACATATACGTTCATAATTGTACTTATACATATATATAATAAGAACAAGTTATTAATAAAACATGTTAAAAAACACTTTAAAAAAAATTTAAAAACATATTTAATTTAAAAAGGGAGCACAAAATAAGTGGATAGTCCTTAATCCGCAGAGTTTTGAAGAAATACTTTCCTTCTTATCAAAGGGTAGGATTTAGCAAAATGCGGGATCGGATTTTGCTTGCAAAAGTATTTAATGAAACTAAAAGTAAGTCATAGATCTTACTTGGTAACAAAAAGTGAAACAGAGGCAATAGGGTGAAGAAAAAGGTGATTTCACGTGAATGAATAGTCTGGTGAAGGGTAAAATCCAAAAATTCAGAATCCAAAAAAGTTGGTTAAATTTCCATTTCCACAAGTAAAGTCCAAAGGAATCGCGTAATTGGAAGATAGTCCAAAGTAATCCAAAAGGCAGAAATCCGTGGAATAATTCACAAATGGGTACAAGGAAAAGAGAATGAGTTCAAATAATATGATTAAAAGAAAAAGAAAATGTGCGTAGAAAAAAAGAAATGGAAGAAATTTAAAACACGAATGTCAAGGCTAGGCTGATTTAAGAAATATGAGTGAAGAAGAAAAGAAAAAAAATTGAATGGTGATTGAATTAATTTTAGAATAGAAAAGCCAATGTCCAAATGACCCAGACAAGATAACATTCACAAGGCACCAAATTTAAAGCAAAAAAAGGGGTCAACTGAAATGTACATGTTATTACTTAAGAATTAAATTATCAGCAGGAGTTATTAAAGAAGCAAACGAATTGAGAAGAAAGATAAGTTAAATATGTGAATATGAATACATACAATTACACATATACATATATATATATATATATATATATATATATATATATATATATACAACAAACACACACATATACACGCACATATTTATACATACATATAAGTAATTAGATCAGTAAATAAATAAGGACTTTTTAAAAATTTAAGGGGAGAGGATGGCCGGTATCTGCAAATTCTGGAATAAGGCAAGTAAGTATGTAAGTAAATGCACATAGTAAAATATAAGTAAACATACATGTACAATATAAATGTGTAGGTAGATGGATATATTTGATTGATAAGGAATATTTAAACACTAAAACGGAGATTGCAGATGTAAAACCGGCCAAACAAAGAAGAAATAAAGAATTACAATGAAAATTACAAAGTTATAAAATGCTAAGAAAGCATGTAGAAAAAACGATAATCTTATAGAAAAATATATATATCTGAAAGGATAATTTAATAGCTATGTAATTTCAAATTTACCATAATTAAATTTGGACTTATGTTTGTAGTAGGAGATCAGTTCGTTTTTACAGTTTATTATATTACTACTTTAAGGGGAAGTAATTATAGTTATAGCTGCGGTTGTGTAGAGGCGACATGACTAAGAGTCTGGAGTATAAGACTTAACCTTTTTTAGGATAGTCCATTTAATTGAGAAGAGGGTATTTTTAGAATTAAGTTTTTTGATTAAAGTGGTTAGAGAAGTTCCTTGGTTATTATTAGAATTTTGGTTGTTAAAAGAAGTGTGGTTTGATATTCTTTTCTTAATTAATGTTGAAGTAGCACCGATATATGTATGTACTTTATTAAGAGCTTGAGGTCTGAAATTAATATTAATTTGCTGATTTGTACTGGGGAAATAGTTTGTAATTTTGTCCATTGTGATGAACAAAGGGTGGGACAATGATTGTAGGAGGACTGTTTGGAGGAGATAATGAGTGTTGTTAGTGTAAGGATGGCTGTTAGGAGAAATATTATTATTATTGCTAGTTATATGATTGTAAATAGAGAGGTTGCTTGAATGGTTTATTGGATTAGTAACTATATCAGATGGAGTGGGGAAGAGGGATAACTTGATGACAAAAGATTGATGTCTGTTATGGGAGGATTGTGTGGGAGCTCTGTAATTGTGCATGAATATATAACACCTTTATGGATGCAATCATTATTGAGTGGGCAAAGATGTTTGTTATTACAATTGCAGTTAGTTTTGGGTTTAATTGGGAAAGGGATTTTTGGGGCTAATTTAATTTTTTTGTTATTAGATGTTAAGATTCTTTGTGCTAAATTAGGCATAGTTGAATAAGAAATTCTTATTAAGTTTTTATTGAAAATAGAACTATATCTGTGTGGGTATTTGAAAGAGTTTTGTACAATATTGAAGAATTCCTTAGGTATATTGGTTTTGACATTTACGCTAAATGGAGGATTAAACCAAATATTTTTCTTTCTCCTGATGCGATTGGGTGGGTTAGATGTATTACGATTAGTATGTTGATTTGGATTATATATGTAGTATGGTTCATTGCTATTGATAGCGGAAGATCTTGTTATTTGAACTGGTTTCTTGCTTCACTATTTGTTACAAATTTAGATCTATGACTTACTTGTAGTTTCATTAAATACTTTTGCAAGCAACATCCGATCCCGCATTTTGCTAAATACTACCCTCTGATGAGAAAGAAAGTATTTCTTCGAAACTCCGCAGATTAAGGACTATCCACTTATTTTGTGCTTCCTTTTTAAAATTAAATATGTTTTTTAACTCTTTTTCAAAGTGTTTTTTAACATGTTTTATTAACTACTTGTTTTTATTATAAGCTCTATTTCCTATTTGGTTTTATCGAGCTTTTACATCTGGTTGAGATTACTTTATAAATATTAAGTCTTAAATATTTATAATATACTTTAATTTTGACGATTTTGGATTATTTTGGAAAACTTAACCGTCATTTTATTTCATTATATAATTATATATATATATATATATATATATATATATATATATATATATATATATATATATATACATTAGCTTGAGTGCCCAGCCTGGCCCGGGTGTTTGGAGGTGTGTGTTAAGTAAAAAAAAAAAAAAGTGGTAGTAGGAAGGCAGGCTCGAACCCATACTGCGAAGGAGGAAAAGAATTGGAAAAAAACCTTCTTTGCTGTTACGGCCACCGCCAAACCGGAAGTGACGTAGATTTAAATTAAGGCTAGACAATCGAAAAGAGGGGATGACTTCCGAAAATATCGGTGAAAAAAGCGACCCCTCCCTGTAGAAAAGTGCCCAGTTCAGGGTGAAGAAATTAAGGTTTTTAGCCAATTTATCCGTATTTGTCGTCCGAAGGGTCAAGCTTCAAAACGATACTGATTTTGTGAATATTCGTCGCCTCTGTCGAAAGTTTTAGGCAGACATGCAAACATACATGCATACATTTATATATTGGTAGCTCAAATTTTCGACCCTAATCGATTACAAACCTTGCCCTATCTCTGAATACACTTTATGTAAAATTTCAAATGTTTAGACCAGAAATTGTCTGAGTAATTTGGTAGAGACCGCAGAAGTAAAAATATTTTTAACTTGGACTCTTATTATGACCCTTGAATATTTATTGTTTTGAGCTCAAATCAAGTTATTAAGTTAGATCCATGTCCAAAGAATCTATACCTTAAATTTCAAGTGTTTAGACTCCAAATTGGCTGAGGAGTTTGGTAGAGTTCTCAAAGATCAAATCGTTGAACTTTGACCCCTTAACAGCCAACTTTCTGGCTGAAAGTGGATTACAAAGATTTTTCCAAATCTCAGTACCCTGTATATCAAATTTCGAGTCTGTAGACTGAAAATTGACAGAGTTATTGCATAGGTAAAGGTAAAATCTTTTTAACTTTGGTCCCAATTTTGACCCCCTTAACATTTATTGTTTTGGGCTCAAATCAAGTTAGAAAATTTGATCCATGTCCAGGTTACCTACATCTTGCGGAGGAGTTTGGTAGAGTTTTCAAAGGCTAAATCGTTGACCCTTTGGCAGTTAAATATCTGGCCGAAAACCGATTATCCATATCCAAGTAACCTACATCTAAGATTTCTAGGGTATAGACTCAAAATTGGTGGAGAAGTTTGGTAGAGTTTTCAAGGATCAAATCGTTGAACTTTGACTCCTTGACAGCGAAATTTCTGTCCGAAAACTGATTAAAAAGATTTTCCACAAATCTCAATATTCCTTATGCCAAATCTCGAGTCTATAAACTGAAAATTGGCAGGGTAATTTGGTAGAGAAATGCACACACACAGACCGACACGCAAACAATCTCACTTTTATAAATAAACTAGCAATTCAGCCCGGCTTTGCTCAGGCCCTATGTACTGGTCATAACTTTATGTGCACATAGATATATACATATTAAAAAGTTTGACTCATGTCCAGGTAACCTACATCTAAAATTTCAAGTGTTTAGATCCAAAATTGGCAGAGGAGTTTGGTAGAGTTTGTAAAGGTCAACTCTTTTAACTTTGACCTCTTGGCAGTCAAATTTTCTCCCTAAAACTGATTAAAAAGCTTGCTTCGTGTGTGAATACTCTTTATGGCAAATTTCAAATGTTTAGACCCAAAATTGGCTGAATAGTTTGCTAGAGATCGCATAGATAAAATCTTTTGAACTTTGACAATTTTTCGGCCAAAAACTGATTAAAAAGCTTGTCTGATGTTTGAATATACTGAGAGGTCAAATTTTAAAAAACTTTTGACCCCTTAACATTTATTGTTTTGGGACTCAAATCAAGTTAAAAAGTTTGATCCGTGTCCAGGTTACCTACATCTTGCGGAGGAGTTTGGTAGGGTTTTCAAAGGTCAAATTGTTGACCCTTTGGTAGTTAAATATCTGGCCGAAAACCGATTAAAAAATTTTTTCCCAAATCTCAATACCCCTTATGTCAAATTTAGAGTCTATAGACTGGAAATTGACAGAGTAGTTTGGTAGGAAAATGTACACACACAAACACACACACACAGTCAATTTCACTTTTATACTAGCGAGGGGTACCCGGTGTTGCCCGGGTGTTCGGAGGTGTGTGTTGTTTTAGGTAAATCAAAACACCCGAGTGTTTGTGTCGGGGGGTGGGGGTGAAATAAAAAAAGTTTTGGTAGGTAAGTATGAAGGATCGAACCCGAACCCTTAAGTCGAAGTTGGAAATTAAAGTGTGAAAAAAACGTGCAACGTTAACCACTGAGCCACTACGAAATAGTAGTGGAAACATGCATGAATTTATTTAAGTATTAAAACTTGGCAGGTGCCCGTACTTAATGCGATCAACTTTGACTGCGGGTAAGTATTTTATTTACTGCGGGGCAAGATTTTTTTTTTTTTTTCTTTGTTTCCCCAAGATGTTGTGGGGAAAACCAGCTCCCCCTAAAAAGGGAATTGTGCAAATTGATTAGCAATTGTCTGATATAAGGAGAAACTCCACATTGATCAAAGCTGATTGCTTTCGGACGTTTCCGGAAAAATTCTGCCAGAATTAGTTTCGCTTTTATTATACGAAAAAGCTTAATGCACATGCGGCAATCAAAAAATGTTGAATATTTATCTTTTCAAAGTCGAGCAAATTAAATAGACAGGCGACCCTGTTGTTAACTCATAGATATTATGATTTAGATATGATATAAAAAGTTTTAAGAAGAAGTGAGCCGACCGATCGTTTCTCGGAAAAAAGCCTTTCTCGGACATACACAAAAAGCGAACATACATACATACATACACACATTTTCGCTTTTATATTTATAGATAAATAGATATATAGTGTGTGTATGTGTGTGTGTGTGAGAGAGGAGGAGGAGGAGGAGGAGGAGGAGGAGGAGGAGGAATAAAAAATAAAGAAGGAATTAGCAATTGTGATATCTTACTGGTTGGTGGCTATCTTTTTCCTCCTCAATCAACTGCCAAAGTTGTCTTTTTCGCCAGCGTAAATACAAATTTTCATCCCAGGGATGCTGAATTCTTGGCGTATTGGCAGGATGCCATATCATGCCTATTAGAATAGCAGAGAGAGAGAGAGAGACAGAGAGGCGGTGAGAAAAATTAAAAAATAAAGAAAATTAACATAAGCATACTCTCTATAAGAACATAAATATATATATATATAGATATATATATATATAAAATATAAAATATTAAAAATATTTAAAATCTTACCATCTATGAAGCATAATCACGGTGACAACCCCATTCTCAATAGATCACCGAAATAAAGCAACACTGAGGTCAGTACCAGATAGATGACGAATTTGGAAAGTGCAGACGCTGTATATAGGAAAGTGTCGATACCTCTTTGCAAGAATTCCAAAATCCTAACCTCATAATCTCACATAATGAGGATATGCATGCGACTGGAGACCGCTTGTGAATTTCATACTCCCATGAAACCTCCTCCTTCGGAGGAAGCCAATTAAACCCACCTTGGGTTAGTCTTGTAGTTTCATTTTTTTTTTCATCTATGAAACACACTGCTACAGGCCTTGCAGACAAGTAAAAAAAATACAAGTCATATGATCGGTAAAATTAATTCCTCAAACGGAAATATTTTGCACTAGTTAAAATAAAATTACACTAAATCTTATATCCAGAATCTATTATTTTTATAAAATTTTATTGCATGATTTTGATTGTAGAAAATGTCTAAAATTTAAAGCTTAAGCTTAAGGGGTCTTCATAAGAAACTGAAATTTAGGGAATATTACTTTACATTACATTATATATGTCGCATGAATATGACCCAAATTTAATGCGAATCAGAAAAAACAAGCTGAGCATGCGGGGTCTTCCTCCATGAGTGCATAAGTCTAGAAAGAGAATTCTGAGAGTGACCAAGATATTTTTTTTTCTTTTTTTACACAGTGATCACCACTTATCAAGGCCTGGAAGCCACTCAAGGATAAGGGTTATTGCAAGTACATTACGTTAGTGTGGAGATTTGATGAAGTGTTTACTTAAGGGGGGGCGGTTCATTAGGAATTTGTTAACATTGGACTTGAAGACATCCAAGTTGTAGTCTGGTGTGAAGCAGGCAGACGGAACAGAGTCAAGATATAGAAGAGAAGGAAGGTGACTACTGTGAAAGGGAAACATACCTTGTGCAATGAATGTTATGTAAAGAGATTTTGTTTTCCTTGCGCATTGCCATGATATGGTAAAGGATGCAAGAAGTGTGTATGTTATGATTGTGATGAATCGACACAAGGAAAACTTACCACATGTAGGTGGAGTCCTTGGACCGAATGCTGTAAGTTTGTCATTGAAGTAAATGATAGTTTTGACATTGAAAATGTTGATCATGATGAATCTATATGTTGGGAGTGTTGACTGCAGTGGGTCAAGTTATGCCTATGATTGATGTGAAAAATTGGATTTGAAACGTTCTGAATAAAAAAAATACTTTCACCATAACTAATGTTTGTCCAAAATTTCCAAAAAATTCAAGGAGTTCTTATTGAGAAAAGTGCAAACAGATGAACAATTTTACCTTAATAATACCCCTCTAGAAAAAGAGGGAGGGATCCAAAATTATCCCGGAAAATCCGTTCTGACAAAAAAAATTTACTTTCACAATGACTAATGTTTGCGCAAAATATTTTAAACATCCAAGGCATGGTTATTAAGAGAAGTGCAAACAAACGAACAGACAAACGGGAGTGAATTACTAGGTCCAATTCCTCTTTTGTCGAGGGACCAAAAGTGAATTTTCAAATGGAAGATTGTACACATATTATGCTCCTAAAATCCCCTTAAAATCACCCAAACAAACTGAAATTTAGGAAATTTATTCATGTGTAATACTTATTATTTATGGTCTCCTTCCCACCTGTAAAACGTTCACAACCAATATTTGTCTTGCTATAAACTTCAATAATTTCCCCTTCCCTCTCTCCAACTAAACCTAAATGAAACTTCCATGAATAAAGTTTCTTTCCTAGAACTGCCCATCTTTGGAATATAGTGCAAAGAACGGCTTCCAAGCTGACTACAATACAGTCGCTTTCAAGCCCAATGTAAACAAATTCTTGTTTAGCTAGCTTCTTAAATAATAAAATTCTGACCAACAACGGCCATCATTATCAATCATCTCAGTGTTGTCTCATTATCCACCCGACACCCTTATTGAGCGGCCCTTAATAATATGTCCCCTAAAACCCTTTTGGAACTATTAACTAATCCTGATCTACATCAATGACCTCCCAAAACACATACTTAAATCATTCGTTGACATCTATTCTGATGACACGACCATCTATGGCAACACATCTAAGGCCGTAAATAACAAAGTTCTCTCTGATTCTCTCTCCTCTTATCTTGAGCACATGGTACAGTGGGGGAAAAAGTGGCTGGTTACTTTTAATGCATCTAAAACCAAGCTCCTATCTTTACATCATCAACGCTCTGATCCCCATCAATTGAAATGGATGGCTGTCGTCTTGGGGAGACTCCATGTTTTGACAAGCTTCTGGGTTTGACCTTTACTCCTGATCTGAAATGGAACACGTACATCAAATCTGTTGCCAAGGTCGCTGGAAAAATGGTGGGATCCTTCTACCGTTCCAGAAGATATCTCACTACTGATGCAATTCTCTATCTGTATAAAAGCCAAGTACGTCCAAGGATGGAGTACTGCTTCCACATCTGGGCTGGAGCTGCTAAAAACAGCCTATCCTGCCTTGACAGAGTACAAAATAGACTTCGTGGCTTAGTGGGGAATGTCCTTTTCTCTTCCCTGCAACCCACAGAAGAGACGTTGCGAGCCTGTCTTTGTTTTATCGTTATTTCCATGGCAAGTGCTTATCCGAGCTCCAATCTCTGGTCCCCCCTCGCCAATCTTTCACGAAAAACACTCGTCTAGCTGAAACCACTGTCAGTAATTTTCCCCACTTTTTATCTGTGCCTAAATCCAAACGTAGATTCCATGAACAAAACTTTTTTCTTAGAAGTGCACGCCTGTGGAACTCTTTTCCGTTTGCCTGTTTCCCACCTGACTACAACTTGAATGTCTTAAAGTCCAACATAAACAAATTCCTGATGAACCGCCACCTTGAGTAAGACACTTTATCAAATCTACAATACTAACGATTACTACGATATATTCCATTGATTACTGTACACGCAGTAACCCTTATCCCTGAATGGCTTCCGGGCCTTGATAAGCGGTGACCCTAATGTAAAAAAACCTCAAAAAACTAATACTTTATAATCCTTTTAAAAACTGAAAGATTGAGCAATGTATTTATTGGTATGTAATACCTATTGTTAAAATTTCACACAAATTGAAGGTATCAGAATTTTTATGAAGGATTCTACTAGTGATGGGACGATTCTAATATTTTCCCCCAATTCTGATGCAATTATCGATTCCATACTAAATTCCCGATTCTGATTATTTATAAATGTAAATATTTAACTATAATGATTAAATATTTATATATTATATAAAATTTTTAACTAACTAAATATTTATAAAATGGTTATTTTTCTCAACTACCACAAAAACACATCTTAAATGTGCAGATATTTTCTCAAACGTAAAAACACACTTGTAAGGGCGGTATATATAGATTTTATTTTTAGTGAAAGTTTAAATCAATAAATATCTTATTATTTTATTATTACTACCAGTAGTGGAAGGTTTTGTTTTAAACAAAATCAAATAAAAAAAGATCATTTAAGGAATCGTTTTTGGCATCGGAAAATAGGCAAAATTTTTCTGATTCCAATACCAATTCTTATACCCCCAAAAGTTCTGATTTTTCTGATTCCCGATTCCGATTAATTGTCCCAACACTAGATTCTACCCACTTTTTGTCTCCTTTGTATAAACTAAATTAAAAAAAATATAGCCCATATTATTCACCTTTATGCCTAGTACCTGCATTCCAAACTTCATGATCGATTAAGAAATTTATGTTATACAACGAAATATATATATAAACATATACACTTACCTAACTTTATATACATGCTTCTCTAAATGTGTCTATATTACTCAGTGTGTTGCTTCGAATATACAGGGTGTTCCAAAATGTTTGACCCCATTTCGTTTGACAGTTTTCGTTGGAATGACCTCAAATTTTCACAATTTGTGTGGAAAAGTTTCAAGTTTTGTGTGTAATGTTTGGCATTTCTATCTTTTCAGGTTAAGAAATGCCGTTCACTTCAAAAGAAAAGGCATGTTAAAGTATGCTCGGACTCATCACCAAAGACAGTGCAGCAGCGTGCCTTCTTCACAAATTTTGCAAAGAAGGCACCAACTACAAAACAAATAAGGACTTGGCACCAAAAATTTCAAGAAAAGGGCTGCTAATGCATACCTAAATCGCCAAATGCTTCAAAATTGGCTAATTGATCAACTCATAGAAAATGAAGACAAAAGTTTCATTTTTTAGCAGGATAAGGCTTCACCTCACTGGAAGCTCACTGTACGAGCCTACCTCAGTAAGGTTCTGCCAGAGAGATGGATCGGTCGAGATAGTTAAGAAAATGATTTGCTTCTGAAATGACCACCACGATCACCCCACCTTTCTCCATATGATTTTTCCTCTGGGGTTATGTGACAGGACTAGTCTTCGTACCTCCTCTTCCAGCTAACATTGAAAAACTGAAACAGAGAATTACAGCTGCACTGGAAACTGTTACTAAGACATGCTACAGTGAGTTTGGTACGAGCTCGAATACGACTCGACGTGTTCAAAGTTACAGGCGGCGCTCATATTGAACATTTATGAAAATCTGTCATAGAACCAACAAATATTTGTACTTTTCTTTGTAAATTTAGCCAATAAAACTTATGATCTTCAACATAAAGTGTATTTGGTTTCATTAAGATCCACCAAGTAGTTTCCAAGATATGGGCATTTAGAATAGGGTCAACCATTTTGGAACATCCTGTGTATTCAAAAATTCATAATGATCCTTTCTTTGGTTTAGGAAATTATCTTGTATATAAATATATAGGAACCTAATTTCATATATACATATATACTAGTATAGAATACCCGTCCCCGGACGGTTATGAGCAAAAAATATAGCATTAGTTTAAATTTTAATGATTTTTTTTTTCTTTCTTCAAGGGTGGGGTGGCGGTATGGTACGGTTTCAATTGCATCCTTCTTAAATGGCAAAGTTTACGAAAAGCATAAGGTGTGCCACGTTACTCGCCCACTTGCTTAGATTATATATTCCATAATTCATCGTAACAAGTTCAATAGTTTATAATTTTACCAAACGCATACATGTTATTGATGCTTACGCACGGGCACCAATCCTTTTCGAAAATGTTTTACAGAATATAACTCAAAATTTAATGCAAAAACAAATTATTTTTAAGGCTTTCGGGAGCGGGACGATTTTGGGTGGGCACACAACCTAAATGACCAAGTTTGGGGGAAAAAAAAAATAATGTGTCCATATTACTCCTAAAATTAAGTTCTTTTATGTATATCTATCTATATATCTATCTATAAAAGTGAAAATGTGTGTGTGAGGATAATTCTCAACCTATATACCCAACAAATTTTTTTTTATCTGAAGACATGAAATTGGGCATATGGTGTATTCAGACACGTGGAAAACTTTTTAATCAGTTTTCATCGAAAAAAAAAGGGCTGCCTAGAGGTCAAAATTGAAAAATTGGTACGTGGGTGTCATCGGATTTTTATCTGTTTGTCAACTATTTTACGAATGTGCATGCATGAATTGTTTGCATGACAGACTCCTTATGTAAAGAATTAGTAGGTTTGAAAACACCTTTTAAAGATCGTGTCAAACTGGCCTAATGGTTACTGTACATGACTCACTGTCTTTAGATTTTGGTTTGGATCTCAGCTCGAATATGTTTTTTTTTTTTTACTTACAAGAATTGAACTATTTAAAAATAAAACGTAATACTCGCACGTACATGTTTCAGTTTCTTTCCTTTTTTGTTTTGTTTTTTTACTTTATTTTTTTAAATGAATTTAACATAACGTTTAATACCTACGGTATTTCTATTTATAATAAATTAAAATTCTGCATCAATTACCATATAATATTTATGCATATTTTATGATCGGGCAATCCAGGTATATATATATATATATATATATATATATATATATATATATATATATATATATATATATATATACTAGCAGTTCAGTCCAGCTTTGCTTGGGCCCTATGTACTGTTCATAACTTTATGTGCATCTGTATATATATATTAAAAAGTTTGACTCATATCCAGGTAACCTAGATCTACAATTTCAAGTGTCTAGATCCAAAATTGGCGGAGAAGTTTGGTAGAGTCTGCAAAGGTTAACTCTGTAAACTTTTACCTCTTCGCAGTCAAATTTTCGCCCAAAAACTGATTAAAAAGCTTGCTGCATGTCTAAATACCTTTATATATGTAAAATTTCAAATGTTTAGACTCAAAATTTGCTGAATAGTTTTTTAGAGACCGCAAATGTAAAATCTATTGAACTTTGATCCCTTGGAAGCCAAATTTTCGGCCAAAAACCGATTAAAAAGCTTGCCCTATGTCTGAATACACTTTATGTAAAATTTCAAATGTTTAGACCAAAAATTGGCTGAGAAGTCAAATTTTTTTAAACATTGACACCAATTTTGACCCTTTAACATTTATTGTTTTGGACTCAAATCAAGTTAAAATGTTTGATCGATGTCCAAGGAACCTACATCTTAAATATCAAGTGTATAGACCCAAAATTGGTGGAAGAATTTGGTAGAGTTTTCAAAGGTCAAATCGTTGAACTTTGCCCCCCTGACAGTCAAATTTCTGGCCGGAAACTGATTAAAAAGATTTTCCCAAATCTCAATACCCCTTATGTCAAATCTCGATTCTGTAGACTGAAAATTGACAGAGTAATTTGGTAGGGAAATGTACACGCGCGCGCGCACACACACACAATTGCACTCATATATTTATATATATATATATATATATATATATATAAAATACATACATACATTGTATATATATATATACATCCATACATTATATACACACGCACACACACACACACACACACATATATATATATATATATATATATATATATATATATATATATAATTGCCGCTGTATGTCTCAATAATGAGATGTTCTCTTATATTTTGATGTCTTTGAAAATTTCAGAATTGCATAAATAGACGACATAGAAATTAAAGATGATTAAATTAAAAATAAAAGAAGGAAAAATCTCAGAATTTCCTCAAAAGATATTTCAGTTTTCTCAAAAGAATCTTCTAGAAATATTTTCCATTCAATTTCGAATTTTCAGAATAACTTAGAAACATTGTGTCGAAAGATGATACGATCAAGAGGAGGAAGGTGGGGGGAGGGCAATTCGTACGGACTGGGATATTGTACAAGAACGGATGTTTTCCAGATGCGACCAGTTAATCTGTCTGTACAGTAAGATTAAAACGCCTTTCCAGCTTAAGCAAGACAGACCAACGTAAATATTATTTCAAGTGACAAACTAGCAAAAATGCTATTTTAAATTTAACTCTGACAGACACAGGAAAACACAACTATAGATCAATGAAAATGTAATTTTCAACTTATGACAGACAAAATTGTTATTTCAAGCTTTAACATGTGAGACAAACGAATATGTTATTTCGAACTTTCAAAATTACAATGGCAAAGGAAAATCCTATTTCAAAAGTAAGCATCAGAAAAATACTATTTCAAACTTTTGTATGACTGATGAACGAAAATTCGATTTCAAACTTAATCATAACAGAAAAAAAGAAAATGTTATTTCAATTTTAAGTTTGACAGACAATGTTATTCCAAACTTTAGCATTAATAGATCCACGAAAATACAATTTTCAGCTTATGACAGACAAAGAAAATTCTATTTTAAAATTACTATGACAGATTAACGAAAATACTATTTCAAACTTACCATGACAGACTAACGAAAATACTATTTCAAAATTACCATGACAGATTAACGAAAATACTATTTCAAACTTACCATGACACACTAACGAAAATACTATTTCAAACTTACCATGACAGACTAAAGAAAATGCTATTTTAAAATTACCATGACAGACTAACGAAAATACTATTTCAAACTTACCATGACACACTAACGAAAATACTATTTCAAACTTACCATGACAGACTAACGAAAATACTATTTCAAACTTACCATGACAGACTAACGAAAATACTATTTCAAACTTACCATGACAGACTAACGAAAATACTATTTCAAACTTATAATGACAGATAAACGAAAATAATATTTAAAATATACCATGACAGACAAACGAAAATACTATTTCAAACTTATAAAGACGGATAAACGAAAATACTATTTCAAACTTATAATGACGGATAAACGAAAATACTATTTCAAACTTATAATGACGGATAAACGAAAATACTATTTCAAACTTATCATGCAGACTAACGAAAATGATATATGATAATATAGGTAGTACAATAGACACGCGGGAATGCTATTTCAAACTTTAGCATGGTAGCTAAACGAAAATGTTATTTCAAACAAGCATGACTAACAGACGAAAATGCTATTCCAAATTCATGACTGACAGACAAATCCAATGTCGCAAGTAATAACTTTAATTATTATTCAATTATATATGCACCTTTTAAATAATAATAATAATAATAATAATTGTTTGAAAATTTGAATATATTGTGATAAAATTAATGTTGAAATATTTACTTTAATGAAAATGTCATTCTCTATCGTTTTTGAAGAGATTATATTTCTAAAATTAATTGTATGTTTGCTTTAATTTTTTTTTTTTTGTTTTTTGTATTTTTATTTCAATGCTGTTTGTGTATTCTTAGGATTATTATTAAAGAATAAAAGCAATTTAAAAGAACCGAAGATTCGAACTAGACGTTTTCGCTTTATTAATATTTGTCATGCACGATGAATGGGAAAAGTGAAGATAAAATGTAATTATAAGGAAATGGGGCAGAAATGAATATATTAATCAAATATCAGTTAACAAAAAATAATTAATCATAGAGTATCAATAGAAAAAGATTCATGAACGCGGGTGGTATGGTATGGTGTGGTGTGGTTTGGTGTGGTTTGGTGTGGTATGGTGTGGTTTGGTTTGGTGTGGTGTGGTGTGGTTTGGTGTAGTATGGTGGAATGTGTGCATGGTGTTGTGTTGTGTAGTTTGTGTTTCAAACTGGTAAAAGCACTGTAAAAGTCATGTATCATGGGTAAATTAAGAAATATATAGCAAAATAATTATACCTACTCGGCGTTGCCCGGGGGACATTTTACTTTTAATCTTGTTTTGCTCATCTACCACCACTCCCCGGTTTTTCCTTTGATTAATTTGTTGTAAAATAAATATTTACATTTTCTTTTGTTGGAAAGATAATTCAATCAACAAATATATGTTTCTGACGGAACGAGAGCATCCTAGACCCCCCGCCCCGGCCGTGAATAAAATAAAAGTTTCTGTTTAAAATACTTTAAAATTTTCCCAGTTGCATAGAAAGATTCTCGAATTCAACAAGACACAGCTGAAGAAGCTTACGTCGATCAAAACGTTGTGAAAATAACATTCAGGATCAGAATAGTAGTCCGAATAATCCCAAATAATACGGACGATTTCTAAAATTCCATTTTATTTTTTACACTATTTTTTGTTTTATCTATATAATAATACGATAGCGTGTTTGTTATTTTCTGTGTCACACTTACATCCAGGTCGTTTAATTGTTATGTACTTTCATTTCTTGTCATAAATAATTTTACCAAGAATTTTTTACAAGTTTTGGTTTCGATTATAGCTGATAGCACTCAAGTCATTTAATTTTTTTTATAACTAATTTTACTAAGAATTCTTCATAATTTTGGTTTCGGTTTCAATGATTGCACTTAAGTCATCTATATTTTTATAAATAATTTTACCAAGAATTCCTCATAAGTTTTGGTTTCGGTTTCGATTATAGCTAATGGAACTCCAATAATCTATTTTTTTTTAAATAATTTTATCAAGAATTCTTCATAAGTCTTGGTTTCGGTTTCAATTTTAGCTGATGGCACCTCTGCAATCTATTTTTTTTATAAATAATTTTATCAAGAATTCTTCATAAGCTTTGGTTTCGGTTTCAATTATAACTGAAGGAACTAAAGTTTATATATTCATAAGTTTGGGATTCGGTTTCGATTCAAGCTGATGAACCCAAGTCATATAGATATATTTTTTTATTTTTAAAATCGCAACTTTATAATATATAAAAATCAATAGAACATTAACTCTATAACAATATATACGAAATCTGCAAGAATGAAAATATCATATTTAAGTGTATTTTACAACCTGGCTATGCCGGGCGTCCCTACTAGCTTGGATCAATACTTTTGCAGTTTTAACAAAATAGCTACAATAATATCAGAGCACTATAACTTGGCCTTTTGATCAAAGTGTAGTATCTGTTCTTCAGATGCTGCACTTTCATTTCTTGTTCTCTTTCGGTGGAGGATCCTTCACGACTGAGACAATTTTTTATTTTTGTACCTTTTCTCCACATTAAAAACTGACCCTGGTGTCTAACTGTCTCGTGGGGAGGCATAGTAAATAGGTAAAATAACATCAGAGCATCTTCATTTAGGCTGAACATCTACAGAAAGCCAACATCAATATATTACATACTAGCCTGGATGTCTGCCGTTGCCCAGGTGTTTAGAGGTGTGTGTTGAGCAAAAAAAAAAAAAAAAGAAAGAAAAAGGTGGTAATAGGCAAGCAGGTTCGAACCCGTACCGCGAAGGAGGAAAAGAACGTGAAAAAAGTGACGTTTTTGCTGTTGCGCTCATCGCCAAACCGGAAGTGACGAAGGTTTAAATTAAGGCTAGTCAACTGAAAAGAGGGGGATGACTTTCGAAAATAACGGCGAAAAAAGCGACCCCTCCCTGTAAAAAGGTGCCCAGTTGCGGGTGAAGGAATTAATGTTTTTAGCCAATTTTTCGATATTTGTCGTCCAAAGGGTCGAGCTTCAAAACAATACCGATCTCGTGAAAATCCGTCGCTTCTGTCGAAATTTTTAGGCATACATACATACATACATACATACATACATTTAAACAGACAGGTGAGATTTATATTATAGATGAATCAGTCCCCTGTGCTTCCTTTTTAAAATTAAATATGTTTTTAACTCTTTTTCCAAGGTTTTTAACATGTTTTATTAACTACTTGTTGATAGATAGATAGATAGATAGATAGATAGATAGAGATCAGGAATAAATATAAACATCATTTCAATTAAAAATACACGGTATCCAAAAAGTCACTGAGAGGTTTGGAACTTAAATAGATTCTTCATTCTTTATATCTTTCTGTAATTTTAACACAATTTAAGACATTGGAAAACTTTTTAAAAAAATGAAAAATTCAACAATCTTTACTTACGAAAAATAATGTCTTTAAAATGTTGCCCATTTTCAGCTTCGCATATTTGTGCTCTTTCCAAAACATTATTCATGACAGATTACAGAATCTTTGGATTGCGATTTAACTCCCTTATTTTGTTCCTGATGTTTTCCCTCAATTTTTGCAGGGTTTGGGGTGTCCAAAAGGTCACTGCCGACATATACAATACGTGTGTGTGTGTGTGTGTGTGTGTGTGTGTGTGTGTGTGTGTGTGTGTGTGTGTGTGTGTGTGTGTGTTTACACACTAAAAGAATACCCGTTTCAGGACGGATAAAATTAATTTCACAGAGAGAAAATTTTGGCACAAAATGTATATACTTTCATAAAGATTAAGATTAAAATGTATCATACTAAATCTTATGTCTATGAAAATGTGAAAGTCACATCTTTGGCAATTACTTCTGTTCTGTTTATCATAGAGACTCTCTACTTGACCCATATTGTAAGCAATGAAGTCCAGCATCGTATATTGCATTGAACATGTCCTTGAAAAGTTCGTTTATGATCGAAGTAAAGAGACTCATTTTTAATCATGCAAGAAAAAAAAATTCTTAACAGACATGTCACAGTTTCTGAGTTATTATCAATTTAATCAAAGCAGAACGAATAGTGGCCGTGATTGCGACCCAACGTGTCACTTGCACATCTAGTATGAGTTTGTGTAAGACATATCGCATGTTTATTCTGGAAGTATTAATTATCCCTTGTTAGTTGAAACGAAGCTAATCTATGTCGACAAAAGTTAAGTGAAAATAACAGTTCGCCCCCTGTTGGAAAGGGAATAACAAAAACATTCGCACACACACACACACACACACACACACACACACACACACACACACACACACACACACATACACACACAAAACAAACACAAAACAAACAAACGACGGTGGATGTTGCAAATTATTAGAGCACACCAGCATCATCAACGTCATTCAACGTAATGAGTTCCACTTTCAGACGTTGAAATGCAGCTGGCATGACTCACGCACATTTGAGATATTTACAACACTAGCTTTATTTTCATCCGACTCTTCCTTTTTCTATCACTGTATACATAATATCAAAACAGTTGTCAATATCTTTGCATAGCTACGCAAAGCTATTGACAAATGTTTTGATATAAGATATATGCGGTGCCTTTAATAAGTTTACAGACTATTTTTTGTGCAGGCATTTAAAATTGTCGTAGACATTTGAAAATTCAGTATGTTATTGCTATACATCTTATGAGATGACTGACCAATTGTTATGATTTCAGGTTCAAATGAACAGATACAGCAGGAATTGGAATACACCCTACTAAAGCCTGATTGTCACAGCTGGTGAATTTAAAAAATGCAACCTGGACATGAGGACACTTTAGAAGAAGGATATGCAATGAAATTCTGTTTTAAACTTGAGAAAAAAATGCAACAGAAACGTATGGAATGTTTTAGACTGCTTTTGGGCCATCTTGCATGAATCGAACCAGTTTTTTAGTGGAATAGGAGATTCAAGGAAGACAGGGAGTCTGTGAGGGATGATGAGAGGTGTGGGAGAAGTAAGGAAGTCTTCAATTTGAAAATGTGAGTTTGTATTGAATTTGATCCATAATAATTAAACACCAACAAAGCAATATTCCTGTGCTTTCAATTTGTTCTTAAGACCCCTTAATCTTAAGCATTAAGTATTAGACACTTCTAAGAATTAAAATCATGTAATGGATTTTGATGCAAATTAAAAAAAAAAAACTTTAGACTTAAGTTTTATCTTGATTTTAATCTTCTTAAGGGGACATAAACGCTGTGCACAATATGCCCGAACACATAACACTCATACAAACATAGATACACATATTAATGATCAATAGCTGAAAAATTACTCCACCGATTCGTTTCATGTTGTAATGGACTCATTAGATTCCGTTGTGATGTTTGACTTTTTTTATTTTACATAAACTGTTTTATATTGAAAGAGACAGCCCCTGGTTTGTATAGAAACAAAGTAACTAGCATCAAATATAATTATTATTGAAGAAGAATGCTGGAATCGAACGCAGCTATTAAAAATTAAAATGAATACATATTGTTAGTTAGAGATACGATTCCAGGAATGCAGTGGAATCATCCATTGTAGTTAGAAATAACTATAAAAACAAAGTTTAGATCAGAGCAAAATAATAGAACAATGAATTAAAGAATGTCCACAGAGAAATATGGGACTTGTGTTGCCAGGATACGTGTTGGAAGAATATGTATGAGCATGTGCAGTGGATGCCCATGTTTGGCCCGTGTGTTGACGTCATATAGACTTAATATATGCACTTAAGTTAGACTAGAAAACAAAGTGCGAGTTGGAGAACAGTCTGAGTTAGTTCAGCAGAGAGTTATCCGAAACTCCTTAGAAACTGGAGGGGTCAGAATGACAAAATGAAGGAACTTAGCCAGGCATCGAGTTCCAATCACCAGCTGGAAAAATAAATGTCTTCTATTTGTTATGTAAACCTTTTGTTTTCGTTTGTCATCAACCACAAGGTATTGTGTTTCTGTCTTCATCATCTTGTATAATGAACTTTGTATGTAAACCCCTTCCAAAGTTTGACTGTATCCCCCTCCTGTTTAAAGATTCCATTACACATCTCCACTGTCTATTGCTTCTAATATAAATGTGAGCTCCCCAAGTAATTGGGTCTTGTCGTCATCGTCGTTGTGTACCCCGTTATATTACTTATCATCCGTTCTGACCCCCACTCCACCCCACAATACAACACTGACAAGCTCCAATGCTATTAATGTTAAAGACATATGATTATACAGGGATGATGGTCTCTCTATAGTAAGAAATGCTATCAATTCACAATCAGAGAAAATCAAAAAACCTCTATCTCTATGTCTACTATTATATAAAAGGAACTTTGTGTGTGTGTGTGTGTGTGTGTGTGTGTGTGTGTGTGTGTGTGTGTGTGTGTGAGTTCCATATGGACTTCTAAACGGCTGGGACGATTTTTTAAAATTTCACATAAATGTACTTTATATACCTGGCAGTGTTTTTAGATTTTGTATTGGGATGTCTTTGATAAACATCGATAATCGGAAAAAAATCCAATGAAAAAAAAAGAAACAAGCTAAAGTTAACGTCTTATACAGCCTAACATTATAAGTGTATTTGAGCAGTTTTATTATGCACAAGCAGAAAGGCGTACTGTCATAAAAATATAATCAATAGTAGGCTCTTTGATATGACGAGGGCGTGTTCGAAATGAATGTTTCTGTTTAGAGCACCATTTAACCATGATGCCTTTTCATTTTAAACTTAAATTCAAGCTATTATCATCACACAAACAGAAAGGCCCGGTATATAAAATCAACAGCAGGTTCTTTGATATGACAGAGGTGCATTTGAAATGTATGTTTGTGTTTAGAGCACAATTTAAAAATGATACTTGATATTGGCATTTTAAACTTTAATTCAAACCATAATATATAATTTTATAAAATCAACAGTAGGTTCTCTACAGTGCAATGTAGACTACAATGTATTATGAACTAAGTAACTGCAGGGAGGATTAAAAAACGGGTGATTTGACCAATTTCGATGACAATAAAATATGGGAGGGTGAAATAACATCATGGGGAGACTTGCTTCCAAATATTTCTCATATGTTATATCTCTTCTCTTTGTTTTCATACACAAAGTAAATTTCACAGTTTATAAGGACTGTGTATATGAATATATCTATTTATACAGTGGCGCCAAAAAGAAAGTCCGCACTTGTCATTTTTTCAAAAACGGCAAATTTAAGCTAAGTTGAATGTAATTTTTTAAACAAACTATACCTCATTTGATTCGCCTTTTATTCCTCTAAAATTTTGCCTGTTCATATTTGTCTTTTAATTAGAAGTAGCCATTTTTTTTTTACATAGGCGTCACCACTTATCAAGGCCGATAGGCAACTCAGGGATAAGGGTTAAAGAGTGTAGAGTAGTCAAAAGGACAATATAGTAATCGATAGTAATGGAAGTTCGGTAAATTTGTTAAGTGGAACGGCTCATCAGAAACTTGTTCACGTCGGACTTGAAGACAACCATATTATAGACAGCTGGAAAGCAGGAAAACGGAAGACAATTCCACAGGCATGCAGTTCTAAGAAAGAAGCTTTGATCATGGAATCTATGTTTAGGTTTAGGTACAGATAAAGAGTGGGGAAAATTATTGATAATGTTTTCAGCTAGTCGAGTGTTTCTTGTGAAAGTTTGGCGAGGGGGGACCATAGATTGAAGCTCAGTTGAACACTTTTCATGAAAATAACGATAAAGCAGAGACAAACTCGCAACATCTCTTCTGTGAGATAGAGGTTGCAGCGAAGAGAAAAGGACATCTCCCACCAGGCCACGAAGTCTATTTTGAACCCTATCAAGGCAGGACAAGTCTTTTCTAGCAGCTCCTGCCCATATGTGGCAACAGTATTCCATCCTTGGACGTATCTGGCTCTTATATAGATAGAGAATTGCATCAGCAGTGAGATATCTACTGGATCGATAGAAGGATCCGACCATTTTTCCAGCGGCCTTGGCAACAGATTTGATGTACATGTTCCATTTAAGATCAGGAGTAAAGGTCAAGCCCAAAAGCCTGTCAAACTTGAGGCCTCTCCAAGACGAGAGACATTCATTTTAATTGATGCCCGATGGCCTAGGGTTCATGTCAATTTAAAAAATTAACTTCAAATCAAGAAGCAAAAAAGAAACTCCACAGCAACAAACGTGCTTAAAACCAGTTTAAAATATCCGCTTTTTAGGCAACAAAGAATCTCTAATCGTAATTGTTGTTGTTCCAGGTTATACAACGTAACATTTAGTCTATATGCCTCGATTTCTCTTAGTGATCGTCAAGAGTTCATTAATCTCCACCTTTCTAATTTATCCAATTGAGAAATTGGCTGCAGATTGAAATGTGATGATGAAAAAATAAATGGTGCTCGCAAAAAATGTTTTTTTAAATGAACACTTGCCCACCGCTTTTACAGTGCTCGAGCTGCTTGTTTATTTCAAAAAAAAAAAAAAAGCAAACAGCAAGCTTTGCTTTATAGTCATTTAAGTAGCAGGTGAGATTACTTTATGACATATATTCACCTGTCATCCCTTTTTTAAACTATGGAATCGCCTGATCGTGGAAGACAAGATTCAAGCAATTAATACAGGGTGGCCCATTTAAAAAATAGCCCTATCCCTCTAATCTTTCTCTAATCAATTTTTTTTTTTTAAAATTAAGCGGCCCACTTAAAAATAGCCCGATATCTCTAATCTTTCTCTTAACAACCAACTGACACCACAAGACAAAATGCAATTCTTTTTCCAACAAGATGCCGCTACATGCCACACATCTCACAAATTACTGACATGAGTTCATGACATGTTTACGGAACAGAGAACAATAAGCAAAGGGTTATGGCCACCACATTCCCCGGACTTGTCATCATGTGATTTTTATCTTTGTGAGCCTTTAAAAGAAAAAGTTTATGCAAATAATCCTCACAATCTAAACCAATTAAAGGAGAACATTACCAACGCTATCAGGAGAATCACTAGACAAGATCTACAGACAGTTGTTAAACGTGCCTAGAAATGCATAGAGGCCAATGATGAGCACGTCCAGCATCTTTTATAATGCTACAGGTAATTTAAACAATAAAATAATGTTCCTTCTCTCTACTACATTTTCTGGGCTACTTTTAAGTGGTCCGTTTTGTATAATTATATCTATCTATATATCTGTAAAAATGAAAATGTGTGTGTGTGTGTGTGTGTGTGTGTGTGTGTGTACACATTTCCCTACACAATAACTATCAATTTTCAGTCTACAGACTCGAGATTTGACATAAGGGGTATTGAGATTTGGGAAAACCTTTTTGGTCTGTTTTCAGTCAGAAATTTGGCTGTTAAGGGATTAAAGTCTAACGATTTGACTTTTGAGAACTCTACAAAACTCCTCCGACAATTTTGGGACTTAACACTTGTAATTTTAGATGTAGATTACTTGGACATGGGTCAAACATTTAATTTGATTTGAGCCCAAAATAATAAATGTCAAGAGGTCAACATTGGGGTCAAAGTTTTAAAAAATTTGATCTCTGCGGTCTCTACCAAATGACTCAGCCAATTTTTTATCTAAATAATTAAAATTTTACATAAAGTGTATTCAGACATAGAACACACTTTTTAATCGGTTTCTGGTTTAAAATATGGCTGCAAAGGGGTCAAACTTCAAAAGATTTGACCTTTGCGGTCTTTAGCAAACTATTCGGCCAATTTTGGGTCTAAACATTTGAAATTTTACGCAAAGGGTATTCAGACATGCAGCAAACTGCTCAATCAGTTTTTGGGCGAAAATTTGGCTGCCAAGAGGTCAAAGTTGAAAGAGTTGACCTTTCTACTCTACCAAACTCATCTGCCAATTTTGGGTCTAAACATTTGAAATTTTAGATGTAGGTTATCTGGACATGAATCAAACTTTTTAATATATATATATATATATATATATATATATATATATACATATGTACAGAAAGTTATGAACAGTACATAGGGCCAGAAAAAGCTGGGCTGAACTGCTAGTTATTTATAAATAAAAAAAATCTAATAGAAACTTTTTTTTAATTGCTCTTCCTAGTAAATAGAAAATAAAAAACGCATTGTAGTAAAGAATTTAATTCTAAACTTAATTTCTCAATACAATATCCATCATTAAAACTATGAAGGTCGTTCTGGAGGTCACCACTTGTAAGATGTCCACTTTTATTGGGGTGTACGTAACGGTAGAAAGACGAGAGGTATGTTAAAAGAAAAGAACAAAACAAACAAAGAATATAAAGGCATACATTCACACGAGAGATATTTTACATGTGTTTAGGAATAGAGGATTACAGCAATATAAGGGATAGAATTCTCGTGAATATTAAGAGTTCTTGTAGAGCAAGGGAGAGTCTTTAAGTTTAGATATAGAACAGTTCCGATGTCGACAGTGTTAGTGCCATGCATCGCACGTGTCTGAACTATTGTATTAAAACTCTGCTCAGCTATATGAATTATATTTTCTTAATTAAAACTTAATTAAAAGAGTGTTTATTGCTTTTTATATTATTAGAAAGAATATTTAATTATTGTGTGTTATGATATTACGTTGTGAGTGTTATTTTTGAAGCGTATCAAATATGTGTATATGTTTCGTTGTTCTTATTTAGATGACGACTTATATATTTGTTGTTGTTCATGTTTGTGAGAGTCTTAGTGTGTTATCGAGACAGTCTTAGGAGTGTTCATGTTTGTTGAGTGTTCATATGTCTTAGGATGTTCATGTTTGTGGAGATAGCATATTGGAGACATAAACAGGGTATATATAAAGAGAGAGACAGTTATGTATATATATAATAGACAGTGTACATGTTACTACAAGAGCACCAAGCCTACAATTCAACTAGAAGGAGATTTTTGACTATCTTGATAGATAGACCGAGAGTGCGTTTGACATTTACGTTTGACAGTTGTACATATAATATAAACACGTTACCTTTCTCGTTGTAATGATGAACACAGAAAGACGGCAGTTATAAAAAACATGATAATCATTTATTCTTCGACCGGTCGGACATGATTCTGTATTTCAGGGATTCAAAGTTGTTACATGGTTATTTCTAAACCCTCTCGCTTCCAGAGGGAGCCTTGACTCTAACCGAGAATCGGTCTGAACCTCTCTGCTTCTCTGATCTGACTGATCTAACTCCCTCTAACTAACTTCGAACTCTTTCCTATATTGAGAAATCACATGTATGTCTGGTCAACGTGACCATAACCCACATGTTATCAACATGCGCGATTTGCACGCTTTTGAAACCATTTCTGATGACCAGGAAATTTCCCATTCTCTTTGTTGTTTTACAAAGGAATTTAACATACTTGTCTAATTCTGTAACCCATATTTTATTATGCATTCTTTCTAAGAATGTGAATAGTTTCCAGCCAAATTTGTATTTATTAAATATTTTAACAGAATCAACAATTTACTGGACATTCCATTTATAACATTCTGTGTTTATTTTAACTTATGACTGGAATTTTCAATTCCAAATCTAGCTTCGCAAGTTCGAATCCTTGACTATCCCATTTCATATTTACATTTAACTAATTCCCTATTTTTTTACTTACATGAAAAGGAGACAGCCCTTATCATGTAACAATGAAATGCAAGTGTCAAAAAAGTGCTTGGTATCGGCGGTCTCTTAATCACTTATTACGGTGCTCAAGACATGAAAGGGTGTGGATACACAGTCCTTCGTGAATAGGCTGTTTTGCTGTATTGCAATTCCACAGCTTGGATAGATAAACAAGATCTTCATTTTTAGGATTCCATTTAATGTGTAATGAAAAAATATACAAATATACTTCTTGACCTTCTGGCTGGTATCAAGTATTTTAGCCAAGATCAGTTTCAGGGTGTTATCAGATAGTTGATCAAGCCAATGCAAAATTACGTTGTGAAACGGGAGATCAATTCAGAACAACTTGCATCTGATTCGTACGATCCTACTGATGATAGAAAACTACATAGAGACCATGCTGATCAACTTACAAGAATCGAAAAAGTCTGATGAGTCGCACAACAAACTTCACTATACACAGATTGTAATAAGAAATCCGACGAGTCGCACAACAAAGTTCACTATACACAGATTGTAATAAGAATCCGACGAGTCGCACAACAAAGTTCACTATACACAGATTGTAACAAGAAATCCGACGAGTCGCACAACAAAGTTCACTATACACAGATTGTAATAAGAAATCCGACGAGTCGCACAACAAAGTTCACTATACACAGATTGTAACAAGAAATCCGACGAGTCGCACAACAAAGTTCACTATACACAGATTGTAACAAGAAATCCGATGAGTCGCACAACAAAGTTCACTATACACAGATTGTAATAAGAAATCCGACGAGTCGCACAACAAAGTTCACTATACACAGATTGTAATAAGAAATCCGACGAGTCGCACAACAAAGTTCACTATACACAGATTGTAACAAGAAATCCGACGAGTCGCACAACAAAGTTCACTATACACAGATTGTAATAAGAAATCCGACGAGTCGCACAACAAAGTTCACTATACACAGATTGTAACAAGAAATCCGACGAGTCGCACAACAAAGTTCACTATACACAGATTGTAACAAGAAATCCGATGAGTCGCACAACAAAGTTCACTATACACAGATTGTAATAAGAAATCCGACGAGTCGCACAACAAAGTTCACTATACACAGATTGTAATAAGAAATCCGACGAGTCGCACAACAAAGTTCACTATACACAGATTGTAACAAGAAATCCGATGAGTCGCACAACAAACTTCACTATACACAGATTGTAATAAGAAATCCGACGAGTCGCACAACAAAGTTCACTATACACAGATTGTAACAAGAAATCCGATGAGTCGCACAACAAAGTTCACTATACACAGATTGTAATAAGAAATCCGACGAGTCGCACAACAAAGTTCACTATACACAGATTGTAACAAGAAATCCGACGAGTCGCACAACAAAGTTCACTATACACAGATTGTAATAAGAAATCCGACGAGTCGCACAACAAAGTTCACTATACACAGGAGCTTCTCTCCACTCCGCCAGTGACCTGCTTTTATGGTGCCCAGGCACACCTCAAAATCACATGTGAGACACGATATTTCCAGAAATGTTCATGCCCGTGGACATTAAAAAACCACAATCGCCATCTTCATCCTTTTCGTTTTTCCTTCCCAGCCCGCACAACAAACAACCCCGAGCACGTTTTTGCGGTAAGCCTTTTCTATTTTCCTCACATTGGATCAGTTTAAAATTTTCAACAGAGTCGACTATTATTTCTTGACATGTGTTTTAGATACTGCCAGGTTAAACCAAACTTCTGTATTGTTCGCCGACTGGTTGGAGTTGGAGATCTGCTCTGAATAGTGTTGGGTGCCAGATACGAATCATCTCAACAACCCGAGTTCTCTCTGACCTGGCGACTGGTCTGGGATGCATCACCTCTCAATGTCATCCAACACAGTTCTAGGACTGGAAGTCTTGCTCAAGTGTCTACGCTGAGACACATTCAAAGAAAAAATGACTGATAATGCTTTCGTCCAATGGTACTTGTACAGTTTAATCAAGATATTAAAAAATGAAAATATGGAAAAAGGTTATATTGTACGTATCCATTTTAAACTGAAGATCTCCGAAAAAAATTAAATTTAATTTGATCGTGTATTTTTTTTTTTTTTTTTTTTACAGCGGAAAAACACGTTTTTATGACAGCACGTTGAAGGTAGACATCTTTGAATTTTTAAATTTTTATTTGGATTTTTAGAAACGCCACGGGAAGATAACTCAATGTAAAGCGCCGACACTCCCTCCCCATCTTTAATACTATCTTTTCTTCCTAAAAATCGGACCATTTGCTCGGTATCATAAAAAATTGTTTTTTCGCTGTAAAAAAAAAAAAAAAATGATGAAATTAAGTGAATTTTTTTTTTTTTGGAGAACTTCATTCCATAACGGATACGTACAATTTAAACATTTTTCGATAATTTCATTTTTTAATGTCTTGAATAAACTGTATAAGTACCCGTCCAATTATCACAATCATTCATTTAGAAAAAATTAAAAAATTTCATTAAGATTGGATACATAATTCTCTGATTTTTTGGTTTGGTTGTTTTGTTTCACAGCATATCAACCCGTTTTGGGTTATTTAATGTTGAATCAAATAATTTTGGAAAAAGTTTTTATGCTTCAAGTTCTTTATATTTTCAAATATTTATTCATGGAGTTTGGTTTGCTTGCTTTGTTTTACAGTGCATCAACCTTTTTCAGGTCATTTAATGCCGAATCCAATAACTTGGAAAAAAAAATTATTATTCTTCAAATTCTTTATATCTTCAAATATTCATTCATAGTTTTAGGTTTTATTGTTTTATCGAAGAAAATTGTTATTTTTGTTTTTGACTTTACAGAACATGATTGAGTTTTGCAAAAGGAAAGGAAAAAGCAAGTGCATTTTGATCAGGGGGTCAGTATCTTCAGACAACCTGATCTATTAAGCACCAGATGCCCTAACAGGTATAACCCCTCCGGGCAAAAGTGGACCAATGAGAGCAATGGTAACTATCAGACAATTCCAGATTCCCCACAACTCCCAAATAGGGACTCACCTCTGAATATCTTTTAAGATCATGCCCAGGACCTTGATTTTGGGGGGGGGGATGTTTATCAATCAGGTTTTCATTATTTGATTTAAAAAAATATATATATTACTTTCCTGCTCAATCTCTCCTTGGTATGACGTGAAACTATAATTTCAATGAAGAAAATACCCATGAGATTTCCACTGTATCGCACCTGCATATATTAATACAGCTATCACTATCACCTTACAGTATATTGCATATCGTAGTTGTTCATTTTGTTTTACAGCATATCAACGTCTTTTGGGTTATTTAATACTGAAAACAGTAACTTTATATGGCAACAAAATATCGTCTATTAATAATGGATTAGCAGCTGTTAAGCACCAAATGAACTTAGAATCAGCGGTCGTTGAAAAAAAAAAAAAAAAAAAAAAACCAAAATATTATTGATTTCAAAAAAGAATATCGTATGACACATTAAAGCTTGGATTTATCATATTTACATACTCCCAGTTGTACTCTATGGCCTAGAGTGCATAAATAGGGCAGAATCATTGCTGCTAAAAATATTAAACATTTCAAAATCAAATGATAAGATTCATGATTGACAGCAGACTCACAGGTCACATTCCAAATAAAGAACTTCATCAAATCACAACCCTAACACCAATCACTCCAGTAATCAAGAGCAAGGTATGAAATTGGATTTTTTAAGATATGCCTAAAAGGGATGATAGGAGAAAAACGGGTGCAACTGCACTAAAATAGCGAAACTCAAAATTTTTTATATTGAATTTCCAAACGAATCAATGGTTTCTACTTAATTATCATGTTAAAGTGATGAATGTATCCAAAAATTACGAAAAACGATCAGGTAAAAAAAAAATTATATAAAAAAAAATTTTTTTGACAAAAATTAGCAAAGATAAAATGTTTGGCTAAAAAACTCCGGAGAGATCCAAAGGGAGTTAAATAGCGTGTAACTATTGCCAATATTTTTTTTAAAAGAAATTGTGCATTTTGCCTTGTTTTTAGCATAACTGAATTATTTCCCTTGTTATTATATCACGATTTAATAATAAATATGGCGACGTTTTTTTTTTTGATTGAAAACTCGTGACTTTTAAAGAATTTAGTAATATTTAAGTACTTCTGATATACCAATAAAGTAGATATCATTGCATTTAATTGAAAATGACACAAAAAGTCATCTAAGCTGCAGCTTTTATCCCACCGATAAAATGTTGCATCCCTCTGCTTGTTCTATAAGTATTTTAATGGTGAATGCTCTGACGAACTGCAAGCACTTGTGCCCCCACGACGTAAATGCCCTCGACAAACCCGACAAGCAGCTAAATCCCACCCCTACACAGTAGAGATCCCTAGATGTAAGAGAGCTTTCTACTCCAGTAGTTTCTTCCTCAGAACCGCTAGACTTTGGAATTCCATTCCGGCTCCCTGCTTCCCCAACTGTGCTGACATGCAGAAGTTCAAGTGTAATGTGAACCAACATCTTACTGCCCAACTCCCTACATAGTACCCGAGTAGCTTATGTCCCTGATAGTAGCCCCCTACACCAAAGTGGCAATGTGCCTTGTTTGGGGTGAAAATGTAATTAAAAAAAAAAAAGATACTGCTGTTTTTTTTTTATCGATTTTTTAATTTTCCGAATTTCACTATTATAGTGTGGTTGCGCTGAAAAATAAAAGTGAGGAAGTTTATGCAAACAGTGGTGTGACAACGTCTACTTGTGGTCACATCTAAGTTTAAAGCAACAAAAAAACAGAATCAATGGAAAGTATTTTCTCATGTCGATCTGGTCTAACCAGGTATAGTGAAACATAAAAGAATTTTTTTTTTTTATTCATTTTGATAAATAATCTTTGGTATTGCTTAAGCGTCTTATCTTTTTTTTTTTTGTTTATAGAAATCGTTCCAGACAAGGCATGAAGCCACTTGCTGTAAGGAGCTAAGAAAAATAAGACTACTTCAAGGTCAAAAACTTGACAACAATAAACGTTAGATGAAATAGATTCTGACCCAGCAATTCTTCCCTCTTTGTTAAAAAAATCACTCATGGAATATGAGGACTAAAAAACAAAACACAAGGAAAAATATATTCACATTGTATGCGTTTCGTTTGATATCTACAGAGAAAAATATCTACACCGTACATTTCCCATCTTTTTTTTTTTTTTTCAATATACGAATCTTCACGTCAGGCCATTATTTTTGAATTCTTAGAAATGTATAGTCATTTGAGTGCTTCTGCAGTACAATGGAATTTCAAACAAATCTGTGTCTAAACTTAAACCTAGATTCCATGAACAAAGGTTCTTTCTTAGAACTGCACACCTGTGGAACTGTCTTCCGTTTACCTGCTTTCCAGCTGATTACAATTTGATTGTCTTCAAGTCGAACGTAAGTAAGTTCTTGATGAGCCATTCCCCTTAAGTAATCCAATTTACCAAATTTCCACTACTAACTATTACTACTACATTTTCCCATTACACTCTTTAACCTTATCCTCGAGTGGTATCTGGACCTTGATAAGTGGTGACTCATATGTAAAAAAAAAAAATGAACTTCAGGAAAAAAAAACACTATGACGCACTTATTTCTCATGTCGAAATTAGTATAAATTCTAAGAATTATGAAATATGACCCAATAGAAAAAAAAAATGACAATAAAAATAAAATTAATCGAATTATAGAGTTTTATCATATGTTTTGATGTGAAAGTTTTATCATATGTTTTGATGTGAAAGATTTATCATATGTTTTGATGTGAAAGATTTATCACATGTTTTAATGTGAAAAATTTCTTAAAATCCAAAGGAGATAACTGTAATCTATCATTTTGATTTATCTCCTTTGCTTTCAATGAAAATCCGCCATTTCAAAATAAAAAAATGTCGGACCGCTAGTTTCTATTTGTTTTGTGAAAAATGGATCTAACACATCTTCTACTGGATCATTTTCCGTAATTTTTTTTTTTTTTTAATTTATGCTAATTTAAACATGACACATACATACGTAATAGTGTTTTTACCTGAAACGCATTGGTTCAAAATCACAGCGTACTGCAGAAGCAGCTTCATTTATTTTGATGGTTCATATGATTTTAAAGAAATAGTCTATAAATAACAGATTCTATTTAACTCATACAGATGCTACCCCTCCGGATGAGAGTGGACCTAGGAGTAATGGCAACTAAGGGGTAACTCCACACTCCCCAAAATGGGGCCTTCACTAATGGAGACAGTTTTGTATTACTTCTTTCTTTGACAGAGCACAAAACCAACTTTGCAATTCAGTGAAGGATGATCTTTTCTGTTTCTGTATGTCCTCGACTGAGCTCCAATCTCTGGGTTCCTCCTGGTAAAACGTTTTCTTTCTTCTTCTGTGTGCCAAATAGTAAATGGAATTTTCCATGAACAGAGTTTCTTTCCAAGAACTTCACATTTGTAGAAACATTACCATGGAAAATCCCTAGCAGGATACAAAATCCATGTCACAAAATACTATTTGTCATAAACCATCCTCATATGAAATGAAATTGTGTTCACCTTATTCATCACTTTCAATCCTCTCATAATATTCTTCATCAATCAAGTGACAATCTATCGATTTTCTTAACCATTTTTCTCGCGTGGTTTTTAGCCTTGATTAGTGGTGATGCATCAGTGAAAAGTAAATTACCAAGATTTTTGGGGCTTGAGTAGTTTATCAAGTTCCAGCCAGGGAGTTTCTGTCACACCCCAAAAGCCACTAGAGTTTATGCTGTTGTAAAGCTAGCTTATTCTCTGTTGGTTGAGGTGTATGGTCCTGTGCAGTTCTAGGAGATTCGCCTCTTCCCAGACTTTACATTCTTGTCTTTTGAGAAGGGGTTAATTTATTGCTAATCGCCTGAAGAACCTCTGCTGGGCAATGCCGATGAGCGTGCCAAAGAATTTTTTGCAGGTCAGAGTACTCTTCCTCTAGGACACTGGTTTTTCAAATCCTGCTTTCCCGCCCTTGTGTCATATCTTTCCGCAGTGGGACAGAGATAAGCATTGAGTAATTGATCGGTTTGCATAAAAGGATAGGCAAGAAAAAAAGGATAGAGAGGGTCGAAAAAGATGGGGTACTAGCGTAAAGGTAAAAACCTAACAAGCAGCAAAGTCCCACCCCTTCACAGTTGAGATCCCTAGATGTAAGAAAACCTTCTACTCCAATAGTTTCTTTCCCAGAACTGCTAGACTTTGGAATTCCCTTCCGAGTTCCTGTTTCCCCAACTGTACTGACATGCAGAAGTTCAAGTGTAATGTGAACAGATATCTTGCTGCTCAACTCCCTATATAGTATCCCTGCAACTTATGTCCCTGATAGTAGCCCCCTACATCAAAGTAGTACTATGCCTTGTTTGGGGTGAAAATGTAATAAAAAAAGAGGGGGAGGGACTACTCCATTTCGTGTCTAATCCAGAACAGTGTGATATTTGAAGGCATACATATTAAATATTAAATAAGTTCACTAGAATAACTAGGTTATGCATGTTTTTATTCGTCTGGATGTAACAAAAGAAAAAAAAAAAAAGTAGAAAATCGTTTTTTGGTTGGGACCAAAGTGTAATATCAGTCCTGAAACTAAACTTTATTATTTCTGTCCTCAGTCAGTGAGGGAGAAATCCTTCTAGACCGAGGCATTTTTTTAATTTTCGTCCTTTTAAGGGAAGCTGGATTTTTACTACTTAAAAAAAAAAAAAAAAAAAAAAACCTCGCGTCTAACTCTACCTTCGTGGGGAGGCAAGTAAGTAGGGGCGATTTGTAAACGTCACTTGAAAGTGGGGAAGGGAGATAATTCAGCGAACAGCAAAGCGAGTGAAATCTGTTAATGAAGATATTTTCGCATGGCGGACACACAGACACAATTGCTTTCGTTCTTCAATTGCAAATAAATTGGCCTTTTTGTCTTTTTGCTATTTTAGTGAAGAGAATACAAATTCATTGAATTGAATTGTATATAAAACACAACAAACACTCGTCTATCTACACCCACTGCCATCAATTTTTCTGACTCTCTGAATCTGCCTAAAACTAAACGAAAAATTCCATGAGCAAAGTTTTTTTTCCAGGAACTACCCATCAATGGAACAATACAACAGGGTAGCTTCCCAGCTGACTACAACATGGTCGTTTACAAGTCTAATGTAAACAAATTCTTATTGAGTCTTCCTCTTAAATAATCAAACTAACCAAGTTCTACCATTATCAATCATCATGGTGCTATCTCACCAGCTACCTGACATTCATTAACCCTTATACTTGAGTGGCATTTGGGCTTTGATAAGTGACAATCTCCCCCTTTTCAAAATATTTTTATTACATTTTCACCCCCAAACAAGGCATATTGCCACTTTGTTGTAGGGGGCTACTATCAGGGACATAGGCATCAGGGGCACTGTGTAGGGAGTTGGGCAGCAAGATGTCGGTTCATGTTGCACTTGAACTTCTGCATGTTAGTACAGTTGGGGAAACAAGGATCCGGCAGGGAATTCCAAAGTC
>NC_136504.1:43803407-43805907 GCF_053919585.1 Euprymna scolopes
ATTACAACTGTATATATATATATATATATATATATATATATATAGTCTAGGTAGAAAAATATTAAAAAATTAAGAATAATTGAATTTCAACAAGGGTCGTTGATAGTGCTCAATCAAAGAGAGAGCAAATTATATTTTTTTTATTATTCCTTATGTAAATACAGTCAAATCTTGCCACGATGTGCAGACTGTTTCAATCATATTTGATCTCATCAGGCAAAAAGAATTAAAATACTAAAATTAAAAAAGTTCAAGACCATTTTCAAATTTTGAGGAGAGAAAATATGCCATAGACTGGCGTGAAGCAAAGTTAAAGTTCTTATGGATTTAAATTAATTACAAAAATCAAATTTCCGTTAAAGAAGGGGAGGTTAAAAGGATAGTTTTAGGGAAAAGTTAGAGAGAATGAGGGGGCAATAATATAAAGATATAGAAGGGGTATGAATACACTAAGAGGAAGAAAAGGAGAAAGGAGGGGTGAAAACAGTTGACATGTAACTAACGAAAGTGTCAGATGACAATATTAACAATATTATATTATAATTCAAGTCATCTATAACGGAAATTTGATTTTTGCAATTAATCCAAATCCACAAGAACCTTAACCTCACTTCACGCCAGCCATGACACACCCTCCCTCCCCAAATTCTGAAAATGGTCCTGAACCCTGCCAACCCTTGCACATCAATTCCTCCCACCTGACGAGACCAAATATGACCGGAATGATTTGCACATCGCAGCAAGACATGACCGAATCAGGGGAAATAACAATCTTATAGTTAAATAATTAGAGATTTATAAAGTATCGGAATCAGGAATTTAGCACGGAATCGGGAAAAATATTGGAATCGTCTCATCACTAATATATATATATATATATATATATATATATATATATATATATATATATATATATATACCTGTATGGGTTGAGTATTCTAGAGGAAGAAATAATGGTTTTGTCTGGAGCATAATACAACGCTTGTAAAATGAAGTGAGTCTATTCGGTTATCAGTATCATAAACAAAAATAAAATTCATTTAAAAAAATATATAATTTCTTCCATTCATGTTAACATGTTTGTTAGATTAGTTGATATAGAACCAGACGCTGGTAGTAATTACTGTCATCCTGATTTTGAGAAGCCTTGACTGCCGTATAAACGGTCGGGTTTCAATCCTTGGCTTGAGGTAGTTGCCTGTCTAGCCGCACTGATGAGCTGTGAAACAGCGAAACAGTACTGTATGTGGATGACTATAGTGCTCCTCACCTTGAGTTGAGCATATTGAGAAGTGAAAAACGAATTACCATTAGCATATAAGCGACGCTCTTTGTGTAAACAAATCGAGCGGAGGTATTTCGGACGATATCAAAACATCGTTAAACTCACTACTCGTTCAAGCAGCCGCCAATAGCGTAATGGTTAGAAGCCTTGACTGCCGTATAAACGGTCGGGTTTCAATCCTGGCTTGAGGTAGTTGCCTGTCTAGCCGCACTGATGAGCTGTGAAACAGCGAAACAGTACTGTATGTGGATGACTATATATATATATATATATATATATATATATATATATATATATATAACTACTTCATTTACTCACATAAAATTAATATACGAAAGTATAGATTTATGCGTAAACTTTAAGTATTTACTTCAAAAGTGCTCAATACGTAGGTAGAGCTAGTTAGTAATTTATAAAATATATATGGCGATTAAGCTACACTGAATATTCGGCGTTTCATCCACTCTAGGATTCGTCAGGCTTATGCGCCTTATAAGCCTGAGGAATCCTAGAGTGGCTGAAACGCCAAATATTCAGTGTAGCTTAATCGCCATATATATTTTATAAATTACTATATATATATATATATATATATATATATATATATATATATATATATATATTAGTGTTTGGATGATTAATGTGAATTAGAATCAGGAATCAGAAAATTGGAACTTTTAGAGGTATCGAACTCTGAAGAATTTGTGCCTATTGTCCGATGCCAAAAACGATTCTTTATTTATTTACTTTTTTTGTTAATTGTTTTCACTTGTTTGCTTTTAGAAAAAACTGAATTTTACTTGGCATATATCTTTGATGAAATGATAAATATCTATTGATTTTAAACTACAAGTAAAACTAAAATTGGCGGACCTTATCGAGCTTTCCCCCTGTTGTAAAACTAATTCTTTTTCATGTTTTTTTTTAACCTTTTAAAGCTAAAAAGGAATTGATTTTAAAAAATGTAGATTTTTTTTTCAATGAAAATTCAACACACAGCACATTGTTTTGTTTTTGTTTTTCTCAGTATTTTTTTATATAAATTATAAAGAAACAGACGCCAATTCACTTGCATATTTTTTTTTATTTTAAAAAGAACCTCTAACCAAAAACTCAGTTTCCTCTCAACATGACTTTTTTGTTGAATTATAAAATAAAATAGCCAATTTGAAACTGTAAGCAGACAGCCATGTTTTTTGTTTGTTTGTTTGGAAA
>NC_136504.1:43808407-43843407 GCF_053919585.1 Euprymna scolopes
ACGCTCCTAAATCTATAATGATCTCATTCATTTTCATTTAGTCCTTTGTGATGTTTATTACAAATACATTCAGCTTGTTCAGCTTCAGTGCATTGTGGGAATTTTTGATAACAGTTCAAATTAACAGGTGTCTTTGTTTTGGAATCTTTTTTTTTTATGTTCTTATAAAACCGTATGCTTTTTTTTTTTAAAACCTGTTTGCTTCTGTTGGGGTATTGATCCCCACCCCCACCCCGATTCCTTTTTAGAATCAAGTAGACACAGGCCGGACTAATATGTACTAAAGAAGCAATTTGAATGAAATTTATTTGGTTTAGCTTCTTTTTTTTTTTTTTTTAACGTCATATCACCCCCTTTTCAGATTATTTAATGCTGACTACAGTAATTTTGGAGAAAAAATATTACGCTTCAAGTTCCTTTATATCTTCATATATTTATTTATGATCATTGGTTGCTTTTTTTTTTTTTTTTTTTTTTTTTAGCATATCAACACGATTAGGGTTAGGGTTATACAACTACAAGGACTTGTGATTTATCTAACACCTACCCCATATAAATCACATAATCGACATAATCCTGACGCACTTGTCCACATTAGACTATCGAAGTTAAGCAACGTTGAACCTGGTCAGTAGCAGATGTGACCATTTGGGAATAGCAGCCACTGTATGTAAAACATCGACACCTCTCTGCAAGAAATGCAAAACTTAACAAATATCATCATCTCCCCCAACGTGGAAATGTAAGCGACTGAGAGCCGCTTGTAAATTTGATATGCCCATGAAACTTCCTTCTCCAGAGGAAGTCAGTTCAACTTGTCTAGGGTGAATGTGAGCTCAGTACAGTATGGTACTCCATGTAAACTACTAAAATTGAAATTCTATCATGCAAGGAAACTTACTCACAATTCTACTGACTTCATTGTACAAAGATGCACTGTATGAATAATGTCTGACCTTAATTAATCAGCTTATTTAATGCCGAACTCAGCAATTTTTTGTGGAAGAAAGTTTCTAAGCTTCAAACATTTATTCATGGGGTTTAGTTTAGTAGTTTTGTAGAGGAACATTATTGCTTTTGCTTTGACTTTGTAGATTAGTTTTGCAACGGGAAAGAAAAAAAAACAAAAAAAACAATAACATCAATTTTTTTTTTTTTTTTTTTTTTTTTTTGCATTTTAGGTTAGGAAGCCAGTATCTTCAGACAGCCTAATCTGGTAGCACTAGAAAGAAATTTGTATCACATTAAAAAAAAAAGGAATAATTTGAATTGCCCTCAACTGAGTGTTGATGTAAGTGTCGGTGAAGGTGGCGAAAAGATGAGTTCATTGTTTATCAAATAATAATTCGTCTTGTAATCATTAATGTGCGAAATGTTTATGGATTCATTGTGTGGAGTCATCAAAGGACACGTGATGTCATTTCACAACATTCGCTGCACATGATGCCGCCACAATCGACATCTCTCAGGATTCACATCAGAAGTTGGAAAAAAAAAATGTATCGTTTCGAAAAAAAAAAAAAAAAAATGAAATATAAAATAAAAAAATTAAACAGAAAAAAAAAATGGGATAAAAAAGAAAAGTAAAAAAAGCAGACATTTCCGATGGGAATTTGGATTTTGTTTGAGACTTTTATTGGAACAAAAGGTTGGGGAGAGGGCTGGCCAGATTATTTATGGATGCGTATATGCATGCGCGCGTGCATCAAAACACAATTACCTATGTAAATGCCTATGTTTCCTTGGAAGAAAAAAAATGTTGTATGTAGTGTTGGGATGATTAATAAAAATCGGAATCGGGAATCGAAAAACTTGGAACTTTTGGGGTATCGGAATCTGTATCAGAATCAGAAAAAATGTGCCCGTTTTCTGATGTTCAAAACAATTCTTTTTATTGCCTTTATATGTTTATTTTTGGTTGAAACTTAATTTTCAATGGCTTGTATCAATGATGAAATGACAAGTGTTTATTGATTTTGAATACCAGTGAAACTAAAATCTACACGTCACACCTTTTAGTGTATTGTCCTGTTTACGAAAATTATATATTACACGTTTTTATTGCAGTAATCCAAACCCCACACTAAAAAAAAAAAAAAAAAACCCTCTATACTTAGAAATTTAAAAAGGATCAGAATCGGTAATTGTATCGAAACCAGGAAAAATATTAGAATCGTTCCATCACTAGTTGTGTGTGTGTGTGTGTGTGTGTGTGTGTGTGTGTGTGTGTGTGTGTGTGTGTGTGTGTGTGTGCGTGCGCGCGCGTGCTCGCTCACGGGGTGTGGGGGGGTTATATGAGCTCCTGATGTTGTGTTGTTTAAGCAAAATTATATTAAATTCACTGGAGGAATATTCTAGTAGATTTATCAAAATGTCAACACTGGCATTAATATTTTTTGTTTTACGTCACATCGGATTATTTTACGGTTCTGAATATTTTAGATGAGGATTGGTTATTCATATTATATAGATTCTTCAGACTACTGTTCTCACTTTAAGGCCTTCTTCAGATGCATCTTGTCAAACTAGTGAATCTTTCCCAACTGAGGGTGATATTGGCAAAGTGTTGAACAACGGGGACTGAAAATCTAGGTGCGCCAGGTTAAATCCAGTTCGCTCCAGAGAAACACTTCCATCAAACTCACGCGCGATCTGGTTTCTAACTTTCTGGGGAGGATGTAAATAATTTCTATTTAAATTACTTTTCATTTAATTATAGGATTATGGAAAAAAATTGAACAAGCAATGTTTTACTTTTATAATTTCTATGATAAAAAAAAACACTTGTGGTTATAGTATCTTTCTTTAAAAGCATATCCAAATTACTTATATAGAATCTGTTTTCTGTTGGATTTTCTTTAGTTGTAAGCATTGTAAGTTATACTACAGAGACGATATTTTGCATTTTTACAGCTATTTTATTTTCTATTTTTTTCTGTTTCATTTAAGTTGCTGCTGTTCTTGTTTGAGTATTATTTTTTTCAATATTTCATTTTGATTTTTAATAATTTTTATAACTTCCCACTACAACAGTAATTCAATGTAACTATTTTTGCTAAATATCTTATGACTAATACAATTTTGTAGAAAGTATAGGCTAATTAAGTTTAGGAATTTATGGCTTAGTTTAGTTTTTGCTATTTGATTTAATGAAAACCACATTATTTTCCTATTTGTTTTTCTAAACCTGTTATTAGATGTTCCAGGTTTATTGTATTTAATGCTAGTCTTTCTATAACTATGAACCTTAGTGTTTTTATTTTATTAAACTTTATAAATTTCTTAATTTGAAGAGCTTTTTCAATGGATTTTAGTATACACTTAATAATTTTTTGAGGGTGGTTAGAAAGTGGATGAACATAAATGAGATTGTCATTATTTTTCATATTCGGTTTGTATAGTTCCTTATCAAAATTAAATTAAATTAAAAATTATCTCATGGAAGTTTACTTGTTTGATATTAGATTTTTTTTCTACCGTAAGACCTAACCTTTCACATTTAAGACCATGAGAAGTACTAATTATAAATAAATCATCTTATCTATAGGGACCTATTGTTTCCACATCGGGGTCAATGGCAAGATTATATGAAATATAGGTCCCTATTAAATCGAATATCTAAGCTGAGTTTAAAGTGCCCATTGAGATGTCAAAAAACTGATCTGATTACTTTTTGTCCATTATTAGTTGACAGTTGATCTACAACTCCTAATTATGACAACTTCCTTCTCAGAAAAGAGTCTAGCGAAGTGCATAACACTCTAAAAAAGTCATTTGATATTTATGAATAGTATTTCATAATGTTAAAATGGATAAACAAATATTTAGCTTTCTTTTAAATTCTACAAGACTATTTTATATTGACTGCAATATTTCCCCATTGGTTCAATCTATAAGTGCTGACAGTTTACTCTCCCTAATATTTTAAGTGATTTTTTCCAATCTGTAGTTGGATTCATGAGACTTGTTTCATATGGAAATCGAACTTGTGGTTTTTAAAGCGTTTTTCTTTGAATTTTCATGTAACTAATATTAAGTGAATCAATTATAATTTTGCTATAGCAATTTATTATTTCAACCAAGTTAAGGTTTGATTACTAATAGCCTTTTGTAATGTTTTGGTCAAGTAATTTGTAATATTAATGTTTTGTAAGTTTGTAGTAATTTCGAATTTTATCAGCCTTCACTAATATATTATTTAGAATCGTTTATTTCCTTAACTGTTCAACTCAATTTCTTTTGGTATGGGGTTTTTCCTTCATGGAAGGTAACATCCTTTGATATTTTGAGCAAATTATATTAAAAAAACTAAAGTTTTTCAATAGAAAGTACAGGATTTTTGCTGTTAAATCTGATGTGACCATTTAAATCAAAATCAAATTCAATTAATTGGCAAAAATAGAAAAATGCAAAAAGTCATTTAAAAAAGATAGATGTGTACATCTGTATAGGATGTGAATGTTTTGTTCAAGGCGACTTTAATTCTGGATATGATAGGCATCGTCATCGTCTGGTAGGCTGTACTAAAAAGCAGAAACACTACCTTATTCTAATGAGATGAAAGCTACTATGATATATCTTTTTTCTGGGTGTGATGTAGATCATTACAGAGCTGAGAGGGAAAGATATGTAAATACCGACGTTATATATACAACATGAAAAGAAACTGGAATCTTAGGACGATATTTATCATTCCAGAAATTATAGGAACACCTGGACTCATGAAAAAGAATTTCAAAAATTACCTGGAAAATATACCTGTGAACCAAGTGCAAAAGAGATTCAAGCAATTGCACAAATGGATGGCTAGAATCTTTAAAAGGTCTCTCGGTTGGAACATATGAGATAATAGGTGAATGTCTAGCATCCAGCAGGATGCTCTATCTCTAGTCAGAACAAAATAAGAAAATTGAAAAGACAAAAATCCTTTCTCTTTATGATCTGTATAAAAAGATACTCCTTATTTTGTTTGGAACTGAAATATTTTCGCAAAGGTATGAAGATTTATGTTGTTCATGTATGTAGGCAATAAATCTCAAACACACACACACACACACACACACACACACACACACATACACACACGAGTGATGGGACGATTCCAATATTTTTCTTGATTCCAATACAATTGCCGATTCCGATTCTGTATAAATCAAAATATTTAACTAAAAAGGTGTTATTTCTGTCCCGATTACTGCAAAAACACGGTAAATGTACAGATATTTTCTCAAACGTAAAAAAATACATTTGTGTGTGGAAGGGAAGGGCTGATCTATAGAATTTAGTTTTATTAATAGTTTAAAATCAATAAATATTTATAAAAATTTAGTTTTTACTAATATTTATAAAATCAATAAATATTTATTATTTCATTATTACTACCAGTAATGGAAGATTTTGTTTTAAACATAATCAAATAAAAATATAATTAAAAGAATCGTTTTTAGCATTGGAAAATAGGCAAAAGATTTTCCGATTCAATACCAATTCTCCCAAAAAGTCCCAATTTTTCCGATTTCCGATTATTGGTTCCAACACTAATCTATAAATATAAAAGCGAAAATGTGTGTGTATGTATGTATGTATGTTCACTTTTTGTGTATGTCCGCAAAAGGCTTTTTTGTTGGGCTTCTCGATCGGCTCACTACTTCTCAAAACTTTTTTATAAATGTCTAAATGATAATATCTACGAGTTACGAATGGGGGTAATGTGTGTATTTAATTTGCCTGACTTTCACGTGCTATTTTTCTAGATTTTTAGATTACCGCGTGTTTCTTTCGCTTTTCAGTATAAAAAGACAAAATTGGATTCGAATCGGCAGTTCCCTGGCCCATGGAACGTTTGGTCAATGTCGGCTTTTCACCGTCATATCAGACAATTGCTTTTGTCTGGACACTCCCCTAATAAACGGGAGAGCTGGTTTTTCCCAAAGTTGGGTAAAAACAAACAAACCAAATTTTTGAGCTCATTAAAAACTGTCCCACAGAAAATGTTAACCACTGAATAGCTATTGCTTACATCATTGTAACGCTCGCAAAAAATGTTAACTCCGCTACTTCTACTTGACCTCATTATGTCATTAAGTGTGGGCACCTTTCAATTCTCTTCCTACTTAAATAAATTCAAACATCTTTCAGTAACTTTTTGCTGGCCGAGTTGTTAACGTGTCATGTTTTTTTCACATTTTATTTTCCAACTTCGCCTCAGGGCTTCAGGTTCGATCCTACCTACCTACCAAAACCTTCTAACCCCCGTGTTTCTTTTTGATTAAAGAGAACACACACCTCAAAATACCTGGGCAACGCCGGGTACCCCTGATAGTCTAATATATAAAAGCGAAAATGTGTATGTGTTTGTGTGTGTGTTTGTATGTCCACCAAAAACTTTTGACAGACACAACCAAACTTGAAAAATTTGGAATCATATTAAAGCTCCAACCTTCGGACAAAAAATATTGAAATTTTGGCCCCAACGCTCAACTCTAAGTTAGTCATCTGGCCGTTTTTCTGCAGGGAGGAGGGGGGGGGAGTGACATTTTAACGTTAAATACTATGTAATTCTTATTATTTAAAATAGATTCTAATGTTATTTATATATATTTGAAAAAATGCTTAGTCATGTCACATGATATGACTTTTATACATACATTAATCACCTTCGAAGGGTAACCTGATATTATAACTTAGAGTTAAATATTAATTTTCGAGTCGAAAAATTGGTATTAACGTAATTATCGCATTTCAAAATGTAGAATACCAAATTTACACGAAAATCGAAGGGGGGGGGGATAAAAGTATAAGTGATTGAAATTTTTTTACCAACGAGGATCGAATCGCTATATCTTAAAATATAAACAATGCATTTCTCAATCCACACATTGCATATAGGCGAGTAGGGTGGAAAAGGGGGGGGCATAGTATGAGTTAATCAACGTTTGTTTCACTACAGGCTTATACTTACACAGTTTAATACTATACGAAATGTTAGTTAATGGATATAGTGAAATCCCAGGGATAACGTTTGTTTCTCAAAAGCTTGAGGTCCCAGGATTCCCTCCTCCTTATTTTCAAGTAACCGTATTATATAGCATAATTTATTACCGAACATTATATTCTATTAAAACAGATGCATATTATATATTTATCATGTACTACATTGACACAAGATGTCATATTCCAAAAATCACATGGCTGAACTGCTGATTCCAAAAAGCAGGTAATAATCAGTGCATGCTAGGAGCTTATTTGTAACATTTCAGAAATCACATAAATATATCAAGTAATCCTGAGTTAAGAAGGATATGGGACTAAAGTCAATCGAATGCTGATACTGATGCTACACTAAGGAATTCATGTTTAAGTAATATGTACTAGCAGAATACCCGGCATCGCCAGGGATTGGATTAGATAGGTGGATATATGTACCAGCAGAATATCCGGTGTCGCTCGGGATTGGATTAAATAGGTGGAATCATGTAATGGCAGAATACCCGGCGTCACCCGGGATTGGATGAGATAGTACTAGCAAAATACCAGGCGTTGCCCGGGATTGGATGAGATAGGTGGATGTATAAACTAGCAGAATATCCGATCTTGCTCGGGTTTGGATGAGATAGGTGGATATATGTACTAGCAAAATACCCAGCGTCGCTTGGGATTGGCTGAAATAGGTGGAAATATCTACTAGCAGAATACCCGGCGTTGCCCACGATTGGATGAGATAGGTAGAAATATGTTACTAGCAGAATAGCTGGCATTGCCCAGAATTGTATGAGATAGGTGGATACATATACTCGCAGAATACCTGGCGTTGCCCAGAATTTGATGAGATAGGTGAATATATGTACTAGCAGAATACCTGGCATAGCCCGTGTTTGGATTAGATAGGTAAATATATGTACTTGCAGAATACCCGACGATGCCCAGGATTGGATGAGATAGGTGGATATATATATACTAGCAGAATACCCTGCATTGCCCAGGATCAGATGAGATAGATTGAAATATGTACTAGCAGAATACTCAGCGTTGTCTGGGATTGGATTAGATAGGTCAAAATATGTACTAGCAGAATACTTGCCGTCACCCGGGTTTGGATTAAATAGGTGGTAAAATATATTAACAGAATACCCAGCATCACCTGTGATTGAATTACATAGGCAGAAAAATATACTAACAGAATACCCGGTGTCACCAGGGATTAAATGAGGTAGGTTTTTTTGTTTTTTTTACATGGAGGTCACCACTTGGTTGAATTATATACTAGCAGATTACCTGACATCACCCAGGATTGGATGAGATAGGTAGATATATGTACTAGCAGAATACCCAGCATTGCCCGGGATGTGATGAGATAGGTGGATATATGTAATGGCAGAATACCCCATGTTGCCCGGGATTGGATGAGATAGGTGGATATATATCCTAGCAGAATACCCGGCGTTGCTCGGGAGTTGATGAGATAGGTCGAAATATGTCATAGCAGAATACTTAGCATCGCCTAGGGATTGAATGAGGTAGGTTGATTATATTCTAGCAGAATACATGGCACTGGCCAGGATTGAATGAGACAGGTGTTAATATATACTAGCCGAATACCCAGCATCACCCTTGATTGGATTAATAGGTGGAAATATATAATAGAAGCATACCTGGCATGACCTTGGATTGAATTACCTTGCTCAAAATATATACTAGCAGAGTACCTGGCATGTCCTGGGATTGAATAACCTTGCTGGAAATATATACTAGCTTTGTACCCGTCATCACCTGGTATTGAATGACGTTGCTGGGAATATATACTAGCAGAATGTATCAAAGTTATTATTTTAATAAGAGTGGGGTGATAATGTGGGTTGAATCATTAAAAATGTTTGTCGAAATTAGTAACATATTCAAGAATTTTTAAAAATGATGAAATATGAGTTATTTGATTGGTGTGTTTGTAATGAAATAAATGGCCTAGGCAATGTATAAAAGTTATTATTTTAGTAAGAGTGGGGCGATAATGTCGGTTAAATCATGAAAATTGGTTGTCAAAATTAGTAACATATCCAAGAATTATGAAAAATGATGAAATCTGAGTTATTTGATTGGTGTATTTGTAATGAAATAAGCAACTCAGACAATGTATCAAAGTCATTATTTTAGTAAGTGGGGGGGGGGTCGATAACGTCGTTGAATTGAAAAAAAATGATTGTCAAAATAAGTAACATATCCAAGAATTATTAAAAATGATGAACTGTGAGTTATTTGATTGGTGGGTTTGTAATGAAATAACCAGCCCAGAGAATGTCTCAAAGTTATTTTTTAGTAAAAGAGGGGGGGGGGGCGATTATGTGGGTTACTTCATTAAAAATGATTGTGGAAATTAGTAACATATCCAAGAATTATGAAAAATGATGAAATGTGAGTTATTTTGATGCTGTGTTTGTTAAGAAATAACCAGCCCAGACAATGTCTCAAAGTTATTATTTTAGTAAGAGGACTATGTGGGTAAACTCATGAAAAATGATGGTCGAATAAGTAACATATCCAAGAATTATGCAAAATTATTAAATATGAGTTACTTGATTGGTGTATTTGTAATAGAAATAAACAGCCAAGACAATGTCTCAAAGTTATTATTTTAGCAAAAGGTGGCCGATTATGTGGGTTAACTCATGAAATATGATTGTGGAAATTAGTAAAATATCCAAGAATTATGAAAAATGATGAAATGTTAGTTATTTGATTGATGTGTTTGTAATGAAACAAACACCCTAGCCGATGTATCAAAGTTTTTTTTATTTCAGTAAGAGGGTGGGCCGAAAATAATGTAAGTTAAATCATGAAAAATGGTTGTTGAAACTAGTAACATATCCAAGAATTATGAAAAATGATGAAATGTGAGTTACTTGATTGGTGTGTTTGTAACTAAATAAACAGACAAGACAATGTCTCAAAGTTATCACTTTAGTAAAAGGGACGATTATGTGGTTTAACTCGAAATTAGTAACATATCCAAAAATTATGAAAAATGATGAAAAGTGAGTTATTTGGATGGTGCGTTTGTAATGAAATAGCCAGCCTAGACACTGTCTCAAAATTATTATTTTAGGTAGAGGTGAGCGATAATGTCGGTTTAATCATGAAAAATATTGTCGAAATAAGTAATATATCCAAGAATTATTAAAAATGATGAAATGCGAGTTACTTGATTGGTGTGTTTCTAATAAAATAAACAGCCCAGACAATGTCTCAAAGTTATTATTTTAGTGATGGGAGGGCGATGATGTTGTTGAATCGAAAAAAAAATGATTGTCGAAATAAGTAACATATCCAAGAATTATGAAAAATGATGAAATCTGAGTTATTTGATTGGTGTGTTTGTAATGAAATAAGCAACTCAGACAATGTATCAAAGTTATTATTTTAGTAAAAAGGGGCCGATTATGTGGGTCAACTCATGAAATATGATTGTGGAAATTAGTAACATATCAAAGAATTATGAAAAATGATGAAATGTGAGTCATTTGTATGGTGTGTTTGTAATGAAATAAACAGCCCAGAAAATGTTTCAAAGTTATTATTTTAGTAAGCGAGGGATGATAATATGGGTTGAATTATGAAAAATGTCGAAATTAGTAATATATCCAAGAATTATGGGATTCAATAAGACACGTTCGCATATATACTGGCAGATTTCCCGGAGTCACCCGGGATTGAATAAGATACATGCAAATGTATGCAAGCAGAATACACGGACGCCTGGGATCCAATGAAATAGTTGCAAATATATACTAGCAGAATACCTTGTGTTGCCTTGGATTGAATTAGATTGATTGAAATATATACTAACAGAATACCTTGCGTTGCCCAAGATTTAATGAAATTGATGGAGATATATACTAGCAGAACACCTGGTGTTACCCGGGATTGAATGAAATAGGTGAGAATATATATTAGCAAAATACCTGGCATCACTTGGGATTGGATGAGATAGGTGGAAATATATATTAGCAGAATACCCTTCATCATCCCGTATTGAATGAGATAGGTGTAAATATGCAGAAGCACAATACCAGGCATCACCCGAGATTTAATAATGCAGATGCAAATAAATATTAACAGAATACCTGGCATCACCTGGGATTAAATGATATAGTTACAAATACAGAATAGACAAATACTTGGGATCGCCTGGGATTGTATTAGATAGCTGCATATATACACTAGCAGAATACCCGGCGTTACTCAAGCTTGAATGAGATATGTGAGATAATTTATTTGCAATATCCTCGGCATCGCCCGGGATTGAAGGAGATTGATGGAAATATATATTAGCAAATTTCTTAGCGTTGCTCGGGATTGAATGAGATAGGGGCAAATATATTAGCAGATTAATCAGCGTCACTCTGGATTAAATGAGGGTGGTAAAATATAAAGTTTGTACCGGAAATGGCTTAAACAATTTTCTATCTCAAAATTAATTTATTTGTGAAGTCGATTCTGGACATGGCTTAAACAGTTTACGATCTTAAAATTAGATTAATACATATATATTTTTGGTTTTTCTATGAAAGTTTACTAGGCCAATTTCTGTAGGGGGATGATCTATATTTTAAAAAAATTTTTATGTTATCATCCAGGAATGATGTGATGGCTGTAGTAGTGGGTAGAAAGAAGCACGATTATGTTAATTTTAAACATGCTCTTGATTTTTTTGGGGGGTTGGGGGGTTGGAGAAAGTAATATCCGTTCTGGGGTAAAAAAAAAAGTATGCAAAATTGTTTCATATATGTATTTAAATTACCCGTCTTAGTATAGGTAAAATTATTTTAAATATGTGTTGTATATTCACCGTCCTTGCAAAGGTAAAATTATTTCATATACATGCTGTAAATTATCTACCCTAGGTAAGATACAATTATTTCATATGTCTAATACCCGTCCTAGCTAGGTAAAATATTCTTTTGCTCGAAATAGCAAATGATACATAGACATTAAAAATTTCATACTCCTAAGAATTACAAATATATTCAAAATCAAATTCAATTTTCTCATTGTTTATACGGTCCCAAGCAATGCCAGGTAGTCCCGCTATATAAAAGCGAAAATCTTTGTGTGTGTGTGTGTGTTTGCATGTCTCGCAAAAACTTTTGACATGGGCCACGGATTTTCGCCAGATAAGTATCATTTTAAAGCTCGAACCTGAAAAATTGGCCACAAACATTAATTCCTTCACGCTAAAATCATCAGTTTTGTACAAGGAGGGTGTAGCAAAAAATCGTTCCTTCATTTTGCCTTTTTCCACGACTACTGCGACGATGACGTCATGTTTGACCTAGAAAACGTTCATGTTAGTTTAACGTGCTGGTTTTTTAAACGTTTCATTTTGTCACTACTTAGTTTGTTTGTCTCTTTTGCGTACGCGTAACGCGTCAAGCTTTTTTTTCAGCCTTAGCCTCGAGACTTCGGGTTCAAGCCCACCTTCCAACCAAAACTTTTATTTTTCTTTTACACCTATAAACACCGGGGCTTTTTCTTAGCCCCCACCCCTACACACACAACGTTGTTATCTTAAGATTGCATGTTCTTTTTTTCTGATTTTTTATTTTTGTTTTAGTTTTTCCGATTTTTTTTACAGGGGTATTACTTACCCCCCCCCCCGATACACACACCTACAAACACCCGGGCAACGCTTTTTTTTTAAAAGCTTTTTGCATGAGGCTTCCCACATCGATTAGATTCTGCAAGAAGATTTTGCATACTTCCCAGATCGTAATATCTCGCATTCAGGAACGGACATCCTTTCTTTTCTTTTAATCAAGTAAAATAAAATTCCCAACATGCCGTCGTCTCCAGTGTTTGTTTGTCTTTTTCATATAAATAAAGCGAAACTATTCGAATCCAAATGCCAATGTCTGGCCATCGCCCGGATAGTATCTGTTCTGTAATTGATCCTTGGTCAGTGTGGGGGAAACCCTTCATACTGAGACAGTTACTATTTATTTAGATATTGCCAGAGTGCCCCCTTTTTGGAGGAGCTGCCCCCCCCCGCCCACATTAAAAACTACCTTGTATCTAATTTGCTTTTCGTGGGAGTTTTAAAAGCAATGCCATGTTTTGTTGTTTGATTGACTACGTTAAATTTGAACGCTTTGAACTTCCGGTCGCGTCATGGAGTAGCGGTAAGACGTCAGATTTTCTTTCACTTTATTTTCTGCCTTTGTGTCACGGGTTCAAGCTTGCCTGTCTACTACTACTTTTTTTTTTTTTATTAGCTGAACACACACCTACAAACACTCGGGCAATACCGAGCACCTACGCTAGTATATATATATATATATATATATATATATATATATATATATATATATATATATATATATATATATATATATATATATAAGTGAGATTTTACCCTGTACTGTTTACCAGAATTTATTTCAAATAAAAAAACTGGAGTAATTAACAATCATCTCACACCTATTCTATATCTTTATAAAAGCATCATTCACGAATGCAATGCAGGAAGTATTGTTGCCGCATCTGTTTATTTTTTTATTTTTTATTTTTTTTTACACAGTGATCACCACTTATCAAGGCCCGGAAGCCACTCAGGGATAAGGATTATTGCAAGTACATTATGTTAGTGTGGAGATTTGATGAAGTGTTTACTTAAGGGCGCGGTTCCTTAGGAATTTGTTAACGTTGGACTTGAAGACATCCAAGTTGTAGTCCAGTGGGAAGCAGGCAGACGGAACAGAGTTCCACAGGTGTGCAGTTCTAAGAAAGAAGCTTTGTTCATGGAATCCGCGTTTTGATTTAGGCACAGATATAGAGTGGGGGAAATTTTTCACAGTGGATTCAGCTAGACAGGTGTTTTTCGTTGGTGCAAAAACTGTTAATCTCATTGACCGTTATCCTTGAGTGTTCTTTTAGCACTGATATTATATTCTAAAAAAAAAAAGAACAAGAAACAAAAGTATATCCTTATGAAATCAGTTGATGCTGTTCCAGGCAGCTTGTCTCTTAACATTTACCCGTTTTCTATATATTAATACAACTCGGAAATTCACTTGTTTTTTTTTTTGGGGGGGGGGGGTAAAAAAAAGATTGACAATAAAACCTGTAAGTAAAATCGTGTTCTTACCTTTCTCTTGCCTGACAAAAGGTGGAACTCCCACATAGTCGATACTAGGACGTTGTCCTTTCTGTGTAAGATTGAGAGTGGCACTGAAAGAGGCAAGACGACCAAGATGAGTATCGGATAAAGTATTAGTTATTTACAAGGTTTAGATGGTCATGTGATAGGGCCAAAAATGGATTGTTATATTCGATGCTACAAAGACAAGGCTCATTTCTTTAACAATCGTCAGAAACCTTACCAATCACCGACTGCCATGATTGATAGAAGCCTTTTCGAGAGTCCAACATTAGGTCTAACATTCACAGGTAACATGAATTGGAACAAATAAATAGAAGATACTGTCAAGTCTGTTGCAAAAAAGGTGGGCTTCCTTTACCAGGCTAGAAAATGTCTCTCAAATGCCAGTATCCTATATGTTTAGGGCGCCACCATTCACCCATGCATGGAGTATTGCTGTCACATCTCGGCTGGTGCTCCAACCACTAGTCTCTTCCTCTCTGACAAGTATTTTCCTCGAGAGTCCAACAGGGATATTACTCTAAATTTATTTACGTTTACGCCTTCATATTTTAAATATTATTTCACACAAAAAAGTTCCACACAAAAAGAACAGAAACGGAAGATATTTCTTTTCCGGAACCTGTTGAAATTTTGTACTCGAAATTTGGTGAAAGAGACAGCCTTTTTCATACAAGATATAAGTGTTTAAACATCCAAAAAGAAGAAACTGATGATATTGTCACATATGCGGGTAAAGTCAACGCCCAGTGTAAACTATTTAAATTGAAAGATCTATTAGTGGATATGTTTAAGTGTTACATATTTGTCCGGGAACTGACAGCACCGAAGGACAAAGATTTGAGGTCAAGAATTTTATCAATTATGGAGAAAGATCCAGAAATGAACTTGCAAAAAGTGACAGAAGAATGTCAGAAGTTGATGAGTGTGAAAAAGGACATCATTAGGATAGAGGGGGGAAAATGTAGACGCACTATCATTAGATTTTTGTGATAAAACAGTTTCACAAAATAGTCCGTTATCTGCAGTTTGCTGTATGAAAAGTGTTTCAAAACGCTTCTGCTGAACCAACATCTGTTTTTGAAAGTCAATTTGGGCTTTTTGCTGAGCGATCAAACTCTTAGTTAACGTTTTCATCAATGCTGCTATTTGTTCCGAAGCCATTTTTTTTTATGCACAAATATTAAGTCAACGTGTACACAAAATTTTGTCCAAAAAGATGCTCACCTTCACAGATTTCGTTACGAAAAAATTGTCAACACTGAGAAATGTTCAGAAAAATTCACCGTACAAAATATCAACACTTTACAAATTTCAAGAGATCCTTTGTGTTTTTTTCAAATACACGTAAACTTCTTTTTTGAAAATTTTCGTTATGAAAGAAAAGCAGTCCCCACAGTACTATTCATTTTCTTGGTTTTTATCATATTAACTGTAGTGGAGTCGGGGAATGTGAAAGTAGGAAAACACGACGACTGGTGAGAATACGAAGAACATTTATATCCAGAACAGGGTTAGTGATACAGGCAGATTAGTAAGTCTTGCCCTGAACTATGTTCAGTTTCTGTTCTGTCGCCTCTTGGATCTTCCGACCACTCTGTTGTATCAATTAAGATAAAAATGAAATGTAATAAGTCCCCAGACGTACCTCTCCATCGTACAGTATATCGATACACTAAGGCTGACTGGGATAGCTTCCGTACATTTATAACTGATCTACCTCTGCATTCCATATTTAAAAAGGATGTGTCCTCTATAGTATTAGACCTGACGGAATGGTTAATTGTAGGTATTGATCGTTTCATATCCTCAAAAAAGTTTCAGCAAAAACCTAACAGCCAACCATGGTTCTCTCCAGAATGTGCTGCTGCCATTGCGCACAGAAATCACTTTTTCCACTGTTTCAAACGTAATAGATGTATGGAAACTAAAGCCGCTTTCAGGACTGCCAGCAACCATTGTAAGAAAGTAATAAAGAGCGCAAGATGGTTGTATGCTCAATCTGTTAAGTCCAAAGTAGCTGAGCAGCGGCTTGGTTCCCACCAGTTTTGGCAAATAGCAAACAGAATTCTGAACAGAAGTGTGCGCTCCATTCCAACTATCATCAATGGACCTGAGGTAATCTCGTCAGCATCAGACAAAGCCAAACTCTTTGTCAAGAACTTTGCAGCTAATTCTACCTTTTGCGATCAAGGCCGCCAACCCCCAATATTTCCTCCTGTATCTGAAAACACACTATGTGATATACGTATATCTGTACGTGATGTTGCCAAGCTAATCAAAAACCTTGATTCCAGTAAAGCAACTGGCCCTGACGGTATTCCAATTATTGTACTCAAAAAACTTCAACCTGAACTAGCGCCCATACTTACAAAACTATTTAAACGTTGTCTTAAGGAGAATAGTTTCCCATCTCCCTGGAAAATTTCATCTGTATGCCCTGTATTTAAGAATTCAGTTGATCGCTCATCCCCCTCTCAGTGCAGGCCAATAAGTCTCCTGTGCGTCATGAGTAAGTTGCTGGAATCTGTGTTAAATACAGAAGTAATCAACCATCTCAACAAAAATAACCTTCTTAGTGACACTCAATATGGTTTCCATTCTGCTAGATCTACAGCAGATGTGCTTACAGTTATATCTCATAGGATTAGCAAATCTCTCGACGGAGGCAACCTTTCTAGGGCAATTGCTCTTTACATATCTAAGGCCTTTGATAGGGTATGGCATAAAGGTTTACTTCATAAGATCTCTAGCTATGGTATAGCTGGAAATGTTTTCTCAATTATTAAATCATTTCTTTCTGATAGGTTCATAAGAGTAGTAGTTGAGGGGCAAAAATCAGAAGCCCACAGTATTAATGCCGGTGTCCCTCAGGGATCCATCCTGGGCCCAACTCTTTTCCTGATCTACATTAATGATCTTCCAAATCACATCCTTAAATCATTTGTAGACATTTATGCTGACGACACTACCATTTATGGTAGCACATCTAAGACAGTAAACGACCAAGTTCTCTCCAATTCTCTCTCCTCTGATCTTGAGCATGTAGTACAATGGGGAAAGGAGTGGCTGGTTACTTTTAATGCATCTAAAACCAAGTTTCTCTCTTTACATCATCAACATTCTGATCCACATCTGGCATCAATTGAAATGAATGGCTCTCGTCTTCAGGAGGCCTCAAGTTTTGACAAGCTTCTGGGCTTGACCATTACTCCTGATCTTAAATGGAACACGTACATCAAATCTGTTGCCAAGGCCGCTGGAAAAATGGTGGGATCTTTCTATCGATCCAGTAGATATCTCACTGCTGATGCAATTCTCTATCTATATAAGAGCCAGGTACGTCCAAGGATGGAATACTGTTGCCACATCTGGGCAGGAGCTGCTAGAAAGGACTTGTCCTGCCTTGATAGAGTTCAAAATAGACTTCGTAGCCTCGTAGGAGATGTCCTTTTCTCTTCCTTGCAACCTCTATCTCACAGAAGAGATGTTGCGAGTTTGTCTCTGATGTATCGTTATTTTCATGGAAAGTGTTCGACTGAGCTTCAATCTATGGTCCCCCCTCGCAAAACTTTCACAAGAAACACTCGTCTAGCTGTAAACACTATCAATAATTCCCCCCACTCTTTATCTGTGCCTAAACCTAAACGTAGATTCCATGGACAAAGCTTTTTTATTAGAACTGCACGCCTGTGGAATTGTCTTCCGTTTTCCTGCTTTCCGGCTGACTACAATATGGTTGTCTTCAAGTCTAACGTAAATAAGTTCTTGATGAGCCGTTCCATATAAGTTATCAAATTTAACAAATTTTCATTACTAATGATTATTATATTGTCCAATTTCTACTGTACACTCTTTAACCCTTATCCTTGAGTGGCCTCTTGGCCTTGATAATGAGTTGATACCTATGAAAAAAAAAAAAAAAGAAAATGTCCAAAGTGAACAAGTTCTAATTGAATCGTCCCCCTAAGTAATCCAAGTTGCAAAATTCCCACTGTTTACTATGCTAAAATCACAATGACTAATGTATACCTATTAACCCTTATCTTCGAGTGGCCTCTGGGCCTTGATAAGTGGTGACACCCTTGTAAAAAAAAAAAAAAAAAAAAAAAAGTCCGTGGGGAGTCGTCTCTGTATGACATCTGGATAGCTCTCATTGAGCGACCTAGACTTGCTGCTTATATGGCTACTGGATAAGTCCATCTTAGTGATTATAAGAGTGTGTATGTCCCCACAACATTAAACAAAACACATCCGGATCGCTTTTCAAAAACGAATTTGCAAAACAAGATGAAAAATACTTCTCATGAAAAAAATTCAAACAATTTACATACGTTATTACGTCAACTTTTCTGAAGTTCAAAGAAAAAAAAGCGGAGTTTAACTCGTCAGTAAGAACATAAAAATTGATGACAGCTATCAATCTTACGCTTTCTATGAATTTTTTTCTTCAATTGGATGTAAACTTTGAGAGAAAATTTTTTTCAAAATTTCCTCAGACAATATGTGCCTTTTTTTCTTTTCTTTTTTTTTTTTTTTTTTTTGAGTAAATGAATTTACTGAGTTCATATCTCATCTTTATCGTCAGTTGATATAACCTGTGGTAACGATAATATAGGGATAATCAAGAAACAAGGTTCCGTGAAGAAAATAAAGAATTAAATATGTACTATAGGTTTAAATAAAAAAAGGGGGGGGGGTTATTAACGTATTTACAGAGAGACAATGTGTAGTGTTTATCGTGTTCAGTCCAGAGAGAGTGTGTCTCTCGTAAATCTGGTGACCGGTGAAGCGGTCCCTTATTTAAAATGTTCTGCTGGTGATTATATATCTCACCATAACAGTATAGTTCTAGGAGGTTCACCCTCCCAAGTTTTGCCTTCTTTCCTTAAGAAGTGGTTAGTTTATTGCTAATTGTCTGAGGCGCCCTTACCAGGAAATGGCGACGGGGTTGCCCAGGCACTTTTTGCAGGTCAGAGTGTTCCTCAGGGACGTTGACTTCGCAATTCTACCACTTTCTGACCCTGGTGTCTAAGTTCTTGCAGTGGGAGGGAATTCAACAATCCCCAACATCACTGGAGGCACTAATTTATACTATGGTTGCTTCTTTCTCCTTCTTGTGCCATATCACTAGATCAGGTTTAATAACTCCTGTTTCTCCTCTGTGCGTGTGTGCGTGTTTGTAAACATTTCAAAGGTCTCAAAAAAGATTAAAAAAAAAAAAAAACTGTTCTAATACACATGGTCAACCCAAAACAGAACACGCACTTGGCCTTCGGGGCAAGATCAAAGTGTAGTATCTGTTCTTCAGATGCTGCACTTCAATTTCTTGTTCTCTGTCAGTGGAGGAGAAATCCTTCACGACTGAGACAATTTTTATTTTTGTTCCTTTTCTCCACATTAAAAAACGACCCTGGTGTCTAACTCTGTCCCGTGGGGAGGCATTGTAAATAGGAACATAGGTAAAGTTTTATTACAATTAAAAGCTCAACTCTACTTTCCCCTCCCTTGTATAACTTTCAGGTTTCCTCTCAGGGTTTTTTTTTTTCTCTCTCCCAATTTTGCTTTGCTTGTTTCCACCCCATTTTTCTTTGATCCGATTTCCCCCCCCCCTCCAGCCCCATCCACAATAAATTGATGCTGAGGAGGAAGAGGAGGGGGAAGAGACCCATTGACACTACTATTAGAATCCCAAGATGCATGTCTCTCTACTCGCCAACCCCCCCCCCCTCACACCACTTCAGCTAATTAAAACTGTTGGTTTTATTGCCTTTGTAGTCGGAAACCCAAAAGATTCTTCATAGATATTCAACGATCGGTCCAGATGGAGGGATGACTAACTTGAACCAAGCAAGCCTACAGAGATGGGGAAAAGGAGGAGGATTGTAAAACCAACCCATCCCCCAAGCTTCCTGTACCCATATGCCTTATCCCCTTCCATCCCTGAGGTTTTTCTACCAGTTTTCAACATCCTTCATATTGGAAGCATTCACCAAATGTTTTCAATCTGAATCCAATAAAAGTGGGCATGCAGTCGCCATTATTATTTATTAATTAACCGGCAAGTAGAACGGAAAGGCTAGACAAGAGGGTTGAATATTGGGTGATCAGGGGCCCGAGGTTATATTGTAAGGACAAGATTATATATATATATATATATATATATATATATATATATATATAAATTACAATTAAATTTACCAAAATTATCCAAGATGGTAAAACTAAAGTATATTATAAATATTAAAGAATTAATATTTATAAAGTAATCTCAACCAGATATAAAAGCTCGATAAAACCAAATAGGAGATAGAGCTGCTGCTTATTATTATTATTATTATTATTATTATTATTATTATTATTATTATTATTATTATAATAATAATAATAATAATAATAATAATAATTATTATTATTATTATTATTATTATTTTTTTTTTTTTTTTTTTTTTTTTTTTTTTTTTTTTTTTTTTTTACCACCTTTTACCAGACTATCGATTCACGTGAAATCACCTTTTTCTTCACCATATTCCCTCTGCTTCACTTTACGTTATCAAATAAGATCTTTGACTTACTTGCAGTTTCCATCATACTTTTGTATGCAAAATCCGATCCCGCATTTTGCTAATTCCTACCCTCTGATGAGAAGGAAAGTATTTCTTCGAAACTCTGCGGATTAAGGACTATCCACTTATTAAGTGTTTCCTTTTCAGATTAAATATGTTTTTAACTCTTTTTCAAAGTGTTTTTTCACATGTTTTATTAACTATTTGCACTCTCTCTCTCTCTCTCTATATATATATATATATATACACGGTATAATCGCGTTGACACGGTTCTCGTCAGATCACCGAAAGTAAGCAACGTTGAACCTGGTTAGTACCAGATGGGTGTCCATTTAGGAATTCTAGGTATATGCTCTCTGCTTATCTCGGCATTTGTTTTCAGTCGTCCTGAACATACACTTCACTTGCCACTGGTATTTAACAATGTCGACTCAGGGTAGGTGTGGTTGGAGATTGCGCACCTCCTGCCACAAAAATTCCATGTGCAGGCACCCCTCCTTCATGGACATCCATAGTCTGTCAAAGACTGGAGGAGCCATATATATATATATATATATATATATATATATATATATATATATATATATATATATATAAATAAGGGAGTAGTCACCAACAATGTGTATTTTTTAACATTATTTTATTATTCCGTGTCTTGGTTTTTCATTGAGAATTATGTTTGGAGCATTGTAATAATGTTTTTAAGTCATTGAAATCGTTTACGCGCGTTTCAGACGGTCTGTGATGCGTCCTCATCAGAAATTATTTTCAAATGTGTTGGAGATGTAAAAATGGCGATTTTCGTAGTTAATTTGAAGTTTTTCCAAGGGGTGGAGGCTTGTAAGTGTTTATTATCCATTGGTATGCTGAATTTTTATTGCTCTTGTATTGGACTTGTGAGGGAGACCATTGACCTGGCTGTAGTCGCTATCTCTTTCTGCTAATGTTTTTTTCTTTTCCTTTAGGGTGGTGTAGGGTGTGTGTGTGTGTGTGTGTTTATGTGTGTGTGTGCGTGTGTGCTTTTATTGGTTTGGGAATGTGTATATTGTTTTATAGTATTTTGGGGTTATTTGCTTCCTTAGGAAGGCGGCTGTGGTCCAAGGTCGTTACTAATGTGTATGTGTGGGGAGGAGGGGACTGCCTCTTCTGAAATAAGGGTAGGGGTGCTTTCATTCTATTTTGATATTTATTTTTTGGATTCTTGGATTTTAGTATTGTGATTTTTCGTTTTAGTCTTTTCGGGTATTCCTTATATTATGTTTGTTTAGAAAGAGGGGTGTATTTAAAATAGGGGATTTTTTAATGTTTCTATTTATTTGTCTCCCCATGTGGGTATGGCCAGACCCAGGATCGGTTCCTAGTGTGGGGAAGATTTTGTTCCCCAGAGGGGGGGGGGCATTGGAGGGGCATAGGTATGGGAGGTGGATGATAAAAGGGATGATAGTCGTTTCAGTCATGAGGGGGTTCTCCTCCACTGACTGAGGAGGGAGCGAGGTGTTGAAACAGATATTATACTATGGTTCTAGGTGTCTCCTAGTGTTGTTGGTTTCGAGGTTAAGTAGGGTTGGTATTGTTCAGTGTGTTGTATTAGAGATAGGGGTGTTATGTCTGTGTGTGGTTGTATGCGCGCACGTGTGTGTGTTTTAATGTGTCGGTTCTGATTTATGTGTGGGTCTGTATATGTGTATGTGTATGGGTGTGCATGCGAGTGTACCTTGCATTTCATGTTTTTGTGTGATGGTATTAGGTTCTGTTCAGTTCAGGAGTGAATCTGGTGATGAAGTTTTTTTCCTGTGTAAGTAAATAAAAATAATTGTCTGTTTGGAAGATTGGCATTGTTTTGAAGCTGTTTCCACTGCATGTGTGTACGTGTTTTGACACATAGAGGTGTCTGTTATCTGCAATTTTGATGTTGCTCTTATGTAAGGTCACTCTATTGCTGAAATTTTTGGTGGCACCTATGTAGGATTTGTTGCATGTTGTGCATCTTAGTGCATATACTACATTTCTGGAGGTGCAATTTAGATCCTTTTTTATTTTGAATGTTTGTGCTGGGTTTTTGAATGTGTATGTGTTACCTTCTATTATTATGTCACATACTCCACATCGCGGTTTGTTGCATTTTGTAACTCCTTTTGTAGTATGTGGGACGAGTTTTGAGGAAGTTAGGATATGTTTTAAGTTTTTGGGTTGGTGTTTGCTTTTTATTATTTTTGTTGTTTTAAGTATGTTGTTTAGTTTTTCGTTCTGATTGAGGAGGATAAGGTTTTTTGTTATCTGTGTGAATAGTTCTGGGTTGTTTGTGTTGTGTGTAGAGACGTATGCTAGAATTTGTTCTTTGTTGTGTTCTTTTGGGGTTCTTAGTTGGTCTATTGAAATTTTTTCAGCCAGTTCAATACCTTTCTGTATTAGTGGTAGTGGGTATCCTCTTTTCCGCAGTGTTATTTGTAGTTCATTCAGTCTAGTTGAACGGAGGTGTCTGTCTATTACTATGGTGCAGACTCTACGTGCTAGGGAGTAGGGTATTGATTTTAGACAGTTTTTAGGATGGTGGCTTTTGAAGTGGAGGTATTGTTGAGTGTCTGTGGGTTTGTGGTAGATGTCTGTGATTATGTTGTTGTTTTTTATTGTTACTAGGATGTCTAGGAAAGGTAGTTCTGTAGGGCTTTGTTCTCGTGTGAAGTTTATTTTTGGGTGTAGATTTTGTAGCAAAGTGTGGAGTTCTTTGATATCCCCCCATGAGGTTCTCCAGAGGATAAAGCAGTCGTCTAGGTATCTTTTCCAAGATTTTATGAGGAGTGTTTTTATATTGAGCCCGTACTTTTGCTCTATCCTTTCATAAAGGGTCTCTTCTAGGAAGGCGAGTGTAAGGGTGGCATATGTCGGTGCCATTTTGGTACCCATTGCTGTGCCTAGTATTTGGATGTAGTTGTCTTTATTGAATTGGAAGGAGTTGTTATAGAGGATTATGTCGATGCTATCAATCACAAATTGTTTATTGAATCTGGGATGTAAAGTCTGTGTATGTTTGTCAATCCAATATGCGATAGCTTCTTTTCCTAGATTGTGTGGGATATTGCTATATAGGCTGCTAACATCGAATGTGGCTAGTATAGTCCCATCGTCTACTGTTTGTGGTAGGGAGCTAAGGAAGTGTGTGTTATCTCTTACAAAACTTCTGACTAGATTGGTGAAGAGCTGTAATAGTATATCTATTAGGTTGCTAAGTCTGTTTGTTGGGCATGATGGTCCTGCTACAATGGGTCTGAATGTGAGGTCGTTGGTATTCCGACTTTTGTATGTTGATGGCATGTCTTACCTGGTTAGATTTGTGTATTTTGGGTAGCCCATAGAAGATGTTTGTTTTTGTTGTGAAGTTTGTAAGGAAGTCTTTTTCTTTTTTAGTTAATGTACTATTGTATATTGTGCAGAGTTTTGTTATTTTAGATATGGTTGTGTCGTCTATGTTAGAGCTAATTGGTTTGTAATAATTTTCGTTCCCTAGTGATTCTGAAATTTTTGCTTTATAGAAGTTCGTATTCATTATAACTACTGCACTACCTTTGTCTGCTTCCTTTATAACTAAGTTGTTATTGTGTTGGATTTTTTTAAGTGCTTGATTTTGTTTTCGTGTTAGATTACTGGTGGGATTTTCTTTTTGTTGGGGGTTGAGGCTCCAGAGTGTTTCAAAGAAGGTATTTAGTTCTTTTGTGTTGTTATGTTTGTTGGGGAAGTATGTTGATTTGTTCTTCACCAGAGTCGTCTGTTGTGTTATCACTGTCGTTAAGTATATCTATGAGTCTAAATTTGCGTTCAAATTCTTTGAGGTCTTTCTTTAACTCTGCTATGTTACTTCTGGGAGTTGGGCAGAATTTGAGGCCTAGTTTTAGTACTTCAATTTCGTCCTTTGTAAGCGTCTCTGTAGATAGGTTGATGACTTTGGGTTTTTTGTTGTCTAGTCTGGTATTGTCATTTTGTGAGGGATTCCTAAAAAATGATTGTGAGGTATATATATATATATATATATATATATATATATATATATATATACTTGCTGATTCTCTGCTCCAACAACAACATGGCAAAAACAAAAAAAAAGAAAGACATACTGAAGATGAAGGTTTCCTTCAAAATATAGTTATGAATTTCAACATAAATTTCAAACAAAATTAATGTCTGTTTATTTTGTAATAATGCGTTGTTTTGACTTCAAACGTCTATAATACGTATTTTATTTTTATTCAAACTCAACCAGCGCTTCTAAGGAACAAAAATCTTAACGAGAATGAAAATGTCTTATGATAAGTATTAACCCTGTATTTTTTTCAACTTATCTGATGAGATGTTTACCAGGACAATTTTTAAATGACATAAAATTTAAAATTGTCTGGTTGATGTCAAAACAATTGTAATACTCGAATAAATACAAATATGATGTTATCTTTCTCCTTATGGTTATGGACTCGAAAACGGTTGGGCCATTTTTATGAAATTTTACACGAAGGTACTTTATGTGCCTGGCAGTGTTCTTAAACAGGTTTTGTATCGGAATTTCTTCGATAAGTATTGATAATCGAAATAATCCGATACAAGAAGGAACATACGATTTTGACCAAAATTAACACCTTACACAGCCCAAAGTGCATTTGAGAAGTTTTATTACTACAAAAACCAAAAGGTCCGACATATAAAATCAACAGTAGATTCTTTTCTATGACATGGGTGTGTTCGAAATGAATGTCCCTGTTTAAAGCACAATTGAATCATGATACTTGACTTGTTTATTTTAAACTATAATTCAAGCCATTATCACCGCACATCCAGTAAGGCCAGGCATATGAAATCAACAGTAGGTTCTTTGATATGACAGGGGCGTGTTCGAAATGAATGTTTTTGTTTAGAGCACAATTGAAGCATGATACTTGACTTTTGAATTTTAAACTTTAATTCAAGCCATTATATATATTAAAAAAATTAATTTTATAAAATCAACAGTAGGTTCTCTACAGTGCGATGTAGACTATAATGTATTGTGAATTAGGTCACTGTGGGGAGGCATATGAAGCTTCCCTCCAGTGCACCGTGATGGGTCCTTAACTACATAGAGCAGACAATCAATCGATTTGATAAAAAAAAAGGATAATTTCCCCAATTTCGTTGACAATAAAAATATGAGCGTGTGAAACATTTGTTGATCTTGATTCAAACGTAGGGTCTCCCTGCTAGTGTGTATGTATATATATATATATATATATATATATATATATATATATATATATCGAGAGAGAGAAAGAGAGAGAGAGACAGAATCACATATCTGCAGTGCTCAGGAGTCCATAGTCCCAGGAATCACCGCGGGGGGGGGCAATAAAAGAAGAGTACTCTGGCTTGCAAAATATGCTCTGGCAGTCCCAATGACTCCCTCCCCACCGTAAGTGAGAAGTCACACCCTGGGAGGATGGACCTCCTAGAACTGCATAGGACCAGCAGCATATCACAGTCAACATTGAAAAAGCAATTTCAAGAATGGCAGAGACTCTGTTTGGCTTTGAACCCCCACGATCACCCTCGACAAGGTGCTCATGGCTTACCCCACATTAACGATTGACAATGTCACATCCAACCCTCACGAAGAGGTTGGTAAATAGTAGATGACACACTAACAACAAACAGTCAGAAGGTTTTCTTATGACCATTTGCAACTTTTTTTTTACCAGTTCCGCTCTGTTGTTGACATTGTTTTTTTTTATCCAATTCTTTCTAAAATTGGATCTTAAAGAAAGAACCACATAAAGGTTGCCGACATCCATAAGGGAAAATTATGCTATGAAACCGACTGGATTCAAACCGTCAGTCTGTGTTTGCATACACCTCACCACCATCACGTTTCAGTTTTCTTGAAGAGTATGAAATGTACAATGAAAACAATCTATGCCTCCATGCATTTTTTTTTTAATGGAAATTGCTCCAGGCAAGGCATTGTCTGGTCATGTAAGTCCCCAGTGATTATCTTCTTGACCCAACCTGCTTTCATAAAACTTTTGTATCGTTGCCATTACAAACAAACAACAGAAAGAAATATCCGGGTTGGCGTTTTCTTCCTTTTTAACAAAAGTATTTATTACAGTTACTCTCCCATCTCGGCACCACTTAAAAATTCTCTTGCTTCTCCGACCATATGCTGGTCCATTCTCATCTTCACTTTTACACGTCCATTTTCTTTGACGTTCACTTTCTTTCTCCCGACCACATGGTGCATTTTTTCTCCATTTTTTTTGTGTTAAATCGTGCACACTTCCTAATTTGCATATGCACTTTTTCGGCTATTGCTGCTGCTGCTGCTGCTGCTGCTAATCTCTTTGTAAGCCAGCCATCCTTCACTGCTGCTGATATTTTCCCACGCACTCATATGCATTATATTACATACCTTCACTTCCCTTCCCAAAAAAGTCTTTATAAGAATTTAGTTAAACATATCTGAGGTTACAAAAGAAATCAAGAAAAGAAAACTCAAAAGTTCACACAATAGTAAAACATAATTAAATCCAATAAAACATAAATAAATCCAAATAAAACATAATTAAATCCAACAAAACATAATTAAATCCAACTAAAACATAATTAAATCCAACTAAAACATAATTAAATCCAATAAAACATAATTAAATCCAATAAAACATAATTAAATCCAATAAAACATAATTAAATCCAACTAAAACATAATTAAATCCAATAAAACATAATTAAATCCAATAAAACATAATTAAATCCAATAAAACATAATTAAATCCAACTAAAACATAATTAAATCCAACTAAAACATAATTAAATCCAATAAAGCATAATTAAATCCAATAAAGCATCATTAAATCCAATAAAACATAATTAAATCCAATAAAACATAATTAAATCCAACTAAAACATAATTAAATCAAATAAAACATAATTAAATCCAACTAAAACATAATTAAATCCAATTAAAACATAAATAATTAAATCCAATAAAACATAATTAAATCCAACAAAACATAATTAAATCCAATAAAACATAATTAAATCTAATAAAACATAATTAAATCTAATAAAACATAATTAAATCCAAATAAAACATAATTAAATCCAAATAAAACATAATTAAATCCAAATAAAACATAATTAAATCCAATAAAACATAATTAAATCCAATAAAACATAATTAAATCCAATAAAACATAATTAAATCCAATAAAACATAATTAAATCCAACTAAAACACAATTAAATCCAAATAAAACATAATTAAATCCAATAAAACATAATTAAATCCAACTAAAACATAATTAAATCCAATAAAACATAATTAAACCCAATAAAACATAATTAAACCCAATAGAACATAATTAAATCCAACTAAAACATAAATAATTAAATCCAATAAAACATAATTAAATCCAAATAAAACATAATTAAATCCAAATAAAACATAATTAAATCCAAATAAAACATAATTAAATCCAATAAAACATAATTAAATCTTAATAAAACATAATTAAACCCAATAAAACATAATTAAATCCAACTAAAACATAATTAAATCCAATAAAACATAAATAATTAAATCCAATAAAACATAAATAATTAAATCCAAATAAAAATCTCTTAATGTACAGTCTGTTTGGCATTTCCGTTTTATACTGTTTTTTTTTTTCCATCAGAAATTCCTTTCCTTATTTTTTCTTCTTTTTTTTTTTTTTCATTTTTTAACATAAAGGATTTTTTAAGCATTCTTCCGAATATTTAAAGGCAACTTTTTAATATTAATTCATCCTCTTCTTATGGTGAATTTTCATCCTTGAAATTAAACGTGTGTGTACATTTTACACATTGGATTCTTTTTATTTTTTTTTCTCTGGAAAAAATACTAAATTGGCTGGACTGTTTTTATCATATCCAAGAAATATACCTCTATCGGTTTTAATATTTAATTTACTCTTTTTATCTATATATGCGAAGCAAGTTAAACCAGATAAATGTATTCTGCTTAAATTTGGCTTTCTACCACAGAAAGCTTCATTTGAGGTTCTTGATAGTCTTTTGTTAAAGAACCGACTGTGTATATATGCAGCAGTCATTAGTGTTCACGTCCAGAGGTTTTTGTAGAGTTTTGATTTAATGAGTAGACATATTGCCATTTCAAAAAAGTGTCCGCCATGATCTTTCCGCAGTTCCATTTTGGTGCGGTGAATTTGGGGCTAATTTTTCATGTTTGATACGATGGTTATTTAAAAGCTCCAAGTCTTTATTAGTGAATTCTGTACCATTGTCAGAGTTTATAAATTTGCAAGCAAAGAGCAAAAGATCCTTCTCGTGTTGACACAAAAAAAAATGATGTGCTGGGATGCTAAAAAATATCCACTTTTTATAGAGCAATTCTGGTTTCTGGTTGGGTGATAGTAGAACGTGAATTGATTGGATTTGTCAGTTGCTATCGGCAGCATTTACGAATAGAATCTCATAACTATCAGGGATCCTACCCCCATTATATATAAAAAAATATAGCAACAAAAATAAATATACATGTAATGTTGCCATTACAAACAAACAAACAAAATAAATAAATATCTGGGTCGGCATTTTTTTCTTTTTAACAAAAGTATTTATTACTATTACTCTCCTGTCTCATCACCACTTAAAACGTCCATCGCTTCTCCAACCGCATGCCAGCCACAGCTGACCCATTCTTGTCCTCGCTTTTACATGTCCATTTTCTTCGACATCGACTTTCTTTCTCTCAACCACATGGTGGATTTTTTCTCCTTTTTTACTTTATCTTCTTGCGTGAACTTGTGTACACTTCATAATTTGCATATGTGTGTTTTTGGCTATTGCTGCTACTAATCTTTTGGCAAGCCAGCTATCCTTTGCTGCTGCTGATATTTTTCCATATGCATTATGTTACACTTTTACTTCAATCTCTTTCGGGGTGAAATAATAAATATATTAAAAAAAATACTAATAAAAGGAAAAACAGCTAGATTTTCCTGATAAAGGATTTGTTATACTTCGAAATATTGAATTTGTTATGATAAATAGATATATTTATTTATTAAAAAAAATGTCCGCAGTAGTTTTTGTCTTAAAACTGTTAACGTTTAAATTTTATATTCCATATATCAACAGTGCTTAAAAACAGTGAATTCATATTTTATATATATATATATATATATATATATATATATATATATATATATATATGTATATATCAATTCAGGCAAAAAGTTTATCCAATAAACGCAAGTGTAAACTTAAAACTAATATAAATATCAGTAAACTACATTGGATTTATTTTCCTGCTAAATCGGATTGTTTTTTACTCTGAAATTATTTGTGCATTTTTTTTTTTTTTTACATAGGCATCACCACATTATCAAGGCCAAGAGGCCACTCAAGGATAAGGGTTAAAGAGTGTACAGTAGAAATTGGACAATATAGTAATCATTAGTAATGAAAATTTGGTAAATTTGATAACTTATATGGAACGGCTCATCAAGAACTTATTTACGTTAGACTTGAACACAACCATATTGTAGTCAGCCGAAAAGCAGGAAAACGGAAGACAATTCCACAGGCGTGCAGTTCTAAGAAAGAAGCTTTGTTCATGGAATCTACGTTTAGGTTTAGGCACAGATAAAGAGTGGGGGGAATTATTGATAGTGTTTACAGCTAGACGAGTGTTTCTTGTGAAAGTTTGGCGAGGGGGGACTATAGATTGAAGCTCAGTCGAACACTTTTCGGCTGACATTGAAATTCTGACGATTTGTTTTTTTTATTTTAAACTTTTCTTCACTTCTTGGATTTACCATCGAGTGAGTCTTCATACATTCTGAACCTCCTATATTCGGTTTGTCTTTATCACATGTTTTAACCGATATGAATATACTTTTTTTACATTTTATAACAAGCCATCGTAAAGTGTTGTTTCATTTAATGCCATAACCAACAAATTCTTAGCTCGGCTATACTAATAATTTGCTAATATCTTTTTTTTCCTCTAAAGAAAGGAATAGTATTCTTTGAAATTCCACAGAATAAGAATATCGTTATTGCTTTTGGAGTATTTTGTTGAACAATAAATTTCCTTGTAAATTTTCATTTATAATCTTGATTTTTTTTTCCTTTTATATATATATATATAGCCCCCTCTTTGAACTTAACTCTGACGGGACACTACCAGCACTTATTGTTGGGGACAGAATGTCTGAGACCACATCACTCTGAAAAACGCATTTAGTATCAGCAGATGTAAAAATAACATTTCAAACTCTCATTTAAAAAAAATAAACTTTTTACAAAAATATCTGAAGAGAGCGAAACAAAGCTTGAAACGCATTATAAAAACATTTTAAAATAAAAATATGATAAAAGGCTGAAAACCCCACAACTGTTGATGGCTACACTCTTTTAAATATATATATATATATATATATATATATATATATATATATATATATATATATATATATATTAGTGATGGGACGATTCCAATAATTTCCCCGATTCTGATGCAATTACTTATTCCGTACTAAATTACTGATTCCGATTCTTAATAAATCTCTAAATATTTAACTATAAAAGTATTATTTTGTCCCGATTGCCATAAAAAGTACATATTAAATGTGCTTATATTTTCTCAAACGTAAAAACACATTTGTGAGGGCGTGATCTAGAGATTTTAGTCTTACTGGAAGTTTAAATCAATAAATATTTATCATTTTAATATTACTACAAGCAGTGGAAGATGTTTCTTGAATTAAAATCAAATAAAAAAGATAATTTAAGGAATTGGTTTTGGCATCAGAAAATTGGCTCAATTTTTTCCGATTCTGATACCCCAACAAGCTCCGATTTTTCTGATTCTCGATTCCGATTAATCGTCCCAACACTAATATATATATATATATATATATATATATATATATATATATATATAGCTATAGTTTTGCTTTTTTCCAAAATAAATGCAAGTCTGTAGTCCATATTGACTGTCTTACTGACCCAAAATGTCAAGACCGTAGCTGAGGATGACCAGATCTCAGCTGATGCCATCGTTTTGTTAAGAAGATGTCATGCCATCTCCTCCTACGGAAAACAAAAAAAAAAAGAAAAGAATCAGCTGAGGCTATGGTTTTAAACACACACACCCCTCCCCACCTCCCACTAAAAAAAAAAAAAAACGTTCTGACTTAACATCTTTTGGGGCAAATCGTTGGCACAGGTGTTTGTTGCAAGAAATATATTTGCTTGGCTAAAGCATCTTCATTGGAATTTAATTAGCATTGTCACAAGTAGAAGAAAGGTGTTTTGCACAATAATCTTATGGTAAATGTGTGGTCCGAAGAGGTTAGAAAACGAAAGGGGGGAAGATGGTAAGATTAGGCAGTGAGGTCATTCGAAGAAGTGGAGAGGAGCTTTGAAGGAAGCAAACACAAGGAGAGACATAAAATATATAACGTCTGCTCAACACGAAAATATATAACAGTAATTTCTCGTCCTTTTTCTTCCACAACAAGGCAAACTTGTATTATTTAAATTATTCGGACTACTATTCTCATCTTATTCTCATAATCCAAGGAGCATTACATAACAGATAAAGTACTAGTTAACAACTAGTTCTAAGTGGCAATCTTCTGGAGGTGGAAGGTTCAATTCCTCAGTGCGGGTGATGCTAAATATACAACTGCGAATTACTTAAGACTTCTACCCAGTCATGGCTGACGGAATGCGAGCATGCTACTTTCGTGCATTTGATAAAGAGTTCTGTTGGAAATTCTGTGCAGATTCCCGAGTTTGACAGAAGATTCCAGAGTTCGGCGAGATATGCCTGAATGAGGTCAGAGGTTACCTTAATCAAAACGTGAAAAGAAAACTCAAGATAAAAACAATAGTCTGAAGAGTACAAATAAGACAAATTATCAATCCTCGTCTCAAAAATTCAGAAAAATAAAGATAAAATTGATATTAGATTCTACTTATTCCTTTTATCTATTTGTTTCAAATAGACCTTGTATAATTTTGTGCATTTATATATATATATATATATATATATATATATATATATATATATATGAAAATTTGGAAATAAATTTAGTAAATTAAAAAATTTATGACAAATTTATTATTTGACAACGTATACATGGATTTCAAGTTTTTTCCTTAATCCTTGTCAAAGCTGCTGCGAAGAAGGTGGGAGCTCTCTCTCCTGAGGTACCCCCGATTTTATGTCATATTTAGATGTACAACCATCGAGGACAATCTGGATTCTTCTCTTATTTAAGAAGGATTTAAATATGTTGAGTATTCATCCAGTAATACCATAGGATCTGATTTTCATGAGAAGACCATTGTACCATACCCTGTCAAAAGCCTTAGTTATATCTAGGGCTGCTGCCCTCCACTCCCCTGCCTTATCCAGTGCATGGTATATAAATTCAAAGATTACAGTTAGAATATCTGCAGTAAAACGGGCTTTCCTAAATCCATATTGATGGTTGGACAGAAATTTAGCAATTGTAAGGTGGTGGACTAGGGCTTGATTAATTATGGACTCAAATATTTTGGCGAAAAGAGGGAGGGGGTTAACGGGGCGATAATTTAATGGGTCAGTTCTCTTGTTAAAATTCTTGTAAACTGGTACCACAGAAGTAGTTTTTCAGCAGTCAGGAAAGCATAATTTATTAAGGCATTAAGGAGTTTGGAGAGAACTGGAGCAACCTCAGCAAAGAATTTCTTTAATAGTACAAACGGGATGAGATCAGGTTCACGTACTTTTGAGGTGTCTAGGTTTTTATGATATGTACTTGAGAAGGGGTGATTTTCAGATCATCTAGTGTGGTTTTATCTGCAAAGGAAAATCAGGTAGAGAGTGGTTTGCTAGGTCCAAAGTAGAGTTTGAGGCAAATTGACGGGCAAGCATGTTAACTTTCTCAGTTGCCGCGCAAAAAACTCATGATTGTTGGATAGTGGGGAAATAATTGATTACCCATTATTTACTAAATTGTTGTAGATTTTCCAGAAATCATGAGTTCCTAATTTTTGCGTTTCAATGTGTTTTCTGGTTATTTCAGTATATTCACAATTAGCTATCACTACTTCTTTCTTACAATTTCTTCATGCTTCTATAAACTTTTGTCTGTTTGTACTGGACTTATGACGAATAAATCTGGAGTATGCATGTTGCTTCTGAGCAATGGCAACTGTGCAAGTAGAAATAAACCATTGGGGAAAGTGGGGTTTGGTCTAGAACTTCCATGTTGGAACATGTGCTTCAATTGTTGCTATGAACTATTCAGTGGTCTCATTTGCACACTGTCCCACAGGAAGAGCAAAGATATTTCCCCCATGGGGCATCTCTGATGTGATCTCTGATGGCACCCCAGTCAACCTTATTGTAGTATCTTGTCGTTTTGAGCACTTACTCTTCAACAGGTTCTGGACTTTATAATTTTGCAGCCAAAGAGCAAAAGATCTTTTTCGTGTTGACACAAAAAAATTATGTGCTGGAATGTTAAATGTTTTCATTTTTATGAAGCAATTCTGGTTTCTGATTGGTTAATAGCAGAATGTGAATTCATCTTATTCGTCATTTCCTATCGGCAGCGTTTATGAAAAGAATCTCCCAACTTTCAGGGAGCATATCCCATTATACATTTTTTCAAAAGATCCTTTTCGTGTTGACACAAAAAAATTATGTGCTGGAATGTTAAATGTTTGCATATCCCATTATACATTTTTTCATATTTTCCCGTCTTTTTGCTTCTTCTTGTTGTTATTTTTACCGTTATTTGTTGTTGTTGTTGTTGTTGTTGTCTAGAGCCCCTAGCATACGTCTTAGCAAGACTTGTGAGAATACCTTGTATGTCACTGGCAGAAGGCTGATTGGCTGATAGTTCTTAATATCTGCAGTGTCTCCTTTCTTATGAATGACTAGCGAGGGGTACCCAGCGTTGCCCGGGTGTTTTTCGGGGTATGTGAAAAAAACCCGAAAATGTGAAGAAAAAAAAAACAGGTGTCCGTGGAAAAAAAAACGAAGCCTTCACGACGCGCAGTTGGAAAATAGTAAAGTGTTAAAAAAAAAAAAACAGGTGCGCGTTTTTGATTGACGTGACGGCGATAGGTATTCAGCAGTAAGCATTTTGTGCTGGACAGTTTTGAATGAGGTGAATAAATCGGTTTGTTTGTTTTTAAAAACCCGCTCCCTGTTTATTAGGAGGAGCGAAATGAAAGCTACAGTCTGATATGACGAAG
>NC_136504.1:43848407-43928407 GCF_053919585.1 Euprymna scolopes
AAAAATTCACCAAAAATCAGGAAATTAACGAATTTTAATGAAAATGGCAGTATTTTTCAAATAATGATCGCAGAATATAATGAACTAATTATTTTTACTTAACTCTTAGTGAAAATGTTTTATTTTGTTTAAACAAAAAATACCTTTACTAAAGTTATGGTTTTCAATAGTAAATAAAAAAACGCAAGAATTTATTTTTGCTTTTTTTAAAGCATCGTAATTTGTAACAATAAAAAATAATTTTTACAGTAACATTACGAAAAAAGCCCCTAAAGTCCGTATTAATGAATTCGATATAACTCGAAGAAAAATGAATTCTCGCATACTATTCAGGAAATTTAAGATTCAATTAGATTCCTATTTCAGTCACCTAAATTATTTAGGGTGAAATGAGTTTAGGAATTTATAGCCAAACCTAAATATTTTTTTTGGTAAATATCCACATACGCTACTACAAAACACCGACCACTCTAATTTGTTTATGGGGGGGATGTGATGTTGGGGGGTGCGTGCGCCCCAACATCACATCCGCCACCCCCGCTCGCACCCCCAATGTACAAAGTAAAATCTTCGGGAAATGTTAAATGGTGTTCTAATTGGTAAATGTCGGTGCGTTACTTACGGAAAATTTGAAAATTCTATGTTCCAGGTAAAAAAAACAAAAAAACAGATAACTTACCCCCCCCTACTCCAACTTGGTGTGCTTTCCTTTTCTTATTTTATTTCTTTTTCAGCTAATTTTAAATTTTCCACCCAAAAAGCGCTATAATGTATTTTTGAAAATTAGAAAATTCTATGTCCTGGAAAAAAAAATCCCCTCCCCCCCAACGTAGTTTGCTTGGTGAAGCCGTCGTTTATGCTACAGCATGCATGCGCGTAGCATAAACGGAAGCTGCAAAATGGTGGAAAGAAGTTCGTGGGTTCAGGGGTAAATACCATGCAAACGGTACATTTGCCCCAAGTTTGACTATCAGATTCGTTGTCAGCGACCTCAATTACCTGTAAAAAAACAAATTAGAGTGGTCGGTGTTCTGTAGTAGCATATCTGGATATTTACCTTTTTTTTTTCTTGCTTAAAAAAATAGCATTAATACAGTAAGTTAGGTAAAATTTGCATAGAATGCTCTGCTTTACGGTTGTAAAAATGGAATGGAAATTTGAATTTTGTTCCCTTTTAAATTCGGTACATTTTTACATCACGTCCAACTCATCGTTCACATTCGACACGTCAACTTTATAGCTTTTCGGGTATTCTGGCAAGGTTAAGGGTGTCTATTCCGAAAGCCGTTCTTAACATGGGTAGATTGGTAGGTGTGTAAGAAATTTCGTGAAAAATAGTGAATAATTCCACCCTGTCTTTCCAAGCTTATAACTCCTCGAAAAATGTAACTCAAGCCCTAATTTTTTTTTCCAATTAAAGGAGCAAGGACCAAGGTTTCATTAAAAAAAAACAAAAAAAAAACATGTTTTTTAAAAAAAAAAAAGGTTTTAACTTCGGACTTTACAGGTAAATTTCTAAAAAACACTACTTTTTTTGTTTTAAATTTGAATATATTATTTATTGACCTTTTCTCTTAAATTTGTGATACATAACACTTTGGTGAATAAATCATTTACTTTTTAATAGACATTTCAAAATGGGAGGCGTGAATTATTCTACCCCCTGTCTTTCCAAGCTTATAACTACTCGAAAAATGTAATTCAAGCCCTAATGTTTTTTTTTCAATTAAAGGAGCAAGGACCAAGGTTTCATAAAAAAAAACAAAAGAAAAAACAAACAATGTGGTTTAATAAAACAGGTTTTAAACTTCGAACTTTACAGGTAAATTTCTAAAAAACACTACTTTTTTATTTTAAATTTGAATATATTACTTATTGACCTTTTCTCTTCAATTTGTGATATATAAAACTTTGGTGTGTAAATTAATTATTTACTTTTTACTAGACACTTGAAAATTGGGGGGGGCGTGAATTAAAAAAAAATCGTTTGTCTAAAATATTATATTCGGTTTATTGGAAAGAGCATAAAATTTCACATTGACCCTGAAAATATCGTAAAAATAGAATCAATAGAAAAATTTTGATAGATTTTTTAAGTTTAAAAATTGAAAAATATTGAGTTCGTAAAATTCATTACTGTTTTTTAAAAATAAAAAAAAGTATTTCTATTACTTTTAAAACAACTTTAATAGTTTATTTTGGAAGTATAACCCATAAAGAAAATAAACAACCCACTTTTAAAAGAGAAATTACAAGATTTTTATATTTTATTCGTAGTTTCGTGATAGGGGTGTAAAAAATTCCTACAAAAATTCTGATACATCTACTAGATTGGAGTGTTTATTCATTGTAAACGTACCCGACAACCTATAAATGGCGACATTTCCAATGTGAATGGTAAGCTAGACTTATGTAAAAAATAACAAAAAGATATACCAAACTGACTTTTTCGGTTAAAAATGGAATTATTTCCCTTTCGTTATTAACTTTTTTTTCTTTAATTTTTTTTTTAATAAATATTTTGTGTTTTATATACATAAAGTACAATTGTTCAATGTTACTGTTTTGATTATATTCGTTTGAAGGGGGGCACAATTAAAAAATTAAGAAAGATTAAAACGAAGCGAAATTTAAGTTTCCGTTTCATTTTTACAACAACTGTAAAACAGTGCATACTCAGCAAGTTTTATCGTAATTTATAAGCATATTGAAACACTAAATCAACATTTTATTTATTTTTTTGCATAATTAATGATGGAAGTATTTTTCTGTTTATTTTCTTAACATCTGTTAAAAAAATTAAATAATTTGTACATTCTCTTGAAAAAAAGAATAAAACTTTTCTCTACTTTCACATGTGTTCCATTTTAACAAACTGAGCCACAGCAACGCATGGCCGGGTACAGCTAGTATATATATATTAGTTTTGGTCTCACTACTATATATTAGGTTCAATATAATAATTAGTAGAGAATTGTCTCTATAATAATAAATATGTAATCTGCATGAATTATAGTATCATATTTAAACATCTCTTACGAGCAGCCTACTAGTATTCTTATGAAATCTGGAAATCAAAAAGAACTCAGTCAAAACTTACATCCTTTTCCAGTAGAGACTTGAGCCAGAACTCTGTCAAGGATTTCACATGTCTCAACGCGATTTCGAATGTAATCACCTTGATTCATCACCAGGTCTTGTGGTTGTCTCTCCAGTATTTCTAATCAACACCAAGAGGAAAACAAAGTTTGAATATTAATACAAATTATCCTCATCTCCAAAATTCCAAAAACAAAATTGATAATATAACAAGGATAATAATATTTTCTTCCAAGATAAAAAAAAATATTGTTTAGATTTTTTTTTATAGATAATGTATTTAAATGTTTAACACATGTCCAAAGTTGATTGATTGTTTTACGGCATATCAACCCTTTTTGGTTATTTAACGCCGACTCCATTCATTTTGATAAAAGGTTTTTATGATCGAAGTTCTTGACATTTTTTAATATTTAATACGAGGGTCGTTCCAAAAGTAATGCCTCCTATTTTTCCGCTAAAAAAAGTTGAAGCGCTACGCAGACGGGAATGGTACCATTAAAACAAGCAACGTTTTATTTTATTTATTTATTTGCGGACTATTACCCTCATCTTTTAATTGTTGTTTTACCATGTTTCGGCCAACTATTCCTCTGGCCTTTGTCAGGTGGTTAATTGCAATGAGATAGAAATGCTGAATCTCTTAACTATATCTTCAGACGAAGGCCAGAGGATCAGTTGGTCAAAACGTAGTGAGACGACAACTATGGAAAGCAGTAATTACTGTAGATACACTTAAGAGATTTAACATTCCTATCCTGTTGTGGTTAACCACTTGACGAAGGCCAGAGGAATAGCCGAAACGTTGTGATGAGGATAATAATTCGCAAATAAATAAATAAAATATACAAATTACTCATCCCAAAAGAATTCCAATAATTAAATAATATACAAGTAACGTTTTGTGCTCTAGAATTTATTCTATTGTGAATGCACTTTTGCCAATGATGAACAAGAGTCTTTATGCCTTTGGTTGTAAAAGTCAACACCTGCCGAAGCGGTCCATTTTTTCGTTACTGTGATTACAGTGTTGTTGTTGGGGAAATTCTGATCACGTAATGCATCCTATAGAAGTCTGAACAAGTGAAAGTCTGGCAATGCCGGGTAGAGATTATACGATAAGCGACACAGCACTGTTAAACTGAACTTCGTCACATGTTCAGTGGTTTGCAAACTTGTGTGTGGCCTGGTGTTTTCATATTTCAAACGTAACATTTCCCTGTTCTCTGACCTTACACAAGCAATTCAGGTCTTCTGCTTTATCAACATTACAACATAACAGTCAGAGTTGACCGTCAAATCCGGTTCCAAGAAATCTAGGAAGATGATGTTCTTCCTATCCCAGAAGACGGTGCACATCACTTTGTCTGCAGATCTCTGCATCTTGAACTTCTTTTCTGGGGAGTGTGAGTGGTACCATTCTATCGACTGTTATTTTTATTCCAACTCGTACTGGTGACACTATGTCTCATCACTAATGATGATGCGGTCTAAGAATGCGTCACCTTCAGCTTTGTACTGATTCAATAAGTCCTCACAGACATCCCGTCAATGGTCCTTTTGATCATGGGTGAGCATTCATGGAACCCATCTAGTACACAATTTACTGTATCCTAGGGATAAGAACATCGTTTCTCAGTGCATTGATACCCATATTCAAATCTATGCACATTTCATTCAACGTTATCCGCTCATCAGTGCAGATGTGTTGGTCAAGATGCTCACTGTTTTCTGAGGTGATGGATGTGAATGGGCGTCCAGAGCGCACTTTGTCACTCACATCTCTGTCATCAATCTGAAATCGACGAACCCATCTCCTATGCTGACATCAGCTGTATAAGCTTCATAAACGTTCAACAGGCGCCGGTGAATGTTGATAAGTTCAATTTTTTCTGTATGGAGGAATTCAATGACACATCTCTACTTTGGATGACTGTCCATAACAGGGGTTGTTTTCTTAGAGTTTCACACAGTCAATATGTGCAACAGAGAGATGAATCTTTCAGCTTATAAATTCAGTAATCATAACAATGCAATTTGCAGTCCCCTCTGATCCATTTGAGCAGAATGAAAAAAAATAGGAGGCATTATTTTTGGAATACTCCTCATAGATTATTTTCTGTACATGGATCACTTATATATTCATTTATTTCGTATGAGTATATATTGTAAATAAAATCTGCAATTGATAAATTCAATTTAATTGATAGAGGGATTTGGTTTGGGTTATAGGGCTATTAGATATGCGATTTTTTGTGTAGAAGCCCATTGTCTTCAAAGAGGAACACAAAAGTTTTAGCCTGATATCATCGATCAGTTCCTTCATGGTAAAAACATTGTAATATCTTTGTCATGGGGGAGAGGAGGTTAAAAGCAACATATTCTATCAGAAAGTGTCTCACTATATATGATGTTAAGTTATCTCCCTTGAGATATAAGATTTCAATGTCTTTGTGTTTTTAGAGTGGTCTCCCTTGCTTCTTCTTGTTGGTGGTGGTTATCGGCTGGAGAAACATAGATGGCAGTTTGAACAAACGGGCGTTTGTTCATGGCTGTATTTATGTAATGGGTAAACTAACATATAGGACATAACAAACCACGCATCATGGTAGCTGTTCCTACTCAGTCGAGAATTAATGCATGACTTTTGTGTGGCCAATATGGAGTTGACAGAGGATGCCCTTCTCTCTTTGTAACAGCCCTTTTTCCATTCTCCTACATTAGTTGTACGAGCAGTAATTTATTAAAGGGATTTCTATAAGCAGTTCTATCCGTCCTTTAGTCTGTTATTCTTAGTTTTAATGCAATCATTTTACTCTTTATACAAGCAGATTGAATGGACACAACTTATTCTAGATTCCAAAGAAACTATATAAGAGGTTTTGTCAATTGGTTGGTCTATTCATTGGTCTGTCACATTTAATTTTCATCGCTATCCGCAAGGAGTGAACAGACATATTTAATTTTAGATGCATCTTTATCAGAGACTCTGTCCATTCCTTTCTCATGCTTATATTTGAAATAGCCTTTTCATTGCTCATGATGCTTAAGTTTGAAATGATATCTATACCACATTTCTCTTAAAATCTGTCTGTCTGTTCCACTTTTTCTTGGAAACTACTAGGCTGATCTAGCTGAAATTTTGTATGGACTTTTGTTATGATAAGGTGCAGTGAATTGTAGTCTACATTGCACTGTAAAGAACGTAATGTTGATTTTATAAAATTATTTTTTATATATATAATGGCTTCAATTAAAGTTTCAAACACAAAAATAAAATATCATGTTTCAGTTGTGCTCTAAACAGAAACAATCATCTCGAACACGCCCCTGTCATATCAAAGAACCTACTGTTGATTTTATATATAGGGCCTTTGGGCTTGTGTGGTAATAAATCCTTTCAAATGCACTTGTGATGTTAGGCTGTGTAAGGTGTTAACTTTGGTCAAAATCGCCTGCTTCTTCTTTCATTGGATTATTTGGATCATCGATTATTGATATTTATCAAAGACATTCCGATACAAAACTTATCTAATAACACTGCCGGGCATATAAAGTACCTTTATGTGAAATTTCATATAAATCGGCCCTGACCATTTTCGAGTCCATAGGGAACGAACTCACGCACACTCTCCTCCTCTCTCTCTTTCACACACACACACACACACACACACTTAAGGTTCCTTTTATATAATAGTACAGATATATTTTTTAATTCCCTGGTATAAAAAAAAATATATTCATTTTAAATAGAAAATCAAATGAGACACAAGTAAAGATTATTTATTTAACACTTACTACAAACATATTTTTGTTGCAAGCGTCTTTGCGCCATTTTCACTTGCCAGTTGCGAAGGGCTTTCATCTGTTCACAGCTGACCGGTTCCAACTGTGCCTCTGTCGATAGAGGAGACCGTGTCGTCTGTTGAGCGTCAGCTTTCTTCAACGGAACATAACCGTTTTGAGGCAGGGGCAAGTCCTGGTTTAGAAAGATAAATTAGTTTTACATAAATTTTTAAAACGGATTAAATGAACTACAGAAAAAAACAATCTTTTATTTATGAAAAATATTGGTGCAAGCTAATTAAAAAAAAAATACAGAAAAATCTTTATGATGTACGTACCCATCACGGAACGAAAATATCATATTCCAAATATCATATAAATTGATCAAGTAGTCTTTTTTCTCTAAACTAAGAAAATTAAATTTTATAATGAAGCGAGACGTGTATGGATCCGCCATGTTCAATAAATAAGTTGGAAGCAAATCAATTTAAACTTGAAATCATAATTGAGCTTACAATGATTACTATTTACCGTTAAAATCGTTAAAAATCATAAAAAAATGATTTTCGATTTTAAAAAGAAAAGTACTTGATCAATTTACATAATTTTTGGAATATGACATTTTCATTACGTGATGGGTTCATATATCATAAATATTTTTCTGTACTATTGTCTTTTTTTATTATTTAGGTTGAATTCTGGATAAGAATCAAGATGTACAAGTAACGACAAACATCAAACCGGAAGTTTATATACTTGAGAAAAGTGTGCTAAAGAGAATGCTTAACCTGGTGAGATAGAAAGAGTCTACTTGGTGACAATTTCCTGTTTTGAAATCGGAAATTAATTAATTCCACATAATATTACTAACGAAATGTCAAAAAAAAAAAAGAAAAAAAAAAGCTGGAATTACTTTGCAAATTTATGTAATAAAAATCATCACTCTCACAAACGACCCCGTGTTTGTTTAACCTGTAAAATGACGACAAAAAATGTAGGAAAGAAGAAGAAAAGACAAGCGTAATTTAGTAGGTCGATCATTAGTGAACGTATGCCATTAATTTGCATATGTTCACCATTGGTAATTGTTAGAAGGAACGAATTCTAAAGCATGAGCGTTTTTTTGTTTTTTTACTGCTTAGAACGAGAATGAACGGTGGAAGATAATATTGAATACACAAGGATTTATTGCAAGTTGAGGAAAGAAAGGAAAAAAAGGACTTTCGTATGTTGTTTCGACAAGGACATTTTAACACTGTCACTTTTTTTGTTCCCTTTTCATTTTATACTGCATGACTGATTCCTGCATGCGGGAACTAGTAAAATTTAAAATTCTGCTACAATCTAAGGCATCTAAAATAATGAGTGATTCTTTTTTTGATAAAATATGCTTGCCCATTTCTGCTTTCAAAACCTGAAGCAGTTACCAAACAGACACTTTCTATTCAACTCTTAACAATATAAAATTACTTTTTAATTCAGTATTAGTAATATTAGTAGTAGTAAGACTGTAGACTTGTTTGGGTGCGCCTACGACAATTCAAATGCTGCAATTCATAAAAGGATATTTTTTATGCTATAATGTATGTATTTTGTTGAATGCCATACTGAATATGATTGTGATCACTGTAAATTCCCAGTTTGAATTACAATGGAATTGTGTAACGTTGTCTGTTACATTTTAGCGTGAACCTGACGTTGTATATAAAAGTCTTGCAAAGAAACAAAAACAAATGAAATTCAACATAGAGAGTTGATCTACATTTCTTACCTATTGATAATGGGGGATGTCCCCAAAAATATTTGAGGAATGTACCATCTACAGTGAAGGTAAATAAAGATTATTGAACTCTTTGAATTCTTTATTATTATTTATCTGTTTCCAATGACAGAATAATTTCTGCGTTGATAAGCCTTCAAACACACCCCTTAAAAAAATTTTGACACAACTTCTTTTCTATTGAAAAAAAGGGTATTTATTGCCAGTTGTTTCAACACAAAGCCTCTGATATGTATCTACAAATCCAACAGAATATGGTTGCATTCCTGCTTTTCCCTCTTTTTGGTCAATTAACAGTTTCTTAGTCTGCAGCTATAACCAGCTGTTATGTGTGCAATCTTTTCGACAGTTTATAGCTGTCTGACATCTTGCAATGGTTCGGAGCATTGGTGAATTTTGCCCAGAGTGCTTTTATTGCTGATACACACTTTCTCTCCTCTTTTTCTTCTTCTTCTTCTAGTGGCTCTTCACGATCTGAACCCAAGTTATCTTTGTGACCTATTGGAGTTCGTCTCACGATCATCCAAATGTTCATATGTGGGTGTGCGTGTGTGTGTGTGTCATATATATATTGGACATACCTTATTTTCAACTACGTCGTTAATCTTGTGGTCCACCTGGGCTTCATCTGTTCTTGGAGGGAAGCTGGAAACTGTTTGAATGAATGCATTTCACTCCAAAACGATGGTTAGTTTTATATGTTTTTTTTTATTCATTTTCCAGGTGTCGAACACAGAAGAATGGAAAGTGAGGATCTTTGCTTGTGGCTAATTCTAATCTTCAATTTGGAGACACGTCATCTCCCTCCCAAGAGGGGGTTGGAGACAACCGTCAATCCGTCTGCTCTTCTTTACACCCAAATTCCAACTCTGACTATGTCCTGCTAACCTGATCACGTAGTAACAATCACGTCCTTCCAGTCAGCTATTTTTAGAACTTCTGGTGCAACTTGTCCATTTTACACCTCGGTATGTTTTGACAACTTTTATCAAAACATAGCTTCACATCTCATCTCTTGTTTATCTCGCCAGTTTGATAGATAGATTGAGATAGATCACATAGATATATAGATAAATCGACAGACAGATAAATAAGAGATAATTACTTGTGTTACCAATTACATAACATATCCATTTATTTCGGTGACATCACACTAGTGCCACAACTTGACCATTTGCATATGTGTCAGTCACTTTGTCATAAGTGTTTTCCAGAACAACTTTAAAATAACCATTCTTACTCATTCCTCAACTACGTTGGTCCCTCACTTGTGGTAATCCTTGTTTCTACAACTCGTGCGTTTGTTTCCAGTGCTGTTATTTTTTTTCTCATTAAGATCTGGGTACTTATGTAGAATACGAATCGTGCCATCGTCAATATTTTCCAACAGTTTACATAAAACGCATAAAGGTGCTGAAACACTGTGTCACTTAAACCGCAAGTGCCAACGTCATTTAAGAAAACCCTTATTTGCTATCATTCTTTTATTATAAAAAAAATAAATATTTATTTTCATGTGAATAAAAAAAATCATAAAAAACGATATATAAAAAATGTGTGTTGCTGTCAGTTGTTTACTATTCAAAAAATAAATATTTATTTATAAAACTTACCTTACAATGAGTGTTTCTTTCTTGATTTGAATCTGAATTTTCCTCAAGTTTCGTAAAAATTCTATAGTTATTTATTCATTGTATTTTCTTTGTAACAACAAAAAACAATATCGTTTTCATTTTTTTAATTAATTTTTCATTGAATTATCTTCGTAATAACAGAAATAATACATTGTTCATTGAAAAAAGTGGCAAACGTTTGCAGTAAAAAAAAAAAATCACAAAATTTATCTTTGACACCTTCTGTCATTTTGTATAAACTGCTTGGAAATTCTGAAAAAAAAAACCATGATCCTTATTCTGCATAAATATTCAGATTTGTGTTAACATTAGGTTATTCATAACATAAATCTATGGATGCTACATGTATTTGTCTTATCTGTCATCTTTCTTTCCAGACAAACATAAACACCAAGCAAGAGCGATTGCTCAAAGCACCATACTCCAAGAGATCCTACTTTTATACCTTAATACAAGGGCGATAACTCAACATTACTGGTGTCATTTTCTGAAGACTACCGTTCCATGTTGTCAGGTCTTAATACTGTGAAGATTAAGACCTTTTTTGTTCCTTGAACCATGTGAGGAGTTGCTTCCCCTTGTCTGATTTGTGATGAAATGTGCTTTGGGCATTGAATGACTTGGAGTTGTCTGCCCTCTGAATGTATATATAAATGTGTGTATGACGTGTGTCTTCTTTCCTTGTTTGTAGTTATGTAAATCTGTGTGTAAAAGGCTAAGTAAATGTTAAGTATTAATTAATTTGTTTTCTTTTGTCTTCTGTTGATATAACTTCCTGTATGAAGTCATTTAAGAAAGGAAGGTACGTTTTCTTTATTTACTTCATAATTAACTAACAAAGGTCATTAATTAACCTACACATTCCATCTGTGGAACGGTACCATGAGTCTTCTTCTTAACCGACTTTAACATCGTCTTCTTCAAACAAACATTTTGTCTGTTGTTTAGAGGAGAAATGGAATGATTTAATGATTAGAAATATCAAAGAGTAACCAATCTAGTAAAAAGAGTAATTGTAGTTATGAAAGGATTGGAAAAATTAGTGTTAACTGAATTATCTCCCCTCTGCAGATCGCAGTCAATTTGCATAAGAGAAACTGTAATTAGTATATAAACTCCATTCATCAACACCGGAAGGGCACACACATACTTGTTAACAATTGAAAAAGTGAATATCAACTTTACCTTTGCCTCACCAACATTGGAAGCCATGGAATAAAAATCTGCATAATCTCCTGCGATACTATGCGACACCAGACGGCCAATGCTATCGAATTGAGGACCATATAAACCTTGGAGGAAAAAAGAAAGGAAATATCATATGAATGCAGTGTAACTATTTTAAATGTATTTTGGGAGTAAGTGAGTTTGATTAAATGGGTTTGATTGAGTGGGTTCGATTAAATGGGTTTGATTAAATGGGTCTGTTTGAGTGAGTTTGATAGAATGGGTTTGATTGAGTTGATCTGATTAAGTGGGTTTGATTGAGTGGGTTCGCTTAAATGGGTTTGAGTGAGTGGGTTTGATTAAGTGAGTTTCATTGAGTGGGTTTTATTCTAAGATCAATGTAACTTGAGATAACTCGTTTCGGAACATGTTCACATTTATCCACACCCTTTGATGCCACATATTAGTTTTAACCCCAGAAGCACCCACACACATGTCTGTTCACATTACATTTAAACTTCTACGTGTCAGTACATTCAGGAAAGCAAGAGACAGGCAGGAAATTCCAAAGTCTAGCAAATCAAGGGAAAAAACTAATAGAGTAGAAGGCTTTCTTGCATTTAGGGACCGCAACAGTGAAGAGTTAGATTTTGCTGCTTTTCTGGTTACTTGGAAATATGTATATCGAGGAGCGGCCACAAGTGCTCTGAGTTCATCAGAGCACATTCCATTAAAATGCTTGTAAACTAGGTATATGAATGCAATATTGAAGCAATAGGACAGAGTCTGGAGGTTGGTTGATAGTGTGGGACGTATTAGATTTAAAACTCATTTTTGGATCCTGTCTAATAGCGAGTGACTAGTGGCAGATGCACCAATCCAGATGTGGCAACAATATCTCATGCACGGACAAATAGTAGCTTTGTAGATCCAGTTCATTCCACAAAAATCACTTTCACTTAGGATGTTGGCAACCTTTTCATGGTCCCTCTCGAAAGTTTTAATGTATTTCTAGAAAGAATTCTGACTATAAAAATATCGAGGGAAACCAATGCCAACAATAGAGTCTTCGGATTCATACGATATGATGATGATGAATCCAACAGAAGAAAAGCAGCATTCTCTGTTCATGATTCTGCTTCATGAAACCCACTGGCATTCAATTATTTGAATTGAAAAAGCATATTCAGGTTTAAAGTGGCCTTAAACAAACGTTCAGACTGTACATGGATGTAAATATTTTGTCTTTTTACTAGCGATGGGACGATTCCAATATTTTTTTCCAATTCCAATACAATTACCGATTCCGTATTAAATTCCCGATTCCGATACAATTACTGATTCTGATTCATTATAAATATCTAAATATTTAACTATAAAGTTGTTATTTTTCACCGTTACCTTAAAAACACATGTGAAATGTGCAGATGTTTTCTCAAACGTAAAGATACACTTGTGAGGGATGATCTATCGATTTTAGCTTTACTAATAGTTTAAAATCAATAGATATTATTTTAGTATTAATACCAGCAGTAGAAGGAATTTTTTTTAAAGATAATCAAATAAAAAAAAGCCAATTAAAAGAATCGTTTTTGGCATCGGAAAATAGACATATTTTTTCGATTCTGACACCGATCCCAACACTCGAAAAAGTTCTGATTTTTTCGATTCCTGGTTCTGATTAATCGTCCTAACACTACTTTTGACATGGCTTATTGCAATTTGTTTTTTGGGTTTTTTTTGCCAATAAATTGGACTTGATATTTATCAGTAAATTCCACAAATGATACTTACCAGGAATAAAGTTGGGAGATTTGCAAATCGAATCAGGTGAAGCCAATTTGGCCACAACAGCCCTGTAGATGCAACGACAAGGAAATATATAAAAAAACAGAAAATGAAACAGAAAAATTTTTATACTAACAAAATTATGAGATGACTTCTTGTGAGACTTTGTATGTGCTTGTGTGTTTCTCAAATCTATGTGACTTTCATACTAGTATTTTTTATTTACCATTAATCATTTAATTACTGGGTACTTATGTGAAATGAAGAGTTGCGTTTTCCGGTATATAAACATTGTTTGAATTTTAAAATAAAATACGTATGAAATACATTTATAAACCAATTTACAACACAATATTATGTAAAATAAACAAATATATATATTTTTTTTAATTAATATTTCGGCGACAGATATCATCCTGAGAATTTTCTACATTTTTTTTTTTTCTTTTTCCTTGCCATGATAGTTAATTGAAGAAAAATTTAGTATAGAGTCAGCGTGTTGTTCGTCTGCAGTATTATTTTCAAATGCTGGACAATACACTTGACCCACGTGATATGAAAGTCATAATTGTGTTTTTCGTGATATAAGCGTTGTTTAAATTTTAAAATAAAATATGCATGAAATACGTTTATAAACGAAATTACAACACTATATTATGAAAAATAAACAAATATAAACATATTATTTGTTTAAAATTAATTTTTCGGCAGTCGAAATTTTAGAGCAGTTTACATAAAGCACTGAAAATCGCAGCAATCAACATCATTTAAGAAAACAATTATTTGCTATCATTGGTTTATTATATAAAAACACTTAAAAATTTATCTTGATTTGAACAAAAAATAAAAAATCATATAAAATAATAAACTGTTTTTGCTATTGATTCTCTTGTTGCATCACCTCCTCGTGGTGAGAGTCGGACAACAGTCGGTGGAAGCGTACAAAGCAGTCATGGAAGCTGGCCGACTGAGGGTATAACGACCCCCCCCCAATTGGTTGACCCCCCCCCCTGATGTGAGGTTAGCAGTGATTCCAAGAAAATTAATCCAAGATATAGCAGGTCCCTCAAAAAATTCAAAAAAGATATTTATTTATGAAACTTACCTTACAAAAAGTGATTTTTTCAGGATCTGAATTTGAATTTTCTTAAAATTCCATAAAATAGTCCCATAATTATTCAATGGATTTTTGTTGCAACAACAAAAAAGAATGTTGTTTTCATTTTTCAATTAATTTTTCATTGAATTATCTTTCTAATAATATAAATATATTTCTTCGTTGAAAAATGGCCAGCTTTTGCACGGAAAAAAAATTATGAAACTCTTGTCTGGCACCTTCTGCTGTTTTATGTAAACTGCGCAGAAAATTCCAATAATAGTATTATTATCATTATTCTGCATGACTACCAATTATTGGGATAGAAAATGCAATGGCATAAAAGAAAATGATTTTTAAAAATATTTTTAATCAAAATATATTGCTATATTAAATCCACCAGAATTAAAATTGTTTTCAAGGGGTCCAAATTGGTTCAAAATTGAAAAAATCGTTATACATTTTGCACATTCCTCTTAGTTTACTTTTTATTGGCTTATATGCATGTCATGTTTGTACAGTGATAACATCACCAGCTTTGAATGTTAGAGTCTCAATTTCGATTCCAGCTGATGGCACCTAAATACTTTTTTTTTTTACTTTTGAAATCACAACTCGATAATAATATATACAGAATCTGGACAAATTAAAATATCATATTTAAGTGTATTTTACGTCCAGACAAAGCTGCACCCCCTTCTCTCCGCTAGTGAAAATATAATTTGGCGAAAAACAAATGTGAAGCAGAAATAAAAATGAAAAGACTCCCGGACAACTCTGGGTAGGATCCGAGTTTGCCAGCACCAAAATGAAGCAAGTCAAAATATGTTTACTTTCATATGTTACACATGTTACAGTTCCCCAAAATTAGTTAAGCAACGTTGAGCCTGACCAGTACCAGAGAGGTGACCATTTGGGAAGGCTAGGTGCTGTATGTCCCTCCTGGGAAGGTTGGGTGTGGGGCTAGCACTCTCACCCTGAAAAAAAGAACTCCTTGCTACAAAAACATCTACAAAAGTTGTAGATGGCCTATGCCTCTCCAGGGGCTTAAGGGCTATGGATGGATGGAATAGTGGGGGAGGGAGCTCGGCCTTGCCCAGTCGTAAAATACGCTTAAATATATTTTAACTCATGTAGATTTAATATTTACTATTACAGAGCCAATTATCTATTGAATATTATATTGTACCTAATATATAGTACTGATTTTAAAAATTAAAAAAAAAATGACTTGGGTGCCATCAGCTAGAATCGAAACCAAAACATTTAGCACTCCAACCACATTCCCTACCATTTGAGCTATTGATAGATGGATAGATAAGAAAGATTTAAAATTAAAACACTTCAAGCTATGAATGAATTTGAGCATGAGAAAAAGTAATAAAAATATGTCGGCAAGTTGAAATGAACATTTTTGCATTTCGACTTGCCAACATATTTCTGTATGCGTTATTTATCCATCCAAACAAAGATTTTACTCGTTATGAACCATTCTAGGAGCATGACTATTATTTCTTATCAATTTCAGTGTTATGTGACGAGTAGTTTGAGAGTTTATCGGTTAAACATTTTCACACACACATACATATATACACCTACTGTTTTATTTATATAGATATTTTTTTTGGATCAGATAGAATAAAAAGCCAGAAACAATAAACCTGCCTGTTACCTTACATATAGTTAATGTTGAGTAGAGCTAATAAGTGCTTGTCAATGTCAGCTCAAATCACTGTAGAATTCCATTAAACATTTCGCCAAATATGCGTTATATTTTTAAAATAGAAAAAAGCAAAAATGGATGGGGGTAAAAAAAATGAAACAAATTTACAACAAATAACTTTTACCAAATGAAATAAACTTCTGTCGACCTGTATAGCTTTTCAGCTTTTACATTTTCTTTTTAGTGTTTTCAATTTTAGTATATGTATTCTTGTCTCGGGGGTCGTAGAAATTTTCGGTATAGTGCAAAAGTATTTGGAAATTTCCCCCACTCTTTATCTGTGCCTAAACCTAAACGTAGATTCGATGTACAAAGATTCTTTCTTAGGAATGCACTCCTGTGGAACTCTGTTCTGCTTTCCTGCTTTCCAACTGACTACAACATGGTTGTCTTCAAATCTAACTTGAATAAATTCTTGATGAGCCATTCCCCTTAAGTAATCCAATTTACCAAATTTCCACTACTAACGATTACTACGATATGTTGGATTTTAACACTTATCCTCGAGTGGCCACCGAGCCTTGATAAGTGGTGACTCCTTTGTGAAAAAAAAGAAATAACAATGAAGAAGAACATAAAACAGTTTCACTTCAGTTTCAGCAAATTAAATATGCAGATTAGTGACAGTTATTAGTTGTATTTTTGTTTAATTTTCGATTTTTCAGTCGCTAAGCATAAAACATCACGTTAATTATAGCAGCCATCTTGAATCCTTATTTTTGCAAACCTTCTAGAAAATCTATCTATCTATATATCTATAAAAGTGAAAGTGTTTGTGTATCTCTGTGTGTGTGTACATTTCTCTACGCAATAACTCTGTCAATTTAATGTCAACAGACTCGAAATTTGATATACAGGGTACTGAGATTTGGGAAAATCTATGTGATCGGTTTTCAGCCAGAAATTTGTCTGTTAAGGGGTCAAAGTTCAACGATTTAACTTTTGAGAACTCTACCAAACTTCTCCAACAATTTTGGGTCTAAACACTTGAAATTTTAGATATAGGTTCCTTTGACATGGATCTAACTTAATAACTTGATTTGAGCCCAAAACAATAAATGTTAAGGGGCCATAATAGGGGTCAAAGTTAAAAAAAATTTGACCTCTGCGATCTCTACGAAATTACTCAGATAATTTCTGGTGTAAACATTTGAAATTTGAGATAAAGGGTATTCAGAGATAGGGCAAGCTTTTTAATTGGTTTCGGTCAAAAATTTTTAGTTACCAATATATAAATCTATGTATGTATGTATGTTTGCACATCTGCCTAAAACTTTTGACAGAGGCGACGAATTTTACCAAGATCAATATCGTTTTAAAGTCCGACCTTTCAGACGACAAATATCGAAAAGTGGCTAAAAACATTCATATCTTCACCTTCAACTGCAAACTTTTCTACGGTGGGGGTGGGGGGTTCTTTTTTGCCGATATTTTCGAAAGTCATCCTCTCCTTTCGATTGTCTAGCCTTAATTTTAAAGAATGTCACTTCCGGTTTGGCGGTGGTCGTAACAGCATAGACGTCAGGTTTTTTCCCCATTCTTTTCCTCCTTCGCAGTACGGGTTCGAGCCTGCCTTCCTATTACCACTTTTTTTTGTTTTTTTTTTCGCTCAACAGACACATCCAAACACACGGGCAACGCTGGGCACCCATGGTAGTATATCTATAAAAGTGAACGTGTCTGTGTGTGCGTCTCTTTATGTGTGTATTTGTGTGTGTGTGTACATTTCCCTACACAATAACTCTGTCAATTTTCATGCTACAGACTTGAAATTTGATATATATAGGGTAGGGAGATTTGGAAAAATCTTTGTAATCGGTTTTCGGCCCGAAATATGGCTGTTAAGGGATCAAAGTTCAACGATTTGACCTTTCAGAACTCTACCAAACTCCTCCGACAATTTTGGGTCTAGACACATGAAATTTTAGATATAGGTTCCTTTGACATGGATCTAACTTAATAACTTAATTTGAGTCCAAAATAATAAATATTAATGGGTCATAATTGAGGAAAATTTTTTAAAAAATTGACCTCTGCGGTCTCTACGAAATTACTCAGATAATTTCTGGTTTAAACATTTGAAATTTGACATAAAGGGTATTCAGAGATAGGGCAAGCTTTTTAATCGGTTTGGGTCGAAAATTTTTAGTTTCCAATATATAAATGTATGTATGTATGTTTGCATGTCTGCCTAAAACTTTCGACAGGGGCGATGGATTTTACCAAGATCAGTATCGTTTTCAAGTTCGACCTTTCAGACGACAAACATCGAAAAATTGGCCGGAAATATTAATATCTTTACCTTCAACTAGGCACTTTTCTACAAGGGGGGGGGGGTCGCTTTTTTCGCCTGTGTTTTTTAAAGTTATCCTCTCCTTTCGATTCTCTAGCCTTAGTTTAAACATGAGTCAGTTCAGGTTTGGCGGTGGTCGTAACCGCAAAGACATCAGGTTTTTTCCCCGTTCTTTTCCTCCTTCGTGGTACGGGTTCGAGCCTGCCGTCCTACTACCACTTTTTTTTTTTTTGCTCAATATATACCTCCAAATACCTGGGCAACTCTGGGCTCCCAGGCTTGTATATCTACAAAAGTGAAAATGTCTCTGTGTGTGTGTACATTTCCCTACTAAATAACTCTGTCAATTTTTGGTCTAGAAACTCAAAATTTGACATAAGGAGTATTGAGATTTAGGAAAATCTTTTTAATCGGTTTTCAGCCAGAAATTTTGCTGTCTAGGCGTCAAATGTCGACGATTTGACCTTTGAAAACTCTACCAAACTCCTCTACAAATTTTGGGTCTAAACACTTGAAATTTTAAATGTAGGTTACTTGGACATGGATCAAACTTTTTAATTTGATTTGAGCCCAAAAAATAAATGTTAAGGGGGCATAATAGGGGTCAAAGTTAAAAAAAATTAACTTCTGCAGTCTCTACCATATTGGTAGAGATCGCAGAGGTCAAATTTACTCAGCCAATTGCTGGTCTAAACATTTGAAATTTTACATAAAGTGTATTCACACGTAGCGAAAGTTATGAACAGTACATAGGGCCCGACCAAAGCCGGGCTGAACTGCTAGTAATACAAAATTTGAAAAACACACACACACACAAACTGAACAGTTATGTAGGTCGATAGAAGATTGAATTTTCTTGCGTTTTTGGTAACAAGTTATGTTTCTGAATTCTTGAGATACAAATTGATAATTGATATTATTTGAAAAAATGTTCGCATCTTAAGTGTTATTTCCACAATGTTTTTTTATTGAAATCACCAACCTTTTTCAGGTTATCTTGTCGAACTTGGGAATCTCTTTGTTGAACTTATAAATCTACATAGCATTTCAAGCAGAACCCTTTATACCTTTGGGAAAATTCAGTTGTAAGTTACACTTTTTCGAGGCTGAAGTTTCGATCCTCAGTACGGGCAATATTCAAAATACAACTGAAAATGACTTATAACTTCTACCTGGTCATGGCTGACAGAACAAGAGCATGTTATCGTTTTGAATTAAGTAAAGGGCTCCATTAAAATACTTAAGATGAGAACAGTAGTCCAAATAGTCCAAATAATCCAAATAATACGAAAAGTTATTAATAATTTTTTTTAACCTTTTTTGGATTGTTAACTATAATGCACACTTAATAGCATTTCTTAAACTTACGTTGGCCGTTTCTTCTTTGATATTTCAACAGGTTTTTCGACTTTAACTCTGAATTTCTTCTGGATGAGTGGCTTTGGTTCAACTGAAAGAACATCTTGTCGAATCTGATAAGAAGAAGAAAAAAAATCATCCAATGACTTCAATTCACACCCATATTGAAGTTTTTTTTTCTTTTAGTTTTTTTTTTACCAATTTTTTAAAATTTTCATTGATTGAATTTTAATATTTGACTATATCTGGATTCTTTGACATTGGATTTTAATATTTGACTATATCTGGATTCTTTGACATTGGATTTTAATATATGACTATATCTGGATTCTTTGACATTGAATTTTAATATTTGACTATATCTGGATTCTTTGACATTGGATTTTAATATTTGACTATATCTGGATTCTTTGACATTGGATTTTAATATTTAACTATATCTGGATCCTTTGACATTGGATTTTAATATTTGACTATATCTGGGTTCTTTGACATTGGATTTTAATATTTGATTATATCTGGATTCTTTGACATTGGATTTTAATATTTGACTATATCTGGATTCTTTGACATTGGATTTTAATATTTGACTATATCTGGGTTCTTTGACATTGGATTTTAATATTTGACTATATCTGGGTTCTTTGACATTGGATTTTAATATTTGACTATATCTGGATTCTTTGACATTGGATTTTAATATTTGACTATATCTGGGTTCTTTGACATTGGATTTTAATATTTGACTATATCTGGATTCTTTGACATTGGATTTTAATATTTGACTATATCTGGGTTCTTTGACATTGGATTTTAATATTTGACTATATCTGGGTTCTTTGACATTGGATTTTAATATTTGACTATATCTGGATTCTTTGACATTGGATTTTAATATTTGACTATATCTGGGTTCTTTGACATTGGATTTTAATATTTGACTATATCTGGATTCTTTGACATTGGATTTTAATATTTGACTATATCTGGATTCTTTGACATTGGATTTTAATATTTGACTATATCTGGATTCTTTGACATTGGATTTTAATATTTGACTATATCTGGGTTCTTTGACATTGGATTTTAATATTTGACTATATCTGGATTCTTTGACATTGGATTTTAATATTTGACTATACCTGAGTTCTTTGACATTGGATTTTAATATTTGACTATATCTGGATTCTTTTACATTGGATTTTAATATTAGACTATATCTGGATTCTTTGACATTGGATTTTAATATTTGACTATATCTGGGTTCTTTGACATTGGATTTTAATATTAGACTATATCTGGATTCTTTGACATTGGATTTTAATATTTGACTATATCTAGATTCTTTTACATTGGATTTTAATATTTGACTATATCTGGATTCTTTGACATTGGATTTTAATATTTGACTATATCTGGATTCTTTGACATTGGATTTTAATATTTGACTATATCTGGGTTCTTTGACATTGGATTTTAATATTTGACTATATCTGGATTCTTTGACATTGGATTTTAATATTTGACTATATCTGGGTTCTTTGACATTGGATTTTAATATTTGACTATATCTGGATTCTTTTACATTGGATTTTAATATTTTACTATATCTGAGTTCTTTGACATTGGATTTTAATATTTGACTATACCTGAGTTCTTTGACATTGGATTTTAATATTTGACTATATCTGGATTCTTTTACATTGGATTTTAATATTAGACTATATCTGAGTTCTTTGACATTGGATTTTAATATTTGACTATATCTGGGGGTTTTGACATTGGATTTTAATATTTGACTATATCTGGGTTCTTTGACATTGGATTTTAATATTTGACTATATCTGGATTCTTTGACATTGGATTTTAATATTTGACTATATCTGGGTTCTTTGACATTGGATTTTAATATTTGACTATATCTGGGTTCTTTGACATTGGATTTTAATATTTGACTATATCTGGATTCTTTGACATTGGATTTTAATATTTGACTATATCTGGATTCTTTGACATTGGATTTTAATATTTGACTATATCTGGATTCTTTGACATTGGATTTTAATATTTGACTATATCTGGGTTCTTTGACATTGGATTTTAATATTTGACTATATCTGGATTCTTTGACATTGGATTTTAATATTTGACTATATCTGGGTTCTTTGACATCGCTTTCAATATCCTTTAACACTTTTTTCGAACATTACAATTTTCAAAGTTTTCAATTTTCATGCTAATTTACAATACCATAGCAATTCTATACTTTTATTTTACTAGGGATTTTCTTCTGAAGAAAAAAGCCAAATATTTAAAACTCTATGGAATAAGGAAATAATCTTTTGTATGTTGTATTCCTTGTTTTTTTTTTAATTAATTTGTGTAAATGTTAATTTGTATATTCATTTTTTTGCGGACTGTTATCCTCATCTTCATAGTTGTTGTTTCACCATGTTTCAGCCAACGTATTCTCTTGCCTTCTTCAGGGGATTAACTGCAACGAGATAGGAAGGCTGAATCTCTTAACTGTATCACCAGTAATTACTGCCTTCCATAGTTGTTGTTGTCTCACCATGTTTTGGACAATTAACCCATTGGCATGCTTTGGTGGGATTGAAATTGCTATCTTCAGACAGTGCTTACATGGAACCATAGAGGTCTCTAGCTACTGTACCACAGGCCCCGAGGCATAATGTAGGAATCAAATGTGAAAGCCATCCAATGCATGCCAACATGTAAAACAGATGTAATGATGATGACGATGGCTTTAGTGTGCAGTGGATAGACGCATTGAATCTATGGTTCCAGGTGAGAATTGTCTGAAGATAGTGGTTTCAATCCCACTCAAGAGGATTAATTGACCAAAACATGGCGAGAGAACAACAACTATGGAAGACAGTAATTATTGGGGATACAGTTACGAGATGTAGTATTCGTATCCTGTTGTGGTTAATCACCTGAAGAAGGTCAGAGAATGAGTTGGCTGAAACGTGGTGAAACAACAACCATGAAGATGAGAAAAACAGTCCACATAAAAAGGAATACATAAATTATAAAACCATCTCAAAGGATTCCAAAAAATAAAAATAAAATTACATATTAATTTATATATATATATATATATATATATATATATATATATATGAGGCGGCAAAAAGAAAGCCTGCACTTGTAATTTTTTCAGAAACTGCAAATTTAAGCTAAATTTAATGTAACTGTTCAAACAAACTATACCTCATTTGATTGGCCTTCTATTCTTCTATAATTTTACCTGTTCATATTTGACATTTAATTGAAATATTCTAGTGTTCACGTCAATTTAAAAAAATAACTTCAAATTGAGGAGGCAAAACGAAAGTCCGTACAATGGAGAATTGTTATTTAAATGTAACTTTAGGAGATCAATGCAACACAAATACAACAGGAACACAATGAACTAGTTAATATTTAATAGCATAGCCCTTCTGCAATTTGACAGCCTGCAATCTTTTGGAAATTCCTTGAATTAGACTGCAGCAATACTCTGGGGAAAAGGCATCCCACTTTTCTTTAATTTTTGTTCAAAGTTCTTCCAAATTTGAAATTTTATCACTGCGTAGCTGTTGCTTGATGTAATGGCATACGTTTCCAATAGGATTGAGGTCTAGAGATTGTGCAGGCCAATTCAAACACAGAATATCATGCTCTTCCAGAAACCTCTTGACATTGCAAGCTGTGTGAATGGGAGCATTATCCTACATGGAGATGGGATTATTATCCAAATTCCGAATAAAGTAGGGTAAAAAATGCTCAGTCAAAATATTAATGTACTTGGTCGAATTAATTCGACCTTACAAGCGAACTATAGGCGCTGGACCATTGGTACTAATAATGTCCCACACCAAAACTGAACCTCTATCACCTTACAGCATTGAAACTGAGCACCTAGGATTAAATTTGTCTTTCCTCCAACGGACGTACTGCCTACCATCATTGCCTAGTCTAATGAACTTGCTTTCGTCGCTAAAAAGCACTTTTGACCAATATAAAGAATCATGATCTTTATTGCATCTGACAAAGTCCAGACGGCATTTTCTGTTCTTTACAGAAATCATTGGCTTGCGTCTTGCAACATATCCTCGCAAATTAAATTCTTTTAATCTGTTCTTGACAGTAGAAAGAGCGCATTTTTAAACAAGATTGCACTGTTGTTGGATTGGGAGAGCCATTTCAAATCTGTTTCTTAGGCTGTGGATCTTAATAACATTGTCTTCCCTGTTAGAAATAACTCTAGTACAACCAGATTTAGGGGCATCACGAACACTGCCTGTGTTTTGGTGCTTTTGCACAGTCTTTCGTACCGTTTTCTCATTACATTTCAATCTGCGGACGATTTCTCAATTGGATAAACCAGAAAGGTGGAGATTAATGAGCGCCTGACGATCACTAAGAGAAAGTCAGTCAACATATTTTGCATGTTGGCATGCATTGGATGGCTTTTAGAAATCAACTTCCAAACTATCTTATCTCTAGCCAGGTCTTTATTAATCCCTCTTTGTCTCTGTAGCAGAACTGAACAACACTGAGGTTACAAAATGATGTGCACAAAAACCACTGTCATTCAAACTTGGAATCCATCCAGTACAAGGAAAGGAGGAGAAAAGAAAAAAGATATGCAAATCGTGGTACTGTCGCAATTACAGTTGGATTGGCAATTTGAATGTGTGTTGAATGCCAAATCTATAGGTCCAGTTCACTAGGAGAAAGGAAAGCTGGAGGTGAGAAGTGATTGGCAACAGTTGGGAATGGATATTGCACACTACGGTGCTTACCATTTTCTAACTATCACTGATTGTGGGTCGTCGTGGTTTTCAGTGTGGACGCGATTAGCATAGCAGGATTGGGCAACTATGATTCACCAACTGGAAGTAGTCTTTTTTTAATGTGACTAACCTCGTGGACTACTAACAAATAATGACACAGCTTTCTGCAGCAAAGAATTTAAGATGTTTGCAGATGAATGGGGTGTGAACTTAAGATTTCGCTGTGCATATGCCCAAGCCGGGAATGGCATAGGAAAGCGATGCCATCGCACTGTGAAACGGATCGCAGCTAAAATGCACTGCTCAATATCATAGGCAGTTTACTGGTATAACATGACTCTAAAAGACGACAAGTCATCTTTGACCTCACCAGCCAATGCCATATACCAGTACAAGGTCCGGGTGAAAGGAATCAATGTTATACCACCAGTAGCAGGTCCCAAGCATGGTTCATACCGAATTGGATACTATGTGTGGGTGAAGGCACCAGAGAATTGGTGTACCACGAGGTTTGGCTAGGGTTGGGTAACCGAGATAATCAGTCCACAATCCGTCTTGGTGGATGGGATGCTCAGACACATGAAGGACCTGCACCCCTGATACTGCGTACTCTTGTCGGGAGAATCCGACAGCTCAACTTCCTCGGAGAGCATGTCAGAAAATCTGATATCCGATGAAGAAACAGACTCAGAAGATGGTCATGAAGCAGAAGTAGAAGATGCATGTGCTCCTGAGGAAGCCTATGGTTCTGAAGAGGCCCCTCAATTGTGAAGAAGTACCCGACAAAGGCTACATCCCAGCGGTGGTTGTCTATGTGATCATGTAGCGGAACTGAACAACACTGAGGTTACAAAATAATGTACACAAGAACCACTGTCATTCAAACCCGGAATCCATCTAGTACAAGGAAAAGAGGAGAAAGGAAGAAAGATATGCAAATCGTGGTACTGTCACAATTAAAAGTCTGTATATAAAGATGTTTTTTTTTTTTTGCGACAGGGTCAGAATGTAATCGTGATTTTGTGACGACGACGAAGAGGAGGGACAAGAAGAAGAGTTGAGAAATCAATTGGAGTTATTTTTTGTACGCGTTAGTACGAGCAACAGATTTTTTTTGTTTTTTATTTGACGAGTTAAAACATTAATTTCAACACTTCAGTCTCATGTCAATAATTTCCCCCCACTCTTTATCTGTGCCTAAACCTAAATGTAGATTCCATGAACAAAGCTTCTTTCTTAGAACTGCACGCCTATGGAACTCTCTTCTGTTTTCCTGCTTTCCAGCTGACTACAATTTGGCCGTCTTCAAGCCCAACGTAAACAAATTCTTGATGAGCTATCCCCTTAAGTTATCCAATTTATCAAATTTTCACTACTAACGATTACTACGGGATTGTCTCATTACACTCATTAATCCTTATCCTCGAATGGTCTTCAGGCCTTGTATAAAAAATGTCCATTCTTATCACTTTCTCACATATTTTCTTTGGTCATCAGAAGTAAGCCTGTCTTCAACATGCACATTACATATCAATCTTAGCATTCTCATATCATTTCTCTCCATGCAACGCATATCTTCAGCCCTCAAAGGCCAAGTTTCACTTCTATATCGTATCACACTGTGTATACATGCCTGATAGCTTTTTTCCCAGTCATCAGTAGTAATGCTTTGCTGGTTTGTAATAACAAAAGTTCCCTGAACATACTCCATTCACTCATAATTCTTACAATCACACTATCACCTGCTCCACCCTGTACTCCAATAGTATCACCAAAGTAACAAAACTTCTCCATAATCTCAATAGTTTTATCATCCAAATATACGAGGGGCATTAAAAAATATATACTTCCTATTTTATTATTCTGCCCGAACGGATCACAGGGGATTGCAAATTGCATTGTTATGATGACTGAACTTATGCATTCATGACTTGAAAGTTTCATCTCTCTAGTGTAGATATCGACGGTGTGAGACTAAGTAACCCGTGTTATGGACGTGTATCAAAAACAGAGATGCGTCATCGAATTCCTGGCAAAAGTGCATTGAAAATAGTGGTGATTTTGTATAAAAATAAATTCTGGAGCACAAAAGGTGGCTCGTTTTAATGGTACCACTCCTGTCTTCGTAGCTCTTCTACTTTTTGAGTTAAAAACAAAATAGGAGGCTTTGCTTTTGGAATGACTCTTGTAATTTTCCCATGTCTGAATTCTCATCCAAACAAACTCGTCATCCTCTGTCAACCTACGAGTAATTTCACTGCAATTCTTGCGTACCCAATGTTTAAAAAAAATTGAATTGTAGCTGACTTTCTTTCCATAAACGGAGCCAGGGAAGTTTTCTTTTTCTGGGAGCTTTCCAATGTTACAACCACTGATCGTTAGTCTCGTCTACATAAAATTCACTCTCAAACCGTTATGAACAGTAGCATTCTGCAAAATGGTAACTTTCAGTTGCACCACATGCAAGTTTTAAATCATCAGCATCTATAAAACGGAAATCTATAAAAAGGAGTGAAAATATCTTGGGTTAATTGGCGTGCAATCAAAAATAGAGTACCAGATAGTGCAGAGTGTTATATAGTTTTCTCATCTCTCAACTGTTTAATGGTCACTTTTGTTTTGCAGCATTTTGGGGTTATTTCAACGCTACAACAACTGATTATCACTATGGTCTCTGTAAAATTCATCCTCAAATCTTTACAAACTATGGCATTTCACCAAGTGATAACTTCCTGACATGCCAGTTCTAAATCATCAGCATCTTTTCAGAGATGAAACCAAAGTCTATAAAAAGGAGTGAAATCATGTTGGGTTAATTGACGTGCAATTAAAGATGTTATTTATATTTTTGTCATCTCTCAACTGTTTATTGGTTGCTTGGTTGTTTTTGTTTTATGGCATTTTGGGGTTATTTAATACAAAATCCAATAATTTTGGAAAATGTTTTTATACTTCGAGTTCTTTATATCTTTAAATATTTATTCATGGTGTTTGGTTTGATTGTTTTGTGGAATAAAATTGTTGTTTTTCTTTTGACTTTGCAGACCATGATTGTGTTTTGCAAAGAGAAAGGAAAACACAATAACATCAACGTTTGGTGGAGTTTGGGTCAGGAAATCAGTATCTTCAGACAGCCTGGTCTGGTAGCACCAGATGCCCTAACAGGTAATACTCTATGCTAAATTGGACCTGGGATCAATGGTAACTAAGGAGTAGTTCCACATTCCTGACAACCCCCAAATGGGGCCTTACCAGTGAATGTTTTTTAAGGTCATATCCAGAACCTCAGCTATTTGTGTAAATCTGGATATGAATGACACCTGATTGGAAATACATGTCGTGTGGAAATCGATTTCCATGAGAAAGATTAATCATTTCTCCATTACAATCATTTTGGAAACACAACTTATACTATTTAAATTATTTGTATATTATATTATTATAATAATAATCAGTTCTAAGTGACAGTTAGACAATAGATGTACTGAGACTAAAGCCGCTTTCAGGAGTGCCAGCAACCACTGTAAAAAAGTAATAAAGAATGCAAGCGAGTTGTATGCTCAGTCCGTCAAGTCCAAAGTAGCTGAGCAGCGGCTTGGTTCCCACCAGTTTTGGCAAATAGCAAACAGAATTCTGAACAGAAGTGTGTGTTTTATCCCAACTATCATAAATGGACCTGAGGTAATCTCGTCAGCATCAGACAAAGCCAAACTCTTTGCCAAGAAGTTTGCAGCTAATTCTACCCTTTGTGACCAAGGCTGCCAACCTCCAATATTTCCTCCTGTATCAGAAAACACACTATGTGATATACAAATATCTGTATGTGATGTTGCCAAGCTAATCAAAAATTTTGATTTCAGTAAAGCAACCGGTCCTGACAGTATTCCAATTATAGTACTCAAAAAACTTCAACCAGAACTAACACGCATCCTTACAAAACTGTTTAAACGTTATCTTAAGGAAAATTGCTTCCCATCACCCTGGAAAATCTCATCAGTATGCACTGTATTTCAGAATTCAGGTGATCGCTCATCTCCCTTTAAGTACAGGTCAATAAGTCTCCTGTGTGCCATGAGAAAGTTGCTGGAATCTGTTAAATAGAGAAGTAATCAACCATCTCAGCAAAAATAACCTTCTTAGTGACACACAATATGGTTTTCGTTCTGCTAGATCTGCAGCAGATGTGCTTACAGTTATATCTCATAGGATTAGTGAATCTCTCGACAGAGGCTACCTTTCTAGGGCAATTGCTTTTGACATATCAAAGGCCTTTAATAGAGTATGGAATAAAGGTTTACTTCACAAGATCTCCAGCTACGGTATAGCCGGAAATTTTTCTCAATTATTAAATCATTTCTTTCTGATAAGCTCATAAGAGTAGTGGTTGATGGGCAGAAATCAGAAGCTCTCAGTATTAATGCTGGAGTCTCTCAGGGTCCATCCTGGGCCCAACTCTCTTACTGATCTACATTAATGATCTTCCAAATCACATCCTTACATCATTCATAGACATTTATGCTGATGACACTACTATCTATGATAGCACATGTAAGACCGTAAACGACCAAGTTCTCTTTGATTCTCTCTCCTCTGATCTTGAGCAAGTGGTTCAATGGGGAAAGAGGTGGCTTGTTACTTTTAATGCATCTAAAACCAAGATTTTATCTTTATATCATCAACTCTCTGATCCACATCTGGCATCAATTGAAAGGAATGGCTCTCGTCTTGAGGAGGCCTCATGTTTTGACAAGCTTCTGGGCTTGACCTTTACTCCTGATCTTAAATGGAACACATACATTAAATCCGTTGCCAAGGTCGCTGGAAAAATGGTGGGATCCTTCTGTCGATCCATTAGATATCTCACTGCTGATGCAATTCTCTATCTATATAAGAGCCAGGTACGTGCAAAGATGGAGTACTGCTGCCACATTTGGGCAGGAACTGCTAGAAAGGACTTATCCTGCCTTGATAGAGTTCAAAATAGACTTCGTAACCTTGTAGGGGATGTCCTTTTCTCTTCCTTGCAACCTCTTTCTCACAGAAGAGATGTTGCGAGTTTGTCTCTGCTTTATCATTATTTTCATGGCAAGTGCTCGGCTGAGCTCCAATCTATGGTCCCCCCTCACCAAACTTTCACAAGAAACACCCGTCTAGCTGAACACTATCACTAATTTCCCCCACTCTTTATCTGTGCCTAAACCTAAACGTAGATTCCATGAGCAAAGCTTCTTTCTTAGAACTGCACGCCTATGGAATTGTCTTCCATTTTCCTGCTTTCCAGCTGACTACAATATGGTTCTCTTCAAGTCTAACGTAAACAAGTTTTTGATGAGCCGTTCCATATAAGTTAACAAATTTACCGAATTTCCATTACTAACAATTTCTATGTTGTCCAATTTCCTTTATCCTCGAGTAGCTTCTTGGCCTTGATAAGTTTTAATGTCTATGTAAAAAAAAAAAGGCTTTCTGTATGTTGAGGGTTTTTAGGAAACTGCTTGTCGACACCCTAATAAAATAATTAATTGATAGTCGAAAACGAAGCACAAAATTAACACCAAATCTTCTTTTAAAACAAAACAATAATCTCCTGCACGTCATGAGTAAGTTTCTGGAATCTGTGTTAAATAGAGAAGTAGTCAATCACCTCAGCAAAAACCAACTTCTTAGTGACATACAATTTGGTTTCCGTTCTGCTAGATCCACAGCAGATGTGCTAACAGTCATATCTCATAGAATTAGTTAATCTCTTGATGGAGGCTTCCTTTCTAGGGCAATTGCTTTTGACATATCAAAGGCCTTTGATAGGGTATGACAAAAAGGTCTACCTCATTAGATATTCAGCCACGGTATAGCTGGAAATGTTTTCTCAATTATTAAATCATTTCTGTCGGATAGGTTCATAAGAGTAGTGGTTGATGGGCAGAAATCAGAAGCTCACAGTATTAATGCTGGAGTCCCTCAGGGGTCCATCCTAGGCCTATCTCTCTTCCTGATCTACATCAATGATCTCCCAAATAACATCCTAAGATCATTCGTTGATAGTTATGGTGGTGACACTACCATCTATAGCAACACATCAAAGGCTGTCTCCTCTGATCTTGAGTATGTGGTGCAATGGGGAAACCAGTGGCTAGTCACTTTTAATGCATCTAAAACCAAGCTTTTATCTGTACATCATCACCCCTTTGATCCCCATCTGGTATTAATTGAAATGAATGGGAAGACTCCATGTTTTGACAAGCTTCTGGGCTTGACCTTTACTCCAGACCTGAAATGGAACACTTACATCAAATCTGTTGCCAAGGTCTCTGGAAAAATGGTAGGATCCTTTTATCGATCCAGTAGATATCTACTTGCTGATGCAATTCTGTATCTATATAAAAGCTAGATATGTCCAATGATGAAGTACTGTTGCCACATCTGGGCAGGAGCTGCTAGAAGCAGCTTATCCTGTCTTGACAGAGTTCAAAATAGACTTCATAGTTTAGTGGGGGATGTCCTTTTCTCTTCCCTGCAACCTCTTTATCACAGAAGAGACATTGCGAGCTGTCTCTGCTTTATCGTTATTTTCATAGCAAGTGCATGTCTGAGCTCCAATCTATGGTCCCCCTTCACCAAACTTTCACGAAAAACACTCGTCTAGCCAAAACCACTATAAATAATTTCCCACACTCTTTATCTGTGCCTAAACCTAAACGTAGATTCCATGAATAAAGTTTCTTTCTTAGAACTGTACGCCTGTGTAACTCTGTTCCGTTTGCCTGCTTTCCAACTGACTACAATTTGATTGCCTTCAAGTCCAACGTAAACAAGTTCTTGATGAACCGTCCTCTTAAGTAATCCAGTTTACAAAATTTCCACTATTTATGATTACTACACTATAATACCATTAACTACTTTGACTACTGTACATCCATTAATCCTTATCTTTGAGTGGCCTCCGGACCTTGATAAGTGGTGACTCCGATGTTAAAAAAAAAGGGGGGGGAGGGGTTGATTTGGACAACAGAAAGTTGGACTGTGTCTGAATGCAAAAAGGAAGAGTATAAGTTCTTTGGATGTGTTGGTTAGGCAGCAGTTTTTTTTTTATGGAGTCCCAGGTTAGTCAGCAGTTATCTTCAGTTAAAATCGTTGATGTCAAAGTGTCCAGTGAACAGGGACGAAAGGAGAAGAGAGAATTGTCTGGCTTCGCTACTTGTCAGATCCTCTCTGGTGGCTGATCGTGGTTCACAAAGGGGCTAAAATAGCTCCTTAGAGGACAGATGTGCCCTGTCTGTCAGTTTGTGGACGAATTACTTCATGCGAGAGAAAATAAATCTTTTATTTTATTTATGACTGCTACAGGTTCAATCCTTAGTATGGGTGATACTGAGAATACAATTACAAATTACGTAAGACTGTAGTGGAACTAGGGTATTGAAGGAAATATGTGTTCATCTCATGTCGGGTCACCAATTTGTTGTGGTGTGGTGGATATATTATATATATCCCCCAGTCGTTAGGAAATAGGAAAAATGAATTGCTTTGAGGAAGGAATGAACAAAGCATTTATTTGAAGTAAACGAACTGGAATTTATTTCATGAAGAAACAAATTAAAGAAAAGGGTACAGCACGTGTTTAGTTTGGCGTGCGTCTCTCACTGTTAACTGGTGAGAAGGAAAGTCTATTGTTGTAGAGAGAGGGACAAAGTCAATCCAGTTTGGCGTGCATCTCTCACTGTTAGCTGGTGAGAGGGAAAGTCTATTGTTGTATAGAGAGAGAGAGAAAGAGAAAGAAAGTCAATCAAAGCCATGGAGATAGAAAGCGTGTAAAGTGTACGTACTGTCTGTTGACTCTTGCCCCCACACATAGTAGCAGGTGATGTGAGGCGCGCGGGTGCACGCGCCCTGAAAGGGGCGAATGGTCCGTTGACCGCTCAGCTCGGGAGCTGAGTCGAAAAGAGTGAAGCAGCTTATGCCTCTTGTTTTTATAGTTCTTTCCGGTGGTCTTTTGCACATGTGTGGATTTCCTTTAAAGGGGAAGTGACGTTGCCCATGTGTGCGTATGTGTGCGTACATGTTTATACGTTAGCGTGTGTGTGTGTATGCACGTGAATGTGAGTGTATGTACGTGAACATGAATATATCTATGTGTGTGTACGTGCGTGCGTATGTTTGTGTGCGCGTATGTGTATGACAAGAAAAATGGCTTGAGATGTGAATGCGTGTTTTTGTGCAAGACTAGAAAGGGCTCGTACAAGACTCTCTACATCCTGCCATGCAAATCTTTCAGAAGGACCTTAGACTCAATTCAAATGTTTATACCGAATTGCTGTTAAGTGTTGTCAAGTGCTGCATGGAAAGGATGATTGTTAGAAGGCCATACACATGGTAGTAGGACTCAGCTCTGTGTAACACCTCCAGGAAACCCCAGAAGTGGTTGTCTGAGAACTGAGCCGTGGCATACATTGGTCCCATTCCATCAGACATGATCAGACAGTAGTCATAAGTTATTGTAATTTACATATTTCTACCCGGTTATCGTTAGTGGAATGAGAACAATCAACCTTCATGGATTAAACAGAAAGGTTTGTAATTCCATATAGATTCTAAAATCGACAAGACGTATCTCAAGATCGAAGGTTACATCGGCCGAAATGTAGAGAGAACAAAATCTAAGTTGAGAATAGTAGTTTGAATAATCCAAATAATAATGATGTGCCTTTCTTCAGTCAGGGTAGCTACACGTGTAACTGTGAGGCAAGGGTTGCGCAATCCCTAACCGCGCCTCTCCTGAATCAACACTGCTTGAGTCCAGTAGCAAGGAGAAATCCAAGAGGACTGGAAATAATGCAGAGTATAAGCAGATAGCACACAGACCGCCTGAAATTCCCAAATGGTCACCCATTTTAATACTGGCCAGGTTCAACATTGCTTAACATCGGTGATTTAACTAGAACAGGTGTGTCAGCGTAATTATGCCGTATATAAAAAAAACAAAATAAATAAATAAATAATGATAATAATCATCATAATAATAATAATAAAAAAGTTGTATTAATTAATTTTTTTTTCTTTATTATTTTAATTGCTGGAAGTTTTCCTTTCTGACATTTTTTTGTGTTTGCTGCTACGGGAGCACATAAGGCGTACATTTGAAGAAAACACAAATTTTGGAGACAGCAAAAGGGTTGTTAGACAAATGCAAGTTGCTGAGGTAATAATAAATAAAAAAATAATAAAAACAGAAACAGGACCGCAGGGATCACACCTGGCCAAGGTAAGACATCATCAGATTTCTTCATGCAAACAAGAAAGGTGGGAAGCTGGCAGCAATGGGGTGTTGGTGTAGGTCATTGATCATCGTACCCCCACGGCCCTGCCTTTGTCTAAATCGGCAACATGATTTCAATTGTTGCGCACGTGCATGCATGTGTCTGTGTGTGGAGGGGATATGAAAAAAAAAACAAAAAACGAACAGATTCACTCAAAGGGCTGCACACCTGGCAAAGTACAATTGTGACACAGGAGGGGGGGGCAATAAGAAGTAGAAGAAGGACAATCATAAAATAAAAGTATTACAACAATAAGTATTTTAAATCAAGAAATCGGAGAGAAAAAAAAAACGAAAAACAAAAATGACAGGAAGGCGAAGATTAAAGAGAAATTGATATGAAAACGAAAAGAAATAAGGTTTTTTTTTAAATGTCAAAATATGGTATTACTATAAAATAAAAATTAAAGAGACAACTTTGCGCGAGCATGTGCGCGCATGCGTATTTCTCGCCTCACTTTAATTTTGATGATTACACAATGAATTTTTTGTTTTGCTGTAAAATAAAAGGTTAGTTAGTGCACTGGTTGGTGGCTACTTTAGCCTTTCTTAGAGAACTAGGCTGGGTGCCCGGCGTTGGCCGGATGTTTGTAGTATAGTTGTAGTAGGCAGGCGGGCTCGAACCTGTGATGCGAAAGCGGAAACAAAAGTGGAGGTGTATGCAAAGGTGTTGGTGGAGCAAAAAAAAAAAAAAACTGTATTACCGATGTGCCTACTGTGGTTGCGATGTCACGGGGGGGGGGAGAAATAACGCCTTTTAAGTGACGTTGGGAACGCGAGGGTTGAATGACTTATAAAAAATGTCAGCGAAAAAATCGACCCCTTCCTGTAGAAAAGTGGCCAGTTGAAAGTGAAGAAATTAATGTTTTTAGCCAATTTTTTGATATTTGTTGTCTGAAGGGTCAAGCTTCAAAATAATACCGATTTAGTGAAAATCCGTCGCCTCTGTCGAAAGTTTTAGGCAGACATACATACATATATACATACATACATACATTTAAACAAACATTTATATTATAGACTAGCGAGGGGTACCCAGCATTGCCCGGGTGTTTGTAGGTGTGTGTGAAAAAAACCCGAAATGTGAAAAAAAACAGGTGCCCGTGAAAAAAAAACAAAGCCTTGACGACGCGCAGTTGGAAAATAGTAAAGTGTGAAAAAAAAAAACAGGTGCGCGTTTTTGATTGACATGACAGCGATAGCTATTCAGCAGTTAGCATTTTGTGCGGGACAGTTTTTAATGAGGTCAATAAATCGGTTTGTTTGTTTTTAAAAACCCGCTCCCTGTTTATTGGGAGGGGGCGTCTCATCTCGAACTGTAAGCTACCGTCTGATATGACGAAGTCGACATTGACCAAACATTACTTAGCTCTCTAGAGACCACTGGCTTTCGGCCAGTGATTAGAGTCGAGTTTCGCTTTTTTTTATACTGAAAACCAAATGTAACGCGTGCCGATGCGGGAAATGTTGAATAATTAACGTTTGAAAGTCAATAAAATTAAATAGACAGGCGAGCTCCGTGGTTAACTGTGAGATATTACAATTTATAGATGATATAAAAAGTTTTAAGAAGTTGTGAACCGAGCGAGCGCTTCTCTGAAAGAAGCCTTTTGTGGACATCAAGGAAAAGCGTACATACATACATACATACATTTTCGCTTTTATATATATAGAAGATTATACAGGATCTCTCTTATATTTATGTTGAACAGTCCGACTTATTTGCTAATATTCCTACATCCTAAAGCACAATAATTTTACACGCCTAGTATAACAGAGTGCGTATGAGCGCGTGGGCAAATATCAGCAGCAGCTTGTGAAAATATTAACAGCAGTAGTCGAAAAACAAAAGCACATATGCAAATTAGAAAGCTGGCGTGACAAAATAAAAAAAAAAAAGGGGGAAAACGAGATAACATGATCGGAGAAAAAAAAGTGCGGTTGAAAAAGATGGACGTGTGAAGTCGAAGATGAGAAATGACTGTCTATGACCGGCGTGTAGTGGAGCAGAAAGAAAAACATGACCAGGGGAGATGGACATGTGGCCCCCACAGTGGCAGAAAGAGAGAGACTCTTTAAGCTGGTGTCGAGATGGGGAGAAAGAAAAACATTAATAAACGATTTGTGTTAAAAAAAAATAAAAGCCAAGTCAAATTTATTTATTTTTGTTTATTTGTCTCTTTTCGACTGTGCCGGATGGCGTTGGGGTCCCAGAGAGGTTTGAACTATAACGAACATTGTTCGAACGTAACAGCCATGTCACACAAGAAAGTCTTGTACAGGATGTTTTTTTTTAGAGGCTACAAACTTTAAATTGACAACTATTTTCTTTAATTGCATATTCAGCAACTATTAATTATTTTGAATTCACCTTGGTTTGGCAATTCATCATGTGGTTTCAGGAGGACAGACCCTCATGCTACACAGCATACGGTACAATCAATTTACTGAGAAACATTTGATGAATGAATAATTTCACAAAATGGATCTGCTAATTGGCCACCTTGTTCATGTGATTCAACCCCATTAGATTATTTTCTTTAGGCATATGTAAAGTCCCATGTCTATGCTGATAAACCAGACACAATAGACCACTTGGATGGCACGTTTTTGGTGAAATACAGCGTAATTTAATATGTAGAGTTGTAAAAATTGGACCTCTAGATTACGCCATGTACGCGGGGGCCATATGCCCAAAATTGTATTTGAATTATAAATGTCAAAAATTAATTTGTGGAATAAACCACATATTTATATGATAAAGATATTTGTCTGTGATTTATTTTAATTTAAAGTTCGCCGCCTCAAAAACAAAAACCCCCGTGAGTGCACAGTAAACGAGGCATAAAAGCAAGTGACTAAGTTCAGCATTTGCCCCCCCCTTCACCCCATTTAGCCCTAAAAGTTCCTAGGTGGCGTCAAATCCTGGTAAAAATGAACAAATGGTGCAGTTTTAGGCCTTAACATATGTAAATTTGAGCTCTGCACCACGCAAAAAAAAAGAAAGGACTAAGTCCATCATTTGCCCCCCCCCTATTTAATCCCAAAAGTCCCCAAGGCCTTAACATATTTAAATTTGAGTTCAGCACGATGCAAAACTGCTAAATAGACATACACAGAAAATTTTGGACAAATATGGTAAAATAGCCCCCCCCCCAAAAAAAAAAAAAAATATGGAGTGTTCTTATTAGCCCTAAAAGAACCCTGGGGGCACACCCAAGAGTTATCACAAAGTATAGACAAACAGAATTATATAGAAATCAATTAATTACTATTTTTCAGAAAGTTTTATAAAAATCCAAGGCATCAACTTTTTTTAATAAGCACAAACGTGTCAATTTTAGCCATTTTAACCCAAAAGACACCGCTAAAGGGGCAACTGGAGTTTTCCTGGAAAATCAGTTCTCTTACTTTTTTACTCATATCATGTTTAATGTTTGTGCAAAATTAAAAAAAAATTTCAAAGCATAGTTATTGAGAAAAGTGCGGACAGACGAACAGACAAGGGTGAATTTACAGGTCCACCCTCCTTTTGTTGGGGGGGAGGGGGGAGGACCAAAAAAATTTATTTCTTCTAATGATTGTTTCACTCACAGGATTACTTAACTCACTCTCTTTTTCTCTCTCTCTCTCTCTCTCTCTCTCTCTCTCTCTCTCTCATATGTCTTTCTTTGAGAAATCTAGAGCTATCTCGTCTTGAATGTTAGTTTCATAACGTTTCAACCGATATAACCTCAAACCTTCTTCAGGTGCATCTTGTCAAACTTGGTAATCTTCCCGTCACAAGAACCCATGGCATAACAGATAAAGTACTAGGTAAAATTCCTTACAGATTCCCGAGTTTAACAGAAACAATATACACCTGTAGAAGTTACATCGACTGAAACGTTGTGCGAATAACACTCAAGATGAGAACAGTAGTCGGAATACCCCAAATAATAAAAATTATCTATCCTCATCTAAAAAATTTAGAAAGATCTCTTTCACACGTCATGTAACCATGGGCGTATTTTTGCATTATTTCATTTTCAAATTCATTCTGGCTTGCTTGATTTTATAATATTCAGTCCTCTGACGTTTCATTCTGCCAAGGTTGTTCTAATAAATCATTTCCAAAAGGAATCAAAGATTTCTACATCATTTTATTCCTTATGTTAAAAACCGGAAGTCCTTATTTGATAAGCGTAAGATAATACACTGTCTCCCTTTTCTCTAATCATTCAAACATTACCGTGTTAGAACATATGGTAAAGTGGCAGTTTTAGTCATTTAGAACCGCTTTAAAGCTCCACCGCTCACTCATTTTTCGACCAAATTTCAAATAAATTAATACAGTTTATAGATTACCTTCTCAGCTACATTGCGAAAAATTTTTTTTCAATTTTCATTCAGTAAAATAAACGTTATGATGAATTTACTGGTGTTCAAAATCGTAAAAGAAAATGTAAGGAGGTGAGTGACGTTTTTTATGACTGGTTCAGCGACTACTGTTGTTACCAATTCACCGCTCTTACGAAAAGAGAAGTAACGAGCGACACAGAGAGAATGAAAGCATGAAAGGGAGATAATTGGGAGTATTTTATTGAAAGCAGGCAAGTGCCATACATTGTTATTTACATATGTGTATGTTATGTTTATGAGGGCAAAAAACATAAGACTGAAATTAACCAAAGAACAAGTGAATTTACTGGAAGCCTGGAAAAATCATGGATTACAATAGAAAAATGCGAGCATGAAAAGTAATATGGTTAAGCTTAAACATGGAAAAGTAAAGGATTAGTTGTTAAAACTGGAAAAGAAAAGAGCAAGATATTCTAGTAAAAAATATAAATCTACAACTTAAAATATTGCAGCATTAAGAATTAAAAAAAATTCAATTTATAACATCAATACTTAATGCTGCAATATTTTAAGTTATAAATTTATTATATTTTTTTACTAGAATATCTTGTCCTTTTCTTTTCCAGTTTTAACAACTAGTCCTTTACTTTTCCATGTTTAAGCTTAACCATATTACTTTTCATGCTCATATTTTTCTATTGTAATTTAATATAGTTGTATTATGTCATTTTTGCATAAATTTTGTCCTTTCTAGATTTGATTCTTCATTTTATTTTACACTATATTTTCTCACTTGTGGAAAAAAACATCATTAATGGAATTCTAATTTGCTTTCCTATTAAAATTGATAGGCTTTCTAGTCTTTTAGCATGTTCTACGGTGGGATTGCTTAAAAGCAGTCTTACTAGAAAAACAATTATTTTTTTCTTTTTGCTGCAAAAATGATTTTAACCTTGTTTTTTTTAGAATTGGCATCATTCTACTAACCCATTCGATTGAGGATGATAGGCCGGTGTCTTATACGATTTACATCCTATTTTTCCAATCATAAACAAAAAAAAAATCTGTATTACAAAAGCTCTGATGCATTGTTGTATACCAAGGTTTTTGATATGTCATTTTTGGAAAATATTATGCATAGAATTTGTTTTATTGTAGTACTATTCGTGTCTGGCATACAAATTACTAAAGGCCAGCCTGAAGAAGATTCTACTAGTTTTAATAAAAGTCTCACTCCATTATGTATGCAAGATTCATATGCACACAACAGCATGGTTCCACTTCTGTGGATCATGAATATAAAGTAGTCTGTGTAATTTTTTTTAATTTTGTACATTTCTGCATTTTTTATACAGGGATTGTTCCAAGAGTAAAGCCTCCTGTATTTTAACTCAAAAAGTAGAAGAGCTACAAAGACGGGAGTGGTACCATTAAAACAAACGACCTTTTGTGCTCCAGAGTTTATTTTTCTACATAGTCACCACAATTCTCAATGCACTTTTGCCAGCGATAGATAATGGCTGTACATGACGGTTCAAAGATCGGATTGGGCTGTATTTTTATTTTTTTGAATAAACATTCATTTATTTAAAGTTTCTAATTTTTGGCTAATAACAAATAGACTGTGCCGAACTACACCATGGTAAGTAAGAAAAAAAAATGCATTGTTTAAAAAAAATTCCTGATGAGGGCTTTGTTATAAGCTGAAAATAGAAACTTTAAATAAATGAATGTTTATTAAAAAAATAAAAATACTGCATGTGTTCGATCTTCTAACCGTCATGTTTTTGAATTACACTTAAATATATTTTAATTCATGCAAATTTCGTATTCATTATTACAGAGCCAATTCTCAATTGAATATTATATTGTACCTAATATAAAGTAATGATTTCAAAAGTGAAAAAAAAAAAAAATTTGTTGTCATCAGCTAGAAATCAAAAAATAGAACTCTCGTAATAATTAAAAATAATTACTAAAATTTAGAAATAGTTTTGAACTGTCTATTGAAAAGATCTTCTTTAATTTTCTACCCCTGTTGCGAGTGGAGCTCTTCAAATACGAAAACAAAAAATTCAATAACTGAAATGCATAAGTGCCGAATAAGCTTAGTGAAAGATGTCCCTGACCTTTTTGAGTTCTTCATCTTTGATGGAGAGTTTCTGGAGTTCTTCCAGGGATTTTTGTGTTTCATCGTCATCATCTGGAGGCGTTGGTACTTTCTCAGAATAACTCTCCCTCTTTTTACGGATCTTATCTGATATGGAAAAGAGAGAAGATAGAAAGAGGGAAAAATGAATAACAAGTGACAAAAGGGGGAAGATCCTCTTAGCAGCAAACAATAATTTCCTTTTCATGGAAATCGCTCCAGACAAGGCATAAAGCCACTTGATGTAAGTAACTAACAAGAACTAAACATTTACAAAAGAGAGTCAGTTCATACATCATAAGTCAAATACAAATAGGCAACAATTCATAAATGCTAGAAATCATTGTCAGAGAGAAATAGCAACAGCCAAAAGAAAGCATACTGAAATAATTAGGGCGCACATAGAATTGCAAAAATAGGAACTCATGATTTCTGGAAACTCTATAATAGTGTACTGAATAAAGGGAAATCAGTAATTGTCCCCCTACCTAACAACCAGACGGTCGTATGCATGGCAATAGAGAAGGCGGAACTGTTTGGCTGGCGATTTGCCTCCAACTCCACAAACATCTCCCTCTCAATTTTTCCTATGCAGACGGATGCTCCACTAGATGATGTGAAAATCATCCCTTCTCATGTCCACGGTATCATAAAAAACTTAGACACCTCCAAGGCGTGTGGGCCTGATCTTATCCTTGCTATACTAGTTAAAAAATACTCAGCTGAGCTAGCCCCCATACTTTCCAAGCTCTACAATAAATGCCTTGCTGAATCTTACTTCCCTAATAGCTGGAAGATGGCCTCTGTGATACCAGTGTACAATAATTCTGGCGAAAGAACTGACCCTCTCAATTATTGCCCTACCAGTCTCCTCCCCCTTTTTTACTAAAATCTTTGAGACCTTAATTAATCAAGCACTAGTCCATCACCTTGCAAAAGCAAATCTTCTCCCTGATAAACAGTATGGATTTAGGCAATATCGTTCTACTGCAGATATTTTAACAGTCATCTCTGAACGCATTTACCACGCATTGGATAAGGTGGGCAAAGCCAGGGCTGTAACCCTTTATTTATCTAAGGCTTTTACCAAAGTCTGGCACAAAAGGCTGCTAATGAAAATTAAATCGTACAGTATAACTAGATGTATACTTAATATAATTAGATCCTTCTTAGACAATAGGACCATCCAGGTTGTCATTGATGGACGTATATCCAAGCAGTATAACATTAATGTGAGAGAGCCTCAGGGGTTGATCCTTGGACTACTATTAGTCCTAATATTCATAAAAAACCTCCTTGATAATATTGTGTCCAAGATGGGTATATTTACTGATGATACAACACTCTATAATATGGCTGCGGAAAGAATGGATGTACACAAATCTAAAACAATGAGAAAATCGTTAGAAAATGACCTCCAGACCATAATGGAATGGGGCCGCAAATGGCTGGTAACATTTAATACTAGTAAAACTAAGCTGCTCTCCTTTAACAATTACAAGACGCCTCTTCGATCACTGATATCCATAACAAATAGCACTCTACCTGAAAATTCTTCATTTAAACTCCTCAGCTTAATATTCACAGGCAATATGAACTGGAACAAATACATTGAAGACATTGCGAAGAATACTACAAAGAAAGTGTGTCTCCTCTATCGAGCTAGAACAATACTTACACCTAAGAGTATCCCATACCTTTACAAGGTCACTATTCGCATATGTATGGAGTATTGTTGCCACCTTTGAGCTGGTGCATCTACCACTAGTCTATCCTTCTTGGATAGGGTCCAAAAGAGTTTTCAATGTAATAGATCCCATTTTGTCAACTAAGCTTCAACCTCTGTCCCATCACCACAGTGTTGGATCTCTGTGCCTGTTTTACAAATATTTTAATGGAATGTGCTCTGATAAACTCATGTGCCCCCTCGACGTATATACTCCTGACAAACCTGCTTAGCAAAAAAAAACTAATCTCTTCATGGTTGAGGTCCCTAAATGCCAGAAAGCTTTCTACTCTAATAGTTTCTTCTCTCAAACAGATATTTGGAATTCCCTTCCTGCTACTTGCTTCCCTGACTGTACTGATATGCAGAAGTTTAAATGTAACGTAAACCAACATCTTGTTAATCTTTCCTAGGTACGGTCCCAAATAGTAACCCCCTTATGTCTAAGTGGCGATATGCCTTGTTAAGGGTGAACGTGAGTAAAAAAAAAAAGAAAAGAAAAAGTGAAAAGAATGAACTAGCCTAAAAACCTTTTTTTCTTTTTTTTTTTGAAATATTCTTTGCAACTTCTTTCAAATAAAATTTAATGGTACTTCTACAGTTTAAATCCTGTTTTTCCATGAGTCTCACTCAGTAATGTCTGGCGAACGATGAAAATCGCTGGATCATACCGAGGGAGCAAAAAGAGACATGAGCGAGCAGACGGCAAAAAATTGGAAGAAAAAAAAAAGAAAAAGAAAAGAAAGGGCAGAGTATCACTGCGCTTCAAGCAACAAGTCTTTAATCTGGTGACAAGGATGGAAAGTGAACAATTCCAGACTGAAATTTATTTGTAAGTCTCCGGAAACGGTCCTCGCGTTTTGTCAGGAAAACAACTGCAGGCAACAGAGAGGAGGTGCACAAAATGTTGTCGAACATGTATTTTGAAACAAAAAAACATAACTGACGGTTTCGGCTGAATGTGCAGTAATAGCCAGTGTAGACATTGGACCTCCTTGCGCCATGGCACCTTTTTCCAGAGGTCCCATATAAAATAAAATTCCAGGAAAATTTTGAAAAAAATGCAGAAAAAAAAATTATTGTTATCAGCTGTCCCAAACTTTTCTTTGGATATAAAAAAAAAAATGTTAAAAAATATAAAAAAAAATGTTAAAAAATATAAAAAAAAATGTTAAAAAATATAAAAAAAAAATGTTAAAAAATATAAAAAAAAGATGTTAAAAAATATAAAAAAAATGTTAAAAAATATAAAAAAAATGTTAAAAAATATCAAAAAAAAATGTTAAAAAATATTTTTAAAAAATGTTAAAAAATATAAAAAAAAATGTTAAAAAATATAAAAAAAATGTTAAGAAATATAAGAAAATGTTAAAAAATATAAAAAAAATGTTAAAAAATATAAAAAAAATGTTAAAAAATATAAAAAAATGCTAAAAAATATAAAAAAAGTACACCTTTTTCATTGAAAAAAAAAGTTTAACAAAAAATATATATTTTCCCCCTCCCCAAATTTTGTTTTTTGCTCCTTAAAACAAAATACTTTTTGATTAATTCAAAGAAAAAATAACTTTCCATACACAAAACATTTGTCCACTAATTCAAAGAAACAAAACTTTTATTACCAAAAAAAAAAAAAAAAAAAATCAGAAAGAAAACACAGTTGCCATTAAAAAAAAAATAAAACAGTAAAATTTATAAAATTATTACGGTAGGTTGTTTGTTTTATTTATTTTCTTTCTTTTTTCGTTTTTGTATTGACTTTCATTTGCTCGGTATAATCTGGCAGTTTTCATTGTCCACCAGGCGTTGCCGAGCAAGACTCACAGAAAAACGGGATTTAAACTGCAGAGGTATCAATTTAGTCAAGTACCCAATCAACTTGTATTTTTTCATGTCTAATAAACTTGACTTGAGGCGACATTCATTCAGGATATGTTGAGTTGGCTCCTTTCGCAGAGCACACATCATCCAGGATAAATACAAACCGAACACGATAGCTCACATAGTGTGTAACCATGTCGTCAGCTTTTCTCCCAAACATATTAACCAGCCTTGGAGCGGTTCTAGAGCTATTGTTACCTAAATGAACTCTCCTGGGTCACAGTATACAGTGTGGCCAAACCAGTAAAATCTATGCTTTAAAAGAGATTGCTTGAGGCGTGATGATCCTGCATCACGTCCCGATTTGGGTATTGGAGATTAAATAGTGCCAGCAAACTCACATAATTCAACAGAGATAGTAAAGAAAAAAAGTTCACGTCTGAAGCTTGACTTGAAAATGCTGAAAGTTAGTAAGAATGGTCATCTTCCCATGAATATTGTTTCTATGGGTTAATCCCGGCATTCTTTCTTGCTTTGATAGAGTGCAGCATAGCTAGGGAGTTCTTCAATACTCATGGTGTGTCCTTCTCATCGTCAGAATCAGCTGGTTGAGTTTGTGTCGTAGCAGCGGTGATGTGGCAGTCAAAGTTTCCGTCTTCTCTTCTCACAGTTGCTGCCTTCTTTACGAAAACAGTTTTCACAAACGTTAGTGATAAAGAAACATTAACAGATTAAAGTGAATTAAAAAAAAAAAAAAAACTCTTTGAGGTTTTATTCTTTCTTCATAGCATATGTGGATATATAACACTATTTTCATGTGCAACACTAAACCACCTTGCTTACAGGCTAAGGTTGAAGTGTGATACCGGTGTGTTTAACCAAGGCTACCGAAAGAGTAGGCCAGTGAACATGACAACGTGCGTCATTATCAGATCAACATGTAGGTAAAGGTGCCTAAAGTTTCTGGTGTTCGACCATGTGGCCATAAGAAATATTTTTTGTTGTGTTTGTGGTAATTTTATGGTTTTTATTCTCCTAAAGAGAAAAAACAACTCTCCATTTGGATAATTACTACAATTATTATAATTGCACATTGGGATAATTTTAATCTAACAAAATATAACAGTATGTGAACTTGTTTTCAAACTTTTATTTCTATCGAAGGAACTTTTATTTCTGTCGTAGGAAATCGAATATTTCATTTTATTTATTTTTTTAAACTGCAAAACAAACAATTTTTATATAAAAATATTTTTAGTCCGTTCTTTTAATAATAAATAAAACTTTTCATTGAGTATTTCCAAATATTTTAAAGTTAGAAGCATTTTTCACGACAGTTTTTTTGTTTTTTGTTTTTTATTTATTTTTAACTAAAACGATCGATGAATTCAATATTTTAGCACCGGGCGTAATTTATTTCTTTGAAATATATTTAAAACTTAAAAGTTTTTGTTTTTTTGTTTTATAACATTATATCTAAATAATTTACATGACTGAAATGGGAAATTAAATAGGAAATTCTCTATTCTCTCCCAAGACATACGAACACAAATTCATCTTAAAAATTCATTAATTACTCAGTTTTAATTAAAGTTTTGATATGAACTAAAAATAAAGAGTACATTAAATTTTAGCTAACATATTTACTTGTGTTTTATCTTATAAATAAATGTTGTACGCACCGTGCTGAAATAATAACGTTATTTAGAAAGCTATTCTTTACAGGAGGAGTGCTTTCTAACTATTCTGCACTTTCACCTAACAATTTAATGAAAAAAAAAGATACCATAAAAATTTAATTTAACTTGAAAATCCTATCTAAAATATAGCATGGCGCGTATACTGCACAAGCACCATTATTATTATTATTATTATTATTATTATTATTATTATTATTATTTTATAACAACAACAACAACAATAAAGAAAGGCACTTCACGGGAAATGTGGACTCTGCATAAACAGGTTTTAATTTAATGGTTGCTCCCTAAAAAGCGCATACACAAAATGTTTTCATTGGTTTATTTTATCACGAAAACTTTTTTGAAAATACTATTTGAGGCAAAAAAAAAAAAGGCCAAAAGCATTGTTTGAATATGTATGAAAAAATAAATGCAATAAAAAATAAAAATATTAGTGTGGAAAATATAATATAATAATAAAAATAAATGAAAATGAAATAAAAACAAGCACAAATAAAAATATGAATCAAATTTAATTAAAGAAATAATAAAAAAAATTAAAAAATAAAATACATGCTCGATTACAAAACAGTGTATAAGATATATGCGAAGAAAATGAAAGAAAACCTCAGGGAGCAACCATTAAATTAAAACCCGTTTACGCAGGGTCCACGTTCCCCGTGAAGTGCCAACAAAAAACTGTAGATGACATCGACTGGCGCCACACCAACTTGTTGTGAAGGGTCAGAGAGAATGGAAAGTCCGAGGTGGGAGAATACTAACCAGATCTCCACTGGAAGTGTGCAGTTCAAATCTGGTACCTTGAGGAGGCATTTTGTCACCCAAACACCAGGAAACAACAATAGCCGATGCCAACGAGAAATCAGTGGCAAATGGCTGTTGTGTGCAATCATCTGCACAAGTGGTCAAGAGATGGAGAACATTGGAAATCTGGTGAGATTTGTTGTCACTCGGTTTCCAGCGAATACCACAGGTTACTGCCAGAGAGCGATCACTGATGATGGCCTATGTGGGAGTTGAACACTCTCAGCCCAACTCGATTATCGCCCTTAACTCAGAAGAGCGACCTACCTACGTCACTTCCTGTTTCTCTTATTTCACCCTCTTTTCTGCTGAACGCTCGACCAGTCAAGATGTGACGAACCACCGCTCCGGTGGCAATGGGCCACCACAATGCTCCTGGCTACCGCCAGCCTCTCGCAAGTAACGTTACTCATCTCTCAATGAACTCTTATTCTTCCTATCATTTCTATCACCCTTTTCTGTATAATTATGCAAATAAATTGCATTTGTTTCGTTGATATATAATGGTATATTTTCGTCTTCATTATGCGACCTTTCGCCTTTTCAATTTCTCTACCATTAAATACACCCATTTCACCATATTATACATGGGGACCGGATCGTCTAAAACACGGCAGACCGTCCTGTCCCCAACACCTATGAGACAACTCCTAGTGAGTGAAATAATAATAATAATAATAATAATAATAATACTGTCCTCTCCTAAATTCAGCACCACCCTGATTTAATATCGTAGATGTTTACTATATTTTCTTAGTTTTTAACCAATGTTCACATTATGGTATGATTGTCTTTTGATAGTTAACTGAACTTCATTTCCATATTCATGTATTCTACACTGACGTGAAAATGGAGACTATAGCGGAGTATTGAATTCCTAACCATGTAAATGATGAAAATACGTTACACATTTTGATGAAAAACTTGGGGAAAAAATGAACTGAAGTTTTACACACCGACAGACAGACCGACAAAACCTCATCTAGAAGTGCATTTACACATCCTTATTAGACGGAAGAAGAAGCAACACTTCAGTTATAATTGCCCTTGCAGGTTATGGTGAGGGTAACGGTTTGACTTTTGCAACCCACCCCCTTTCACGCCGCGACTACTTTATTCTCGCTTCTTAGATATATTTCTAGTAAACTGCCCTGCCCCTCAAGGTGAATCCCTCACCGATCTTAGAGGGGGGGGGGTAGAAAAAAAAATGATTGCACGGCCTTGCCGACCAAGCGTTTTCTAATATATCTTAGTTGAATAGTAGAGACGGTGGAAGGTGGAGTGCTGGAAGAATAACAATTCCAACTTGTATGCAGCTTTGTCTATTCTGAAACAGAGTCCGGAAGGAGAATAAGAAATACCTAGACCACACCTGCGCACAGAACGAATAAAAATCAAAATAAAGAAAAATTGAAATAATTTTAAATATGAAGGGAATTTACAGCTGGAAGCAGTCAATCAAAATGAAAAGAAAATTAGTATATATATATATATATATATATATATATATATATATATAGAGAGAGAGAGAGAGAGAGACATAAATAGGCATATACATATATATGTAAGCTTATATACATACGTATATATATATACATACATGTATGCATATACATACATGTACGTATATATATGTATGCATATAGATACATATGCATAAATATATATACATGTATGTATATGTACATACATATATATATACACACACACACACACACACACTCATACATACATATACTTCTCTATAACAAAGTAAAGTTGATTTTTCGACTCCCTGCTTTTACACATCAAAGCAGCTTAACGACGAAAACATTTATATGCTAAGCTATTCTTCGACCCGATTAGACTAAGCCCTTATGCATATTGCCAGAAATTATCCATTTATTTCCTCTTCTTTCAACATTTATTATATTTTCTCCGGCTTACTCAACTCTCATAAATAAACATTCTAAAAATAAGGTAGATGCCATTTTCACTCGCTATCCGTGCACTGCACTTATTCAATTGAGTGCTTACCAGTGATGAAAAATAAGTTATGTATGAAACTCCCAAGAGTTCCACACATGGTTTGTCTAATCAGGATGTTGTCCCTTACGTCGCAAGACTGCCTATGCATCCAGGTAAGATTATGCTTTGTATCTGGCATACAGGTCGTTAAGTAGTTCATTATGAACTGCTACCAACAGGTCAATCAGTCACTGGAAATTTATACTCACAGCAATTAAAATCTGTACAACAGAACCAGCCAGCACTGATGAATCACAAAGGTGTGCTTTTGTCTTCATGATGACACCAAGCTGCGTGTCGTACAAGTGATCAGTGATAGCAGAGAGCAACTCGGGTGGGAAACTGTGTCATCTACCTTAATCACCTGATTTTGTGCCATCTGATTATCACCTCTCCTAATCCCTGGATAATCATCTTCGTGGGAAATTCTTCACCGATGATACAGATTTGTGCCTCATGGACTTCTTTGCATCCCCAAAACACCAATTCTACCTCAAGGGACTTGAACAGCTGGAGATACGTTGGCAGCCAAAAGGTGTTCGATGCTGATAGTGATTATTTCGAAGAGTAAATATAAGTTACAAATACTGTGAAGCGTTTTTGTTTTTTTGTTTTTTTTCATTTAAAAATGAAGCAAACATTTTTTGGTTACATTGTAATTAGTAATTATATATATATATATATATATATATATATATATATATATATATATACATACACACATGCAATATATATGCATATATATGTGTATGTATATATGTATGTACATATATGTATATATATGCATATATATGTATGTACATATATATATATATATATATATATATATATATACATGCGTATATCGCTATATATACATATATATATATACATACACACATATATACACGTGTATATTATGGCAGCATTAGCTATATTCATAATGAAACAACTGTGAGACGCTATATACATAAAGTAAATATAAAAGTTTGCTTATATTTAAAAAAGTAAATCTAAAACAATAAAAAACGTGTGTGTGTGTGTGTGTGTGTGTGTGTGTGTGTGTGTGTATACAAGCAGGGTGATCCGATTTTGCCCGGGATTGAATGATAATCAACAAATATTTCACTAATATTTTTATAGTCATCGATATCAGTAAAATTGCCCATTTTTTTAATCAAAGTGATTGATTGCCTGCTCTAGTTGAGGTGTACCTGGAGGAAGCTTCATAAGCATCTCGCAGTGACTTAGTTCACGATATAGTGTAGTCTAAATTGCCCTGTAGAGAACTTACTGTTGATTTTATGAAATCATTATTATTTATAATGGCATGCTTCAATTGTGCTTTAAACAGAAACATTCATTTCGAACACATCCGTCATATCAAAGAACCTACTGTTGATTTTATATGCCTGACCTTACTGGTTGTGCAGTGATAATGACTTGAACTTAAGTTTAAGATGAAAAAGTTAAGTATCATAATTCGATTGTGCTTTAAACAAAAGCACTCATTTCGAATGTGCCCCTTTCATATCAAAGAACCTGCTGTTGATTTTATATGTCGGGCTTTTCGGCTTGTGTGGTAATAAAATTTCTCAAATTCATTTGTCATGTTAGGCTGTGTAAGATGTCAACTTTTTTTTAAATTACATTTTCATCCCAAACAAGACACATTGCCACTTTGGTGTAGGGGGCTACTATCAGGGACATAAGCTACTGGGGTATTATGTAGGGAGTTGGACAGTAAGATGTCGTTTCATATTACACTTGAACTTCTGCATGTCAGTACAGTTAGGAAAGCAGAGAGCCGGAATGGAATTCCAAAGTCTAGCGGTTCTGGGGAAGAAATTACTGGTGTAGAAAGCTCTCCTACATCTAGGAGTCTCCACTGTGTAGGGTGGGATTTAGCTGCCTGTCGGGTTTGTTGAGGGCATTTACGTTGTGGGGGTACAAGTGCTTGCAGTTTGTCAGAGCATTCACCATTAAAATACTTATAAAACAAGCAGAGGGATGCAACATTTTGTCGGTGGGACAGAGGTTGCAGCTTAGATGACAGTTCAGGACCTATCAGGTTGGCAACTCTCTTTTGAACCTTGTCTAGGAGCGAGAGACTAGTAGCAGATGCACCAGCTCAAATATGACAACAATACTCTATACATGGGCGAATGGTGGCTTTATAGAGGTACAAGATACTTTCGGGTGTTAGTAGCTCTCTAGCATGGTAGAGAGAGCCTACCTTCTTCGCAGCGGTCCTGGCAATGCTCTCAATGGAATTGTTCCAACTCATGTTTCCTGTGAATGTTAGGCCAAGGAGTTTAGAAGAAGTACTTTTAGATAATCAATCTTTGGCTATTGCTATTGGTGGTAGAGAAGGTTTCTTGTAATTATTGAAGGAAACAAGTTTAGTCTTAGCAGCATTAAATGTGACCATCCATTTTTGTCCCCATCCCACTACAGATTGGAGGTCATCCCCTAGTGTTTCTGCCATTTCCTTAGATATATGTTCATTTGTTTTCCTGTCGTGCCTGTTATAGAGCGTGGTGTCATCAGCATATATACCCATCTCAGAGGCAATTTTTTTAGGAGGTTAGTTATGAATATTAGGAATAATAAAGGTCCAAGGATAGACCCCTGAGGCACTCCCGCATTTATATCATATTGTTTCGATGTACGACCATCGAGGACAACCTGGATTTTTCTCTTATCTAAGAAGGATTCAATTATGTTAAGTATTCCTCCAGTGATACCGTATGATCTGATTTTGCTGAGAAGACCTTCATGCCATACCCTGTCAAAGGCCTTAGATATATCTAAAACTACTGCTCTACCCTCCCCTGCTTTGTCCAGAGATTACAGTTAGGATATCTGCTGTGGAACGGGCTTGCCTAAATCCATATTGTTGGTCAGTCAGAAGTTTAGCATCTGTAAGGTGATGGACTAGAGCTTGGTTAATTATGGACTCAAATATTTTAGCGAAAAGTGGGAGGAGGCTAATGGGGCAATAATTTAATGGGTCAGTTCTTTCGCCAGAATTCTTGAAAACTGGTACCACAGAAGCAGTTTTCCAGCAGTCTGGAAAGCAAGATTCATTAAGGCATTTGTTGTAGAGTTTGGAGAGAACTGGAATTACTTCGGCGGAGCATTTTTTTAATAGCACAGCCGAGATGAGATCAGGTCCACATGCTTTTGAAGTGTCAAGGTTTTTTATGATAGCATGCACCTGAGATGGGGTGATTTTCAGATCGTCTAGCGTGGTGTCTGTCTGCAAAGGAAAGTCAGGGGAGGGTTTTTTTTAGCAGGGTCCAGTGTGGAGGTGGAGGCAAACTGACTAGCAAGCATGTTAGCCTTCTCGGTTGCTGAGCAAACAATCTCATGATTGTTGGTTAGTGGAGGAAAATCGCCAGTTCCATCTTTCATTAGATTGTTTCAATTATCGATACTTATCAAAGACATTCTAATATAAAACCTATCAAGAACACTGCCAGGAACATAAAATATCTTTGAGTGATATTTCGTAAAAATCAGCCCAGCCGTCTTCGAGTCCATAGGAAACGAATATACACACACAAAGTTTCTTTTCTCCTATATAATATTTTGATTGCAGAAATTCCCCTCTGGACCAAAGTACCGTATTTATTTATTAAATTTATTATGTCTAGAATATTAGTCACTATCTTATGTAACTTTAGAACGCCTTTTTAGACACATTTAGTTGTTATAATAAAATCCTAGATTTCATCCTAGGAGCAACATCATCACAGTCGCAACCATCTTTAGAGGAATTAGTTCCTATTTTTCCCTCTAAATAACTTACCCCCCCTCCAGTCATCACCAGGAGGATTTTTGCACTTTTGACAAATATAGGATTTCACCCTTATTAATTGGATCATATACTCATAGACACACCATGATCTACCCATTTCCCAATTCAAAAATAATAAATTCTCCTTTGTCACATTCCACCAAATCTCATTGGCTGAGAGCTGACAATTTTTTCATTCCAGAATTTAAATCTTATTACAAAAACGAATGCTCCAGAAATTTTTAACAGGGTGTCTCTCTCTTCAAGAGGCAATCGTTTTAAATAAAATAAAACAAATGCAAACATAATAATCAACTGCGACACGTCAAGACATGTTTATAAGCCAATAATTCTTTTATTTTTTACATTAAATATACCGCAGATGTTAATTGTTCTTATACAGTTATTCTACCGTGCTAAATCTTTTATGTTTACATAGATTCGTGAATGTTGTTATTAAATACTGTTTTTCCACACATCAGCACAAGCTGATGGATTATTATTTCATCCTCTTTTAAGCTAGATAAATATTTCTTCTTTTAAAATTATGCTCGACTAAAATTCTTTCTTTATGTGCTAAATAAAAAAAAATAAAATGGATTAAGCGAATAATATAGCCAAGACCCGGATTTCGCCGAAACCTTAAACAGTGAACTATATTGCTTGATATTTAAACATAACCAGAAAATGACAGTTTATATACTTCAGAATCTCATTATGTGTGATTTTAAGCCTTTATACTGTCTATTTCTAACTATTTGCATAGTGTGTGTGTGTGTATGTGTGTATGTGTGTATGTGTGTGCATGTGTTTGTTTGTATGTGTGTTTATGTGCATCCATGTGTGCATATGTGTGTGTGTGTGTGTGTGTGTGTATTTTCTTGTGTGTGATACAAATCAATCTAATACTTCCGTCAAACAGATTCAGCCACGGCAACCCGTGGCTGGGCGGGTACAGCTAGTATATAATAGTATAGAGATAGTTTGTGATCTATAGAGGTGTGATTTTTATTCCACAAATTAATTGTTAAATGAAAACAAGTCCCGTAACTTAGAGAATAGAGACTTGCTTGTTGAATATAAGGAGAGGGGTACAGTAACAAAACAAACCAAAATAAAAAACAGTATGGAGAAGGACCCCCCCCCCAGCACCACCTGTTCGTGTATCTGAGTATGAACGCATGCACAATTAATGCATATTCAAACAGAATGCCAAATATATATACGTATATGCAGTTTTATCTTTTTTTTTTTTTTTTCAGGTTTTACTAATAGGTTACTGTTTATCAACATTTTAGTGGCAATATGCCTTGTTTGGCATAAAATTAAGAAACTAAAATCAATTTTTAAAAATATAATAAAAAGATTATGGTGCTGTCAAGTTATTTACCCGACAGCACGAAAAAAAATTTTTTTATTATATTTTTCCTTCAATGATGATGATGATGATGATGATAACATTTCTGTATTTAAGATGCTTCAAGTGTCCCACACTCTGGAATTCACAAGACCAAGAAACATTCCATACCTGTTCTCCATGCAGTCTAAGCCAAACGATTGATATCTATCATGCTGCAAGCAGTCAAAGCACTTCTTACATACTCAAGCCAGGTCTTCCTTGGTGTACCAATAGTAGCCCTAGATATAACTAAGGCTTTTGACAGGGTATGGCATGATGGTCTTCTCATGAAAATCAGATCCTATGGTATTACTGGACAAATGCTTAGCATAATTAAATCCTTCTTAAATGAGAGAAGAATCCAAGTTGTCCTCGATGAGTATGCGTCCAAAAAATTTTATATAAATGTGGGTGTACCTCAAGGATCGATCCTTGGACCTTTATTATTTCTGATATTCATAAATGACTTACCTGATAGAATTGTCTCTGAGATGGGTATATTTGCGGACGACACCACATTCTATAGCAAGCACATGGGGAAAACTACTGAGTACATTCTAAGGTAATGGCAGAAACCCTAGAGAAAGACCTTCAGTCTTTAGTGGAATGGAGTAAAAAATGGATGGTAATGTTCAACACTGCCAAAACAAAGCTCGTTTCTTTTAATAATTACATGAAACCTTACCAACCATTAATAGCTATGGCTAAAGATACATTACCTTAAAGTACTTCATTCAAACTCCTTGGCTTAACATTCACAGGAAACATGAGTTGGAATAGATACATCGAGATTATTGCCAAGGCTGCTGCAAAGAAGGTGGGCTCTCTCTACCTTGCTAGAAAGTTACTTATGCCTGAAAGTATCCTGTACCCCTACAAAGCCACTATACGCCCATATATGGAGTACTACTGTCACATTTGGGCTGGTGTATCTGCTACTAGTCTCTCACTTCTGGACAGGGTCCAAAAGAGAGTCACCAACCTGATAGGTTCTGAACTGTCATCTAAACTTCAGCCCCTGTCCCATCAACGAAATGTTGCATCTCTCTGCCTGTTTTACAAGTATTTTAATATTGGATGCTCTGACAAGAATACCCCCGACAAACCCGACAAGCAGCGAAGTCCCACCCCTACACAGAAGAGATTCCTAGATGTAGGAAGGCCTTCTACTCTAATAGCTTCTTCCTCAGAACTACTAGACTTTGGAATTCTCTTCCGGTTTCCTGCTTCCCCAACTGTACTGACATGCAGAAGTTCAAGTGTAATGTGAACAGACATTTTCTTGCTAAACTCCCTACATAGTACCCCTGCGACTTAGGTCCCTGATAGTAGCCCCCTACATCAAAGTGGCAACTTGCCTTGTTTGGGGTGAAAATGTAATGATAAAAAAAAAAAAAAAATACAATACCATGCTAATGCCTGAGAATATCCAGGTGTGTTACAGAGTTAACAACTGCTTCTGACTATCCAATTTTCATTTGTTATTGTTGTATCATGTTATTAGCAATATAATAACATACTTTTTTACAATTTATTTTTAAAAATTACTTAACCTTTTTTGTACCAATGTTCCTTAAATGGAACATAGTTTTCAACATACTATAGAAATTGTAATTTTGCTTTAAATTCAATTTTTATAAGTTGTTTCTATTAAAGTAGCTTCATTTTACTCCAGATTTATGAAAACTTTTATAAATTATTCTAATAGTTATATTTAAAGCAAAATTACAATTTCTATAGTATGTTTAAAACTATGTTCCATTTAAGGAACATTGGTACAAAAAAGGTTAATCCAGCCCATTAATATTAAACATTTTTAAATAGTCGCCTAAAAGACAAAAATAAACAAAGGACATAACTCATTTTAAATTGAAGAATATAATAGCAATTCAATACCCGAATTTTGTGCAAACAAATAAAACTTAAAAAAAAATATTAATAACTTCACTTCATCCTGGACAACGTCGGTAGGCAAGTTAGTCTATTATAAAATTGAGCTGCAGTATGTATGTCCTCCTATATCAAACGTGTCAGGTTTGACCCATAAAATTATGAATTTAAAACAAAATACCATTGTAGAGTAGCATCTCAGATGTATAAGGTGTTTTTTAAAGGCAAGAAACTTAAAATTCCATTTTCTTAAATTGCAGATTTAGCAACTATCGGTTATATCTTGAGTCCAGCTTGGTTTAGCAATTCATTCTGTGGTCTCAGGAGGACAGAGCCTTATGCCACACAACACATGATACAATTAATTTTACGAAATGGACCAATGAACTAGTCATCTCATTTGTGCAATTTGAACCCATTAGATTATTTTTTTTGGGGGGGGGATGTGTAAGGACAATATTTACGCTGATAAACCAGAGACAATAGACCATTTGGAAGACAGCATTTAATGCGTTATTGCCAAAATAAAGCCTAATTTAATGTACAGAGTTTGTAAAAATTGGACCTTTATATTACTTACGCATGAAGAGATGTTGCAAGCCTGTCTCTGCTTTATCGGTATTTTCATGGCAAGTGCTCGTCTGAGCTCCAATTTTTGGTCCCACCCTCACCAAATTTCACGAAAACACTATCTAAAACCAATATCAATAATTCCCCCCACTCTTTATGTGGGCCTAAACCTAAACATAGATTCCATGAACAAAGCTTCTTCCTCAGAACTGCACGACTGTGAAACTCTCGTCCGTTTGCCTGCTTTCCAACTGACTACAATATGGTCGCCATCAAGTCTAACGTAAACATTCTTGATGAACCGTCCCCTCCAGTAATTCAATTTACCAAATTTCCACTACTAACGATTACTATGATATTACCCAATTGACTACTGTACACTCATTAACCCGTATCCTCGAGTGGCCCCTGGGCCTTGATAAGTGGTGACTCCTATCTAAAAATATAAGTAAATAAATAAATACACGCCCGAAATTGTATTTAAATTATAAATGCCAATAATTAATATTTGGAATAAGCCACCTATTCGTATGATAAAAATATATTTGTGTGATTTATTTTAATTTAAATTTCGCTACCTCTAAAAACAAACACCCTTTATTATTCTGAAGGATGTCCTGTCACCGAATACTTGTACCCTATCCTGATATTGGACTAATCACTCCATGATGGGTGACGTTGTATATGAGCACGTAAATGCGGCCATACTAGTAAAAATCCATAAAACAATATTATCATGCGATCAGAGACGACTACGCTTTACACCGATTGTTCTAACATTTTATAGCCATGAACATATTAGTCGCAATATCGTCGTTTTTAAACGGTATCAATTAATTTCTCCGAAGTTAGATTTTTATTCTTCATTAAGTTAAATAAAAGCGTTTGTATATTTTAGATTTTTGAAAACAAAATTATTTTGTACATTTTAATTTATTTCAATATAGTAATTTTTATTATATCTTTTCTTGGTTATTTAATAGGTAAATAAAGTTAACTTTACAATGAAATAGGACTATTGAAATATCCAACGTATTAGGTTTACTAGCGAATATATATATATATATATGTATATATATATATATATATATATATATATATATATATACTAGCAGGCCGTCTGGCAATGTCCGATCGTAAAATAGGCATAAATATGATATTTTGATTAATGCAGATTTCGTATTTATTATTATATTATATTGGACTCAATATATAGTAATGATTTAAAAAGTTAAAAAAAAAAATAAATAAATAACTTGTGCGCCACCACCGGGAATCGAAACCAAAACGCTTAGCTTATGATTTACTTTTTTCTTTGACGTTAATGCCTGAGCTATGAAGACATGTTTGCTGCAAGGCTGAACCAATAGCTACTATGTTACACATGCATATTCGTAATGCCGCCATTCGACAGTCACCTGGCAAATTTCAATTTCTTTAATTTTCACACTTTTGCACTGATTTTCCCTGGCTAAAATCCGAATATAAAGTTTCGCATGGGTTCGAATATCCTATATATCAAGTTTCATGTCTGTAGACCAACAACTGATAGAGGAGTTTGGTAGAGAATTGTTTTTAAACAAATATATATACACATACATAAATGTACATAGAAAGAGGTTTGTGTTTACTATAATCTTTTTTATGCATATATTACACAAGTATAAATCATGTAGAATATCTGCATGAATATAATAACACATAATAGTTAACTAAAGATGATCATCTCATAAGAAAACCGAAAAAACTAATAGGGAATTAATTAAAATGAATGTTTAAAAGAATATGCAAATTAGTTAGATCTTTTGCAGATGAATGCAGTTTCATGACCCATATATAAGAAAGTTGTATTTTCTTTTTAAATAAATAGAAAAAAGAGTTTATTAACATCAATACACAAAAAAAACACAAATTTATAAGAGTATATATATATATATATATATATATATATATATATATATATATATATATATATTCAGCAGCTCTTAAGCTTTGTGATACCATATGCATAATTACAATCCTGCAGACGTCCGGCACACTTCTCCACAGATGGTGAACTTGACTATACTCGTCGGTCAAAGATGCCTTCTCGAGTCAGCAGATAACCCTGCTTTTCTTTGTGCTTTAAAACCACAGTGGTATACATATTCATTTTCTTTGTGGATTTTTCTGATGCTTTGCCTTCATATTTGCATGGAGGGCGTCCCTATGATGAAGGCGGTTATGGTCAAATTCTCTGGTCTCTAGAAAACACACTTTCCTCAATTCTCTGCGATACCCTGCTGCACTATCCCAGGAACTCAGAGAAATCCCACAATGCTTCAGATTGTCTTTTAGTTTATCTCTGTAATGAAGCAAGGGGCGTCCTATTGGGCGGCAAGAATTTGTCAGTTGCAGATAAAAAAAAAAGTTGCTTAGGAACTCTTGAGTCATCCATTCTCACAAGATGACCTGATTGCCGCATTTGTATTCAGATCAAAAATGATTCAATACCAGTGATTTCACATCTTTCCGGTAATTCACTATTTGGAAGACGATCTTGCAATGCAACATTGCAGATAGAACGCAATCATCTCATATGGAAGGAATCAAGCTGATTTATATGTATATATATAGTCAGAACAACAGATTTGTAGACTGCCACCTTCACTTTTAGAAGCACATCGTGGCTGTTCCAGAGTTTGTGTCACAACCTACCAAATGTCTCACTAGCTTTATTAGTTCTACTTTGATGTCCTTTTCAAATTTAGCATCAGCAGGTACAACAGATCTGAGGTATGTAAAAGAAGATACTGTTTTCAAAGCTTCACCATTAACATATACCACTGGTTGTGAAGAGGGTGTAGCGTTTGGTTTTGGCTGGTGAATAATTTCAGTCTTTGTTATGCTAATTATAAGACCGACGGCCTTACAATTACCAGAGAAGCTATTGAGGATGTTTTGCATGCCGTCATTAAGACTATGGACGACAAGAGCACAGTCATCAGCATAAAGGAGATCAAGAACAGTTTGCATAGAAGTCCTGGTTTTGGCCTTGAACCGTTGCTGGTTAAATAATACATACACACACACATTATATATATATATATATATATATATATATATATATATATATATATATATATATAATGTGTGTATATATATATATATACAGTGATGATCATATTTATTGGCACGGTAAAATAAAAGTTAAATTTTGTCTAATAAATTCTAAAAAAGGGATTAAATTAAAGAAAATAACAAAGTATATTATGTATTTTTAACTGGCCTTTCCGATGCAGCAATCGGATTTTAGAAAAAATAAATAACAAAGGAACAACAAACATAATTGCAAAAAACCCTTGTTCAAAATTATTAGCACGGCTTTGTTTTTCTTTTAGTATCAGTATAATATCAATCAATTTCCGGTTTACGTGCTTTCTGAACTTTTTTATAGCCATATTATGCTTGTTTAACGCTAATTCAGTGAATAATTTTTTTCAGATAATTTTTAGATAGCGATTTATTTAAACTATTATAAGTGACTAAATTATAATTTTCAATCGCCATGGTTAAAACTAAGGAACACAGCGAAGACGTCAGGAAGCTTGTTGTAGCATGCCATACCAATGGGGAGGGCTATGATAAGATTTCAAAGAAGCTAAACCTTCCCAAATCCACTGTTAGAGCCATAATAAACAAGTTCAAATCGCAAGGCCACGTTATGAGTTTAGAGGGTAGAGGGAGAAAAAGGATTCTTTCCCCAAGAGATGAACGAAAAATTGTTCGACAAGTAAAACAAAACCCAAGAATCTCTGTTGGGGAGATTGTTGATGAACAGAGCACCTCTGGAGTGAATGTATCTCGGCATACAGTTGGTAGAGTTTTGAAGAGAGCTGGTTTAAAAGCATGTCGTCCGAGAAAGACTCCCTTATTGAAGCCTATGCACCTGAAAGCAAGGCTAGCCTTTGCAAAACATCATATTGATAAAGATGTTGCATTCTGGAAACGTGTTCTATGGACTGACGAAACGAAAATAGAGTTATTTGGCCATAATAAAGTGTCTTATATTTACAGAAAATCTGGCGAAGCTTTCCTGCCTAAGAACACCATACTCACAGTGAAGCACGGTGGAGGCAGTTTGATGTTTTGGGGATCCTTTGCTGCCTCTGGACCAGGGCGACTTGTTAAGGTCACAGGTAGCATAAAAAAGGAAGATTATGTTAAAATATTGGATGAAAACCTGAAAGACTCTGCTAAAGAGCTCTCACTTGGTCGTCGTTGGTGGTTCATGCAAGATAATGACCCAAAGCATTCGGCTAAACTGACTAAGAAATGGCTTGAGGACAATCATATTAATGTTTTGGAGTGGCCATCACAAAGCCCAGACCTTAATCCAATTGAAAATTTATGGAGAACATTAAAATTGAGGGTAATGCAAAGGAAGCCTAAGAATCTTATTCAATTGGAGGATTATTGTCAGGAAGAGTGGGCTAAAATTACTACTGAAGAGTGCAACAACTTGGTTGTAAACTATGAAAAGCGACTGAGGAAGGTAATCAAGGCCAAAGGCTATACAATTGATTATTAAATAAATCGTGCCAATAATTTTGAACAAGGGTTTTTTGCAATTATGTTTGTTGTTCCTTTGTTATTTATTTTTTCTAAAATCCGATTGCTGCATCGGAAAGGCCAGTTAAAAATACATAATATACTTTGTTATTTTCTTTAATTTAATCCCTTTTTTAGAATCTATTAGACAAAATTTAACTTTTATTTTACCGTGCCAATAAATATGATCATCACTGTATATATATATATATATATATATATATATATATATATATATATATATATATATATATATATATATAAACTAACATTTATACATAAAAAATATACAGGAAAAATACAAAGAAAATAAAAGGAAAAAAGAAATTAAAGAAAGTGATAAAAATGAGAAAGAAATCATAAAGAAAATCACAAAAATCAAAGAATAAAAAGAAAGCTAAGCTTAGTGGTCAACTATAGTCGATGGCGACCCGAAGACTCCCTTTTCATTAGCTAGTATACCGAGGTGTAAAGGGGGCGCCACTCCGTTCCCAAGATTACTCCATTTGTCCTTGATCCTCCAGTTATATTACTGATTATTTAGCAAGGGGCATCAAGTACCATTTTTTAAAGTCTTGTGTATGACTTGATCGACGATTGAACACCAGTCTACTGATTCATTAGGGAACACTTTCAAATGGGCCAGTTTGAAAGAAAATTCAAAAGAAAATGAAAAGAAAAGAAAACGAAAAGAAAATGAAAAGAAAAGAAAAAAATAAGAAAATTGAAAGAAAAAATAAGAAAATTGAAAGAAAAGCGAATGAAGAAAATGTAAAAAGAAATTGGAAGAAAAAAGAAATGAAAAATGAAGAAAAAAAGAAACGGAGAAAGAGAGAGTGAACAAAATACAAAAAGGAAAATTAATGGAAATGAAACGAAAAAAAAAAGAAAAGAAATAAGAAAATGAAAATTTAGAGAAAAAGAAAATGAAAAAAAATGAATAAAAAATGAAAAAAATAAAACAAAATGAAAGAAAAATAAAACGAAAAAGGAAAGGACATAAAAGAAAAAAAAACATGTAAAATAAAGAAAAAGAAAACGAAAAGAAAATCACAGAAAATTGAACGTAAGAAGAAAACGAAAAAAAAAAAAACAAGAAAAAGGAGGAAAACGAAAAAAAAAATAGAGAACGAAAAAAAATAATTGAAGAAAATGGAAGGGAAAAAGAAACAAAGCTGAAAGAGAATATCAAAAATTATTTTTAAGGTAAAAAGAAAAGAAAATGGCGATACATACTCAAAGTTAAAACAATTTGTGATGATCTTTTGAGTTTCTGCTTTTTTTTCCTTTTGGCTTTTGGTTCCGTAGAGCGTGCAGCATCCTTTGTGAATAACTCTTTTACACTAAAACGCCTGTTTGGCTCAACGTCATTTTCTAGTTTTATTTCACTGCATCTTTGGATGATTCGATGCGTAGCGTTTACAAATTTTGTCAACGGCGTCCCTTCCAATCGTCCATTAGAAGCCATTTCGCTCCTCTCCAAGCAAACACACAATTAAAAGCACAAACGAAATACAATTTAAACGAATGCTAAACCAAAACTTAAAACAACCTGAGAAAAACCTCTTCTTTTAGGTTTATTTTTTTCTCCCCAAAGAATCACGACGGAGACAACTATTAAAATATATTTTTAAAAAAATCAAACGTTCAAACGATGAAGACAAAAACATGCTCCTTTCGCTTAATATATTCAGTGACTTTTGAACATGGAAACTGTATTACTACATAAATAGAAACATTTAAACACACACAAATATATGATATAGTAAGAAGTTCCGAAAAATGTTGTTCCCAAGTGTAAGGGAAGGTAAAAGGAGAAATTAAAGTGAGAGAAATGAATTTCCTATTGACTTAAAAGAGTCCAGGTCATAAGAAGGAGGGGGAAAATGCAATGAAAGAGAGTTCCAAAGTTTGTGTCAAACAAGTTAACGATATTAAATGCAGGTGTTATTTACATTTGAAAATCCATTTAAATACGTAAACCCAATAAAATAACGGACTTTAGTTTTCTAATTAACAATTTAACTTTCAATCATTTTAACAAATGCATGGAACTCATTTTAAGACTGCATGGTGATCTTGACCAAGAGGTGTATTTTTCTTGAAACAAACACCTGTATGCTTAATGTATGCATTCAATTTGTGTTGCTGTAGGGTGACAAATGTAGTTCACTCGGGATTGGGGATAAATTGTAATAGCTAATCTTTGACCTTACAGGATTGGAAGCGAATGGCTCCTGGAGTAAAAAGAAAAATAGTATCGTCCGTTAATAAGTCTGTGTCCAAATCTCAGAGAGAGAGAGAGAAAGAGAGAGAGAGACAGACAGACAGACAGACAGAGACAGAGACAAAGACAGACAGAGATAGAGACCGGAGGTCATTTCTTTACCAGAAATTCAAGACACGAGCACCTGACTCTTGTTTTCAAAATTCACATATAGCATTGATTTGGACATGTGAACTGTAGGGATTAGTGAATCTATCGATGTACTAAGGTTGGAGCTCTTAGCAGACAGCAAAACAGGTCACCCACCATAAAACCTGGGAAGAGGTAATAAGATATGGTTCGAAAGCCTGGAACCTGGACCAATACTTATCGAGGAAATAAACGCTTTCCGTGCAAACATTCACATAAACATTTTTTTTTATATAAAATATTTTATGGAGAATAATTATCATCAATTTCGATTCATATGAATGATATTAAATACAGAAAAATGATGAACGAAATAGAATCGGTCGTTGCCTTGTTAGCAGGTGTCAAAACAGATGCCAGATTTTTGGTAATTTGTTTTAAAAGCATGCACAAAGCGTTGGTTTGGCCATGTGATTGTGGTGGGTGAATTTTTTGTGTACTAACAAGTAAGGCTATGACAACAGAATATTCTTTTTTTATTATTCTTATTATCCTTATTGTCGTTTTGGCTCTTGAGTATATATCCGACACTGTTAATCAATCGAGAACCACATCACTATCTAAAAATATATAAGATATTAACTAATATATACTCGAGAGTCAAAATAATAAAAAGAATATTCTCTTGTCATAGCCCTAATAATAATTCACTGCTAATCAAGGCCTAAAGGCCACTCAAGGATATGGGTTAATGGATTTATCAAGTGGACAGCTAGACAAACACTTTAAGGATTGAAGATGATGGTTGAAACGAGGCAGAATTAGATTATTTTAGACAATAGCTTGACAAGAATTTGTCAGCATTGGACTTGGAAATGACCATGCTGTAGTAACGTAGGAAGCAACTCTGTGGTATGTGTTCGTCACTATGAAGCGGTAATCAGGGATGAACGTAAGACTGGAACCTGGATTAAAACTTCCTATCCACCTGAAATTCTAGAGAAATTCTTTGAAAGTGTTTATGTGTTTTGGCAACAAGTCAAGATAATGCTAAATGGCTTGAATGTGTTTATCTAAAGATGGCGAGTTTAAAATAAAACGGACAGAAAAATGTCTCCAAGAAAGGAACGTTTGTAGTAAATAGTGAAAAAAGGATCCAAAATGGGAAATGTCAGTAGGAATGTTCCTCAGGTCGATAAAAAGCCATGCTATTGTGATTGAAGAAATAAAATTTTTTTTTTTTTTTTTTTTTTTTTTTTTTGGCGAGGAGGATTTATCCATGCATCTTTGTCCATCAAATTTCAGTTTGGTCCTTCAAAATTAAATTTAAAACATGTTTTTTGCATTGCTAAACGTGCAGATCAGACGGATGCGCGTTAAGAATGTATCCGGATGCGTTCTTGCTTTTTTTCTGTAAAGCTAAGGACAAGATAGCAAACCGCCAGGCTGAATTATCAACAGATAAAAGAAAAGAAAATGAAAATATTTTGTTTACAAAATAGATCAAAGTTCATTAAGAAATTAAACACTTGTGGGGAGGAGAGGGGTGACCAGTTCTTGAAAGATGAAGTATTAACAAAATCAACACTACATGGGGAAGGAGGGTATTGGGATGAAGATGACAATCAAACGTGATATATGGAGGCTTTTATCACCTTTTCTTTCTTGCACTGATAGACAGCAAAGCCTCCATCATTTAGCACTGTAAATAAACGAGTATTGTTTACCTTGGATGTTTTGATTAAAATCATGTGAATAGCACTTGAACCGTCGCAATCAAGGCCCAGGATAATAAAAATCTATTAGCCAAACTGGCCCACCTGAATAGGTAGATTATTCTGTAAATAGATGACTGATATATCAAAGGATGGGGTCCGATTGACAACGACAAATTATTTTTGGACATCATCATCATCCCCCTCATCATCATCATCTAGAATTGATAGGTTGCATCGTTTACATTAAAAACATATAAAAACAAACGCAAAAAATAATAGAACCTGTTTGTATTATTTTAAATTATTTTCACAACATTTCGGCTGATCTAACCTCTGACATTCTTCAGGTGTGTTGTGTCGAACTCAGAAATCATTATGTCGAACTGAGCAATTTATACCAAATTTTTTTTGTATTTATTATTATTATATTGGACTCAATATATAGTAATGGTTTAAAAAGTCAAATTAAAAAATAACTTGTGCGTCATCACCGAGAATTAAAACCAAAATGCTTAACTTACCATTTACTTTTTCCTTTGACATTACTATGAAGACATGCTTACTGCAAAGCTATAAATAGCACTTTGTAATTAACCCACGGGCGTAGCTTGTTCTTGTTTCATCAGCCATGACCAGGTAGAAGTTTTAAATGATGGAGATTACATCAGCTGAAACGTTGTTAGAAGGTGAGAACAGTAATCTGAATAATCCCAATAATACAAACTTATCAATCCTCATCTAAAAAATTCTGAAACATAATGGAAGGTATTTGGCCTTCGAGTAAAATCCAAGTGTAGTATCTGTTCTGATACCACACTTAAGTTAATTTGCCGTTACTGAATGCAGAGGAAACGCTTCTATACAAACGCAATTTGTATTTTTGCAAGTACCAAAGCAGTGGCATGCAGAGAACTTCTTCGGGGCAGGTGCTAAAGTGAAAAAAAAACAAAAAAAAAACGGTATCTCGGTGGAGCACAGGCCTATGATACACTCCTCTGAAAAGGACACTTTTAAAACAGAAATAACAGGGGCAGGTGCTTGGACACTCCTAGCACCTGCCCCTTTTACTTCCCTGTGCCAGAATGCCCCTTTTTGGGGAGCTGGTTTCCCCCCACATTAAAAACGACCTTGTGTCACATTTTGCTTTCGTGAGGAAGAAAATAAATACCATAATGGAGATCATTGTTAAAGTTAAGCAAGATTTTATTTGGCTAATAAATACTATTCAGTAATTTAACGAATAACAAAACTGAAAGTGTTTTGTAAACAGTTAGTATCAGAGAGAGAGAGAGAGATAGAGAGAGAGAGAGAGAGAAAGAAAAGCAAAAATATGCCTAGCGCATACATGTATTTCATAGTATTACGTTCTTCTCACTATCCATAAAGAATAAAAATGTGAGAACATAAAGTCATATATTTGAGAACTGTACCATAGTTTTAGTTACAGACATGCAGGCACAAAATCTATATTTTACTTTCCTTATCCATTGTAGGATTTTTTTTTTATTATGTACAAATTTATGTTGATATTAAACATGAAGATAATTATGTTGTAGTCAGCAGAGAAGCACCCTCATAGCATCATGTTACACAGATGGAAATTCTGTGAAAGAAGCTCTATTAATGGAAACTTCGTTTGGTTTTAGATACACAGAGAAAGAAAAAAAAATTGCAGGGTAAAAAGTATTGTTATTAAGGTTTTATAGGAGCAACCACAGATTGCAACTCAGTCGAGAACCTGTCATGAAAATGACTATAGAGTAGAAAAAGACTAGCAATGTCTCTTCTGTGAAAGAGAGGCTGTAGGGAGGAGGAAAAAAACATCTCCCCACCCATCAGGTAGGAAATTTGATTTTGCACTCTATCAAGACAAGAATGCTCTCTTTTAACAATTACAACCACCGATATCCATGACAAATAACAACCTACTTCAGAATTCTTCCTCCAAACTCCTCGGCTTAATATTCACAGGCAATATGAACTGGAACAAATACATTGAGGACATTGTGAAGGTTGCTACAAAGAAGGTAGATTCCCTCTATCCTGCTAGAAGACTACTTACACCCAAAAATATCCTGTACCTTTACAAAGCCACCATTCGCCTATTAATGGAGTATAGTTGCTATATCTGGGTTGATGCATCGACCACTAGCCTCTACTTTCTTGGATAGGGTCCAAAAAGAGTTTTCAATCTAATAAGTCACACTTTGTCCATTAAGTTCCAACCCCTGTCCCATCACTGCAATGTTGTCTATTTTATAAATATTTTAATGGAATGTGCTCTGATGAATTCGTTGCACTTGTGCCCTCTTAACGACGAACACACTTAGCAACAAAATCAAACCCCTTCACTGTTGAGATCCCTAAATGCCAGAAAGTTTTCTACACTTTGTTCCTAGCCAAAAGGCCAATCATGGCATAATCACGTTGACACACCAGTTCCCGTCAGATCATCGAAGTTAAGTAATGTTGAGCTTGGTCATTATTAAAATGGGTGACTAATTTGGTAATTACAGGCGCTGAATATAGTAGGATGTCGACACCTCCCTGCAAGAATTGCAAAAACCTAACATCGTCTTCTTCCTTAATGGGGATATACATGCGACTGGGGACCGCTTGTCAATTTCATACTCCCATGGAACTTCCTCCTTTGGAGGAAGCCGGTTAAACCCGAATAGGGTTAGTGCCGTTTCACACACACACTCACACACACACATACAGAGAAGGTCAAGGAATGTTACTTAAAGTTTTTGCAGTCATAGGAGCAAATTCTGGAGATAAGTGGTCCTAGTCACAAAGAATGGAATTTGATGGAAATTCTTTGCAAAACGTCTGGATTTATTGGATTGATTGATTTATGTTTATTAGTAAAGTATATATTGAATTAAAAATGGAAACGGAAGACCAAAATGCTCAATGTTTCGCCCACTGTTTTATGGGCTTTTTTTGAAAAATGGTCCCCGAGAATTTTGATCTCCCTTTTCCATTTTTAATTCATATCGTCATATTTTTAGTCTTTTACTAACAGGCCGCCCAGCATTGCCCGGTTCTAAAATATGCTTAAAAATGATATTTTTGATTAATGCAGATTTTGTATTTATTATTATTATATTGGACTCAATATATAGTAATGGTTTATATTGGACTCAATATAGTAATGGTTTATATTGGACTCAATATATAGTAATGGTTTATATTGGACTCAATATATAGTAATGGTTTATATTGGACTCAATATATAGTAATGGTTTATATTGGACTCAATATATAGTAATGGTTTATATTGGACTCAATATATAGTAATGGTTTATATTGGACTCAATATAGTAATGGTTTATATTGGACTCAATATAGTAATGGTTTATATTGGACTCAATATATAGTAATGGTTTATATTGGACTCAATATATAGTAATGGTTTATATTGGACTCAATATATAGTAATGGTTTATATTGGACTCAATATATAGTAATGGTTTATATTGGACTCAATATATAGTAATGGTTTATATTGGACTCAATATAGTAATGGTTTATATTGGACTCAATATAGTAATGGTTTATATTGGACTCAATATATAGTAATGGTTTATATTGGACTCAATATAATAATAATGGTTTAAAAAGTCAAATTAAAAAATAACTTGTGCGTCATCACCGAGAATTAAAACCAAAATGCTTAACTTACCATTTACTTTTTCCTTTGACATTACTATGAAGACATGCTTACTGCAAAGCTATAAATTAAAACATGAAACAATAGCTATTACGTCATGCATGCATATTCGTAATGACGTCATTCGACTTTCATCTGACAAATTCCATTTTTTTAATTTTCACACTTTTGCACCAATTTTTCCCGGCTAAAACACAAATATAAAGTTTTGCATGGGTTTGAACACCCTATATATTAAGTTTCATGTCTGTAGACCAAAAACTGACAGAGGAGTTTGGTAGATAAATTTTTTAAACAAATATATATATGCATACATAAATATATATAGAAAGAGGTTTGTGTTTACTATAAGCTTTTTATGCAAATATTACGCAAGTATAAATCATGTAGAATATCTGTATGAATATAATTGCACATAATAGTTCACTAAAGATGATCATCCCATGAGAAAACCGAAAAAAAACTAATAAGGTATTAATTAAAATGAATGTTTAAAAGAATATGCAAATAAGCTAGATCTTTTGCAGATGAATGACCAATATTTTTTTTTTTTTTTACACAGTGATCACCACTTATCAAGGCCCGGAAGCCACTCACAGATAAGGGTTATTGCAAGTACATTACGTTAGTGTGGAGATTTGATGAAGTGTTTACTTAAGGGGGCGGTTCATTAGGAATTTGTTAACGTTGGACTAGAACACATCCAAGTTGTAGTCCGGTGGGAAGCAGGCAGACGGAACAGAGTTCCACAGGCGTGCAGTTCTAAGAAAGAAGCTTTGTTCATGGAATCCGCATTTTGATTTAGGCACAGATATAGAGTGGGGGAAATTTTTCACAGTGGATTCAGCTAGACGGGTGTTTTTTGTGAAAGATTGGCGAGGGGGGACCAGAGATTGGAGTTCAGACGAGCACCTGCCATGGAAATAACGATAAAACAATGATAGGCTCGCAACGTCTCTTCTGTGGGAGAGAGGTTGCAGGGTAGAGAAAAGGGCATCCCCCACTAAGCCACGAAGTCTATTTTGTACTCTGTCAAGGCAGGATAGGCTGTTTTTAGCAGCTCCTGCCCAGATATGGCAACAGTATTCCATCCTTGGACGTACATAACAAAGTTGTATTTTCTTTTTTAATAAATAGTTTTTAATATGAATATTAATACAGAGAAAGAAACACAAATTTATAGGAGTATAGATTCGATTTAATTTTCATGTTAGATCGTCTCATGCTTACTATTTAACTGATGAAAAGAAAAAAAAAACAAGCAGAAGCATTGAGTCAATCCTTGTATTTAGCAACGAAAACATTATTTTATGTTACATCCTTGTGCCTGCTTAACAAGTACTCCCCTGGAATGTGCTCTGATGAACATACTGCATTACTTGCACCTCCCTAAGCATGAATAGCTTTGGCCCGCTCGACAAGCAACAAAATCACATCACTTCACTATAAAAGCTCTTAAATATTAAAAGTTTTCCTACTCTAATAGATTCTTTTCATCGGGTCTTTGCTTTTGGAATTCCCACTCTGCTTCCTATCTCCCCGACTGTATTAACATTTTGTTGTCCAACTCTTCACTCGGGTTGACCGCCTGTAAATGTGACCCCGAATCACAGTAACCCCTTACCTTTCAGTGGCAGTATGTAAAAGCAAGCAAACAAAAACTTCAATAGGACAGACTGGCAGACAAAGCCTCTTAGAGAGATATGTGGACACTTCTAAATTAAGATGCATCCATTCAGACAGACAAAGTTTCAGAGAGCAGCAAGGAAGAAGAAAGAAAAGGAAACAATAAAGTGTTTACACAAAAGAACAGAAGTGGATTGAACTATAAAAGGAGAAGGAGGGGGATGAGGTAGGGGTCGAGGTGGATCCATTATCCATAATTAAGGAGAGGAGAAATAAAGGACCCCATATCAAGTAGCATTAATGGTGGTGATGGTCTGGGGAACTGAACACATGCCCGTCAGAGTAAAAGTAAATATATGCTTATAGAAAGTCACTTGAAAAGGAGAATCGACTTACAAAAATAGAAGAAGAAATGCAAGAAGAAAGGATGCACTAAAAAGAAAGGAAAGAAGAAGAATAAGGAAGGAGAAAGTGAGAGGAAGAAAAAAAGAAATAGAATTCAACAGTTAAACACATTAAAGAAGTTGGGAGGAAATGAAGGAGGAGGAGGAGGAGGAGGAGGAGGAGGAGGAGGAGGAGGAATAAATAGAAGAGGAATATTATCAATTTGCATGCAAAGTATTTTAGGCAAAGTTTAGGTATTTTTTTTGAACAGGTATTTTTAATCGTCGTGGAAACTTGAAAATTCAGTATGTTATTGCTTTACATGTTATCAGATGACTGACGAATCGTTATGATTTAAGGCTCAAACGAACAGCTACAGTAGGAATTGGAAGACACTCTACTAAAGCCCGATTGTGACAGCTGGTGAATTTCCAAAATGAAATGTGGACGTGAGGACACTTTAGAAGAACGATATGCAATAAAATTTTGTTTTCAACAAAAATGCCGCAGAAACGTATGGAATGCTTCAGACTGCTTTTGGACTATCTTGCATGAATTGAGCATCAGCTTTTGAGTGGCATAAGAGATTCAAGGAAGGCAGAGAGTTTGTGAGAGATTATGAGAGTGTAGGAGGAGAAAAAAGTCAGCAAACCACCACAGTTGATTGGTTAAATAAAGAATTTCATGGATAAGGACCGTCGTGTGTCTATGGAGGCAATAAGTGCACAATTTGATGTCAGTCTTGGAACTGTACACAATTAGTCACAAGGGACTGAAGAAGCGGAAGATTTGCATGAAGTTTATCCCAAGGGTGCTCCATCTTTGTCATAGTCTATTTGACCAGGATGGAAATCAAGACAGTTCCTCACCCTCCCTATAGTCCAGACCTTGCTCACTGTGACTTTTGGTTATTCCCTAAGCTAAAGGAAAACCATAGAGGCTGTCCTTATGAGACAATTAAGGAATTGGAAGAAGCTGTGACGAGGGTCATTGACACGCTCACACAAGAGGACTTCCATGGAGCCTTCCAGAAGTCATTGGAACAGTACAACAAGTGCATTGCAGCCGGAGGCAATTACTTTAAAGGCGACTAGAGTTTCATGTGTATACTATCAATAAAAGTTCCCATATGAAAAAAGTTTGGAAACTTATTGAAGGCACCTCATATATATATATATATATATATATATATATATATATATATATATATATATATATATATATATTTAAAAGAGTGTGTGTATATATATATATATATATTTAGAAGAGTGTGTATATATATATATATATATATATTTAAAAGAGTGTATATATATATTTAAAAGAGTGTGTATATATATATATATATATATTTAAAAGAGTGTATATATATATATATATATTTAAAAGAGTGTATATTATATATATATATTTAAAAGAGTGTATATATATATATATATATATATATATATATATATTTAAAAGAGTGTGTGTATATATATATATATTTAAGAGTGTATATATATATATATATATTTAAAAGAGTGTATATATATATATATATAATTTAAAAGAGTGTATATATATATATATTTAAAAGAGTGTATATATATATATATATATTTAAAAGAGTGTATATATATATAATTTAAAAGAGTGTATATATATATATATATATATATATATTTAAAAGAGTGTATATATATATAATTTAAAAGAGTGTATATATATATATATATTTAAAAGAGTGTATATATATATATATATATTTAAAAGATTGTATATATTTATTTATTTATTTAGAAGAGTGTAGCCAGCAACAACTATCGGTTTTTAAGATTTTTATCATTTTTTAATATTTTTAAATATTTTCATAATGAGTTTCAAGTCTTATTTAGCTCTCTTCAGATATTTTTTAGTTAAAAGATTTTAGTTAAAAGTTTTTTAGTTAAAAGTTTGCTTTTTGATAAAAAGTTCATGGGATTCCCTTTTGGGTATCATTTTAGTTCAGCTAGCACGATTGTGCTTTTGAAAGAAATGTGAATATGAGACTTGATGTCTCTAGTGGGATAGGTTAAGAGTTCAATCGGTCAGTGCTAAGTCCATTTGGTGGGTGTAAGTCTATTTGGTTAATATTTTTATGATTTCTTTCCTTTTTGATATGTGTGTCAGTGCGTGCAAGGGTGAATGGTTGTGCGTTGCATGTGTGTGTGTGGAGATTAAAATCTGTGATTTCTTCTTCTGGACTAAAATGATCTCCAAAAGGGAATCCCACAAACCTTTCACCAAAAAGCAAACTTTTAACTAAAAAACTTTTAAATAAAAAATATCTGAAGAGAGCTAAATAAGGCTCGAAAAGCATCATGAAAATATTGAAAAATGTAAAAAAAAATGATTAAAGTTTTAATTTTTGTTGGCTACACTCTTTTAAATACACATTTTTCTTTCGTTGGAATCACACAACCATCTATAATATAAATCTCACCTGTCTGTTTAAATGATTGTTGTATATGTACGTATATATGTATGCCTAAAACTTTCAACAGAGGCAACAAATTTTCACAAGATTGGTATCAATCGGATGACAAATATCGAAAAATTGACTAAAAACATTAATTCCTTCACTCTCAGTTGGGCATTTTTCTACAAGGAGGGGTCATCCCCTCTTTTCGATTACTAGCCTTAATTTAAACCTTCGCCACTTCTGGTTTGGCAATGGACACAACGGTAAAGATGTCACGTTTTCTTTTTTTTCACTTTCTTTTCCTCTTTCGCAGTACGGGTTCGAGCCTGCCTGCCTACTACCATCAACACACACCTCCAAACACCCGGGCAACACCGGGCACCCAAATTAGTTACTTTATATATATATATATATATATATATATATATATATATATATAACACAAGATGAAAAATATGGACAATACAAAAGTATATACTGGTGCATACAGATTTAATTTTCAATTAAGTAAGGCAAATACGTTCAGAAGAATAGGGGTCATAAAAGCTTTTTATGCCTAAGCATTTCGAAATCTAATGTTTCTCATCAGAAGAGCTGCGAGAGTACTACATAACAAATAAGGAATGCATGTTTAATGATCGACACATTAGGAGTGAAATATTAGGAAATATTCCTTAGAGGGTATAAAGTAGGGGGGGAGGGTGTATAAATGAAGCTAAAAAGCTGAAAGCTGTTAAGAGGAGCAGTTGCATATATTAAATAAAAGGTGAGGAATAAAAGTTACATACAACTTTTATATCATCAGAACAATAAGGAAAGTAAGAGAGAAAAAAACCCTCATTTCTCTCTTGTTGATCTGATGATATAAAAAAAAGTTGTACGTAACGTTTACTCCTCATCTTTCATTTACTATATACTAGCTTAAATATGATATTTTAATTAATGCAGATTTCGTATTTCTTATTATACTAGCCTGAGTGCCCGGCGTTGCCCGGGTCAGCCTCGAACCTGTACTGCAAAGGAGGAAAAGAATGTAGAAAACAAAAAAACGTGACGTCTTTGCTTTTGTGTCCATTGCCAAACTAGAAGTGGCAAAGGTTTAAATTAAGGCTAGTCAATCGAAAAGAGGGGATGACTTTCAAAGATATCGGCGAAAAAAGCGACCCCTCCTTGTAGAAAAGTGCCCAAGTGAGGGTGAAAGAATTAATGTTTTTAGCCAATTTTTCGATATTTGTTGTCCGAAGGGTCAAGCTTGTGTCGAAAGTCTTAAGCAGACTGACATACATACATACATACATACATTTAAACACACAGGTGAGATTTATATTATAGACTAGCGGAGGGGGGAGTTTCCGGCGTTGCCTGGGTGTTTGGAGGTGTGTGTGTTAAAAAAAAAACGTTGGCTGGGTAAAAGTAAAAAAAGTTTTAGTAGGTAGGTAGGATTGAACCCCGAAGCCTTGATGCGAAGGTGGAAACGAAAGGAAAAAAAAGCCAGACACCTAACCATCTCGGCCACGAGGAGAGAGGAACTGATAAGCACGTTAATTTAACGTTTATAAAGCGAAATAAACAAGTGCAAGGAAGTGGCATGATGTCTGACCTAGTTTTGCGCTGCAAGCCAGATCATTCACTTTTCGAAGACGTGGCGAGCTGGTAAAAGTCGGGCAAATTAAATACACACACGACCCCTGTTGTTAAATCCTAGTTATTATGATTTAGACGCGATTTAAAAAGTTTAAGAAGGAGCGAGCCGACCGAGAATCACGGCGAAAAAAGCCTTTTGCAGACATATACAAAAAGCGAACACAGATGCACACACATTTTGCCTTTTATATATATAGAAGACTAGCGGGAGTATCCGGAGTTGCCTGGGTGTTTCGAGGTGTGTGTGCTCTTAAATCAAAAAGAAACACGGGTGGGGGTAAAAAAAAGTTTTGGTAAGTAGGTAGGAATCGAACCCGAAGCCCTGAGGCAAAGTTGGAAAATAAAATGTGAAAAAAAACATGACATGTTAACCGTTCAGCCAGCAAGAAAGAGTTACTGAAAGACGTTTGAATTTATTTAAGTAAGAAGAAAATTGACAGGTGCCCGCACTTAATGACGTCAAGTGGAAGTCATAGAGTTAACATTTTGTGCAAGCGTTACGACGACGTAAGCAATAGCTATTCAGCAGTTAACATTTTCTGTGGAACAGTTTTTAATGAGGTCAATAACCCAGTTTGTTTTTTTACCCAACTTCGGGGAAAACTAGCTTCCCCGTTGTAAGCCAACATTGACCAAACGTTACATCGCTTTCTGAAGACCACTGGCCGTGGGCCAAGGATTCGAATCGAGTTTCGCTTTTTTTATACCGAAAAACGAACGCAACACGCAGCGATCCGAAAATGTGGAATATTTAACGTTTCAAAGTCGGGCAAATTAAATAGACAGGCGAACCCCATTATTAACTCATAGATATTATCATTTAGGCAGCATATAAAAAGTTTTAAGAATGAGCACCCACTCCCCGAGAATGCTCCGGAAAAAAGCCTTTAGTGAACATACACAAAAAGCGAACATACATACACACACACATTTTCGCTTTTATATATATAGAAGAAGATTATATTGGACCCAATATACAGTAATGATTTACAAAGTATAAAAAAAAATGACTTGTGCACCATCACCGAGAACCGAAACCAAAACATTTAGTTTACAATTTATTTTTTCCTTTGATGTTAATGTCTGACCTATGAAGACATGTTTGCTGCAAGACTAAAAATTAAAACATGAACCAATAGCTATTATGTTACGCAAACATATTCGTAATGCCATCATGTGATTTTCACCTGACAAATTTCATTTCTTTAATTTTCACACTTTTGCACCGATTTTCCGTTTTGCATGGGTTCGAATACCCTATATATTAAGTTTCATGTCTGTAGACCAACAACTGACAGAGGAGTTTGGTAGATAAAATTTTTTAAACAAATATATGCATGCATACATAAATATATATAGAAAGAGGTTTGTGTTTACTATAACCTTTTTACACAAATATTACGTAAGTATAAATCATGTAGAATATCTGCACGAATATAATTACACGTAATAGTTAACTAAAGATGATCATCCCATAAGAAAAACGAAAAAAACTAATAGGGGATTAATCAAAATGAATGTTTAAAAGAATATGCAAAATAGCTAGATCTTTTGCAAATGAATGCAATTCCATGACTCATATATAACAAAGTTGTATTTTCTTTTTAAATAAATAGATGAAAGGGTTTTTAATATGAATATCAATACACAAAAAATTTTTTATAGGAGTATAGAAGATAGATAGTTATATATATGTGTATGTGTGTTACATGGTCATACGTGCATATTTGTGCGTGTGTGTGCTGAGAGGGGGAAGCTGATTATTGATGGTTTAATTGAAGATGGCCTTTCGCCTGCATTCAAAATCAATGCTGATGAGCAAAATTAGGGCAAGGAGGGTGTCGACGAATCAAGAGGTAGAGTAGGAGAGAGGCCAGAACAGGCTGAGGGCAACGGACAAGAAAACCCCATCAGATAAAAACTTTACGGATTGTTGGTATCATCTGTTAGAAGCAAGTGAATGTCTGATAGAGAAAAGAGGCATCCTTTTTCTATTTCGAGGTACGTGCAATGATTTCTTTTATTTTTTGTAATTATATTTGATTAACAGGAAGACCCGACGTTACTCGGGATTGAATGAAGATCATTTTTATGCACTTGCTTTTACTGGGAGAGGATACTGCTCATCAAGGTTTGAGGTCCATTCTCAAAGATAAAGTTTAATGAGAGTCAGGTGGCTGGTGAGACAACACCGCGATAATGATAATGGTGGAACTTGGGTAGTGTTTATTTATTTAAGAGGACAGCTCAACAAGAATTTGTTTACGTTAGACTTTCAGACCAAGATCACAGAGTAGTATCTGTTTTGATGCTGCAGTTCACCTTTTCTGCATTGATCCTTCATGACTGAGACAGTTTTTAATTCTGTTCCTATCCAGAGTGCCCGTTTTTGGGGAGTTGGATTTCCCCCACATTAAAAACCGACCTTGTGTCTAATTCTGCCCTCGTGGGGAGGCAAGTAAATTGAAACATCATGTTATTTTCTTTGTATTTACTGCCCCTTAATACAGTCAAAAGTTGTAATGTTTGAAAACTCCCTGAATTAGTGTCATATACATACGATTCAGATTTTATTAAAGTCAGACATACTTATTTGAAGTTTAAAGGTTGATGAGTGTCCTCATGGATTACTTAGAGGGGGGGGGGGAGTTACATAGATATTCAGCAGATGGTAACGTTGCGATCATAACAATTGTCATCCACAAATAATGTTTATACATATGATATAAAAACGGTGTTAACGAATCGAAATGAATCAGTTTATTTTAAATGTTAAAATTACCAATAAAGATAATTGAAATATTTAAACTGGTTTTTTTAAATAATAGACATGTGAAATTTAATGGTGGAAACTGGTAAGGCTCATGTTTCTTTTTGTTTTTTTTTTTGCTTTTTTTTTTTACAAAAAAGTCGCTGCTTATCAAGGCCAGGAGGCCACTCGAGGATAAGGGTTAATAAGTGTACAGTGGTCAAAGGGAACATGTAGCCATCTTTAGTAGCATAAATTTGGTAAATTGAATTACTTAAGGGGATGGCTCATCAAGAATTTGTTCACATTAGACTTGAAGGCGACCATATTGTAGTCAGTTGGAAAGCAGGAAAACAGAACAGAGTTCCACAGGCTTGCAGTTCTAAGAAAGAAGCTTTGTTCATGGAAGCTACATTTAGGTTTAGGCACAAATAAAGAGTGGGGGAAATTATTGATAGTGGTTTCAGTGAGAGTCAGGACCGGGGGGGGGCATAGATTAGAGCTCAGACGAGCACTTGCCATGAAAATAATGGTAGAGCAGAGATGGGATCGCAACGTCTCTTCTGTTGGAAAGAGGTTGCAAGAAGAGAAAAGGACATCCCTCACTGGGCTACGAAGTCTATTTCGAACTCTGTCAAGGCAGGATAAGCTACTTCTAGCTACTTCGTACTCCATCCTTGTATGTTTTGAAAGCCGATTGATCTTACTATTTTTTTTTTTTGTAAGTTTCCAATAACTTTTTGATTGTGTTTGAAAGATTAAAACCTAAAGTTAATATTATTCTAATAGGAAAAAAAAATATTTTTACACGTGAAAAAAAAAAAGTTCTAATGAAACATGTTTTCACAGTGGCTTTGAAAACTTAAAAGATCAACTAAATTTGAAAGGTGAATAAATTCATAGTAAAAATCCTTTGAAAGATAAATATTAGTTTTCTGGGATTATTTCAAAGATAATTAGTGAAGTAAGGTCTTGATATATTTAATTTAAAAGAAAAATCACCCAATTACAAAAAAATTGCTTAATTAGCCCCAAGAAGCAAGTTTAGTAACAGACCCAGCTTCACACAAGCAAATCAACAAAGCGTCACGCATAAGTTCTATGGCAACTCAAAATGTCAAAAAGTTAATTTTATTATAAAATAAGAGGAATTGAAACATTATTATACTTTAATTTCTGGAGTTTTGAAGATTGTAAAAAATATTCATTAATTTAGGCAATTCTTTTTTGTTGTAATAAAAAGGAAGTTCTTGCCTAATTAGAATATTTACATATTTTTTACATGATGACTTGGTTTGGTAAAACTTGTGGAGAATGCTCTGTTTTATGGTTGTTTTAAAAATGAAACAGAAATTTGAATTTCGTTCAATTTTAATCTTCTTTTTTTAAATTGCACATGCACCCCCCCCCCCAAAAAAAAAAACGAAAGTAATTGAAAGAATAACATTCAACAATCATACTTTTTATATATAAAAATATATTTAAAAAAAACAACAAAATTTCATTAACAAAAACGAAATTTTTAAACAAAAAAAGTCAATTTGGTATACCTTTTTGGTATATTTTTTTCCATGTCCAACTCACCGTTCATATTGGAAATGTCGACTTTTATAGGTTTTCGGAAATGCTTAGACACCCCCAACCTCCCCATGTCAAGAACGGTTTTCAAAATAGACACCCATAACCTCCCCATATTAAGAACGGCTTTCGGAATAGACACCCCCAACCTCCCCATGTTAAGAACGGTTTTCAAAATAGACACCCCCAACCTCTCCATGTTAAGCATGGTTTTCGGAATAGACACCCCCAACCTTCCCATGTTAAGAACGGCTTTCGGAATAGATACTCCCAACCTCTCCATGTTAAGAACGGCTTTCGGAATAGATACCCCCAACCTCTCATGTTAAGAACGGCTTTCAAAATAGATACCCCCAACCTCCCCATGTTAAAAACTGCTTTTGGAATAGATACCCCCAACCTCCCCATGTTAAGAACAGCTTTTGGAATAGACACCTCCAACCACCCCATGTTAGGAACGGCTTTCGGAATTTGACATTTCAGACATATGACCGTTTTAGGCAATACTCTATGTTCAATGAGAAACCTCCAACTTAAATTTTTTTGTTCCCAAAATTTTACTATTGCATAAAAATTCTCATATTTGAAACTTGTGCACATATCGATGGTTGTGTTATCCATTTTTTAAAAATTATTTTATCAATTACTTTCGATTTTTGGGGACGCATGCGAAACGAAATTTAAATTTCCGTTCCATTTTTAAAACAACCATAAAACAGAGCGTTCTCCGCAAGTTTTACCCTCAGTTTATTCTTAAACGTGCTATAATGATAAATTAAATTAAATCCTTTTTAAATAAAAGTAAAAGTGAATTTTAAGTGTGAAAAAATTCAATTAAAATCACTGATTACACTGACAATTTATTAATTGAAAGAATAAGCTAAAACAATTATTTATTAACAATTAAATAGAATACAGCTGTTATTATTTTTTTTCTTTTACACTGTTCCGCATCTATATTTGTCTAAATTAATGGTTCTTAAAAATAATGCCATTTTTTAAATTATTTTTACCCTAGTGATCCTGGATCTCGATTTTTTTCAATTGTATTTTTATTTTCAGGATTAAAAAAAAAATTCTTACACTGATATTTACACTATCATGTATACAAGGAAAATATTATAATATTACATTTTAAATTTTCTCGAGGATTGTCATTAAAATTACATAAAATATTTGTTGCAATTACAGGATGACCCAATAAA
>NC_136504.1:43938407-44063407 GCF_053919585.1 Euprymna scolopes
GATCTCTAGTTATTTAAAAAAAATATTTTACTAAATCGATATAAAAAAATAAAATAGTATGATCTCGGAAAAACTATGAGAAACCCCAGAATAAGAAGAATATTGTCAAATGTAAGGGAAATTACTCTAAGATTTAAGACAGTCGCAAGTGTTTCTGGGTTCAAGGGAGATAACTCCCAAACTATTTTTCGCTATGATACTTCCACACTCAGTATCGAGACTGCACTCTGTTCAACATGTCTCAACACTTAACACATATCGATTTAAATAACATACAAATAAGCAAACATTGACATTTATAGACGTGAAAAAGATATTCGGGGGATTGTTCACTGAAGTTAACAAACGGAAAAAAAAGGTAAAAAAATGAAATATACAATAAATTAATGTTATTATAGGCAATAAAGTCACTTTTCTACTAACTTGGCTCATTTTTTTTGTTTTGTAAGTAGTTTTAAATGTGTGTGTGTGTGTGTGTTTTATTATTTCATTGCAAATATTCCCTTTCTACGAGTTGGTATCAACAAGATGGCCGTCGACATGGGAAACAATGAAAAAGAATGCCGGCAGCCACCTTGTTAGCTAACAAATCGTAAAAGGAGAATCTTTGCGATGAAATAAAGAACATTTAAAACTACTTAAAACATGCAAAAAAAAAAAAAAAAATGAGCCAGGTAAGTAACTTTTATTTGTTATATATTTGATTTTCTTTCTTTTTTTTATATATATACCTTTTTTGTTTGTTGACTTCACTGAAAAATGCTTGACTTTTTTTAATATATATATTTAATTATGTCTGTCATAAGCCTTCCTTCATTGAAAAGTAAAATTATCCACTATGTTGTTTCTCGAATAAATTGCATCCCCATGAGAGCAAAGTTAGACACAAGTTTGTTTTTTTTTTGGTGTGTTTTTTATGAGGTGTGATGAAAAAAAAAAAGAAAAAGAAATTTCCATTTGTTCTTTGGAATTGAATTACTTCCCTTAGTTCATTTTTCTCTTAAGAGGTTACTGCGTTCTTGTCCATAATTCCCCCTATGTTAAAAACAAAAATAAAGAAAAATCTGTATGATGTACGTACTCGTGACGAAACGAAAATATCATATTCCAAAAAAATCATGTAAATGAATCAAGTAGTTTTATTTTTTATAAAGAAAATCATTTATAACCGATTGGTGGAACTGTTTAAGCATTACAACATAAATCTAGTAAGTATGAATTATTTTTTTTAGTTATCTCCCTTTATTTTTTAAATTTTTCTTTCAAAATAACAAGCGAGACAGTTACTTCTCGGATAGTCATAAAAATTGATTTTTTTTTTTTTTTTTTTTTGTAAAAATAAAACTACTTTATTAATTTACGCAATTTTTGAAATATATTTTTGTTACGACATGAGTATGTATACCACATAGATTTTTCTTCATTTTTTTGATATAGGGAAGAATTCTAGACAATAATCGGGCATTGTTCTTGGAGAAGCAGGAACCCAGAAGGGAGTTCCAAAGTCTAACAGTTCTGTGGAAGAAACTATTAGAGTAGAAGGCTTTCTTACATCTAGGGATCTCTATTGTGTAAGGGTGGGATTTTGCTGCTTGTCAGGGTTATCATGGATTAATTACAAATAATAAACCGGATTACACTCCTGAATGCTTATCCTTTTTCTTGAATGAAGCATATGGTAAATGTGATCGCCAGCTATTAAGATTTCGAACTCTTCATCTAGCAGTGCTTTTAATTAGGTTTCTATCAAGCAAGAAACAAAAATAAATAAAAAAAACAAAAAAAGAAAACGAAAATATAGAGTCTTTGAAGATTCTGGATCTCTATATCAGTTTTGTCCAATGCTCTTTGGAGTAACCAATGGCGTAGTAAGTTTCCAAGTTTATTGATGACATCATTGTGAGAAGACTTCCAAAGAACTTTCGCCTACATTGACAACATTATCATTTGTAGAGAAAATCAGGTTATGCATGATACTGATTGAAAAGAGTTCATAAATGCTGAGCTAAAGTATGGACTGACACTGAACAAAACAAGTGTCACTATTTGCTTATTTTCATAGACTTGCTTGAGTATACAATAAACAAGGGTAGGGCTGCTGGGAAAATGGTGGAATCATTCTACAGTTCCAGTAGATATCTCACAGCTGATGCAATTCTATATATGTATAAGAGCTAAGTGCGTCCAAGGATGGTGTACTGTCACCACATCTGGGAAGGAGCTGCTAGAAGTAGGTAGCTTATCCTGTTTTGACAGAGTTCAAACTAGACTTCGTAACCTAGTGGGGGATGCCCTTTTCTCTTCCCTGTAACCTCTTTCCCATAGAAAAGACGTTGCAAGCCTGTCTCTGCTTTATCGTTATTTTCATGGCAAGTGCTCATCTGAGCTCCAATCTATGCCCCACTCTGACTCTCATGAAAAACACTCGTCTAGCTGAAACCACTATCAATATATTTCCCCACTCTTTATTGTGCCTAAACCAAAACGTAGATTCTATGAATAAAGCTTCCTTCTTAGAACTGCACGCCTGTGAAACTCTGTTCCGTTTTCCTTGCTTTCCAACTGACTACAATATGGTTGTCTTTAAGTCCAATGTGAATAAAGTCTTAATGAGCCATCCACTTAAGTAATCCAACTTACCAAATTTCTACTACTAACGATGACTGACATGTTCCCCTTGTTCACTGTACACTCATTAACCCTTATCCTTGAGTGGCCTCCAGGCCTTGATAATCAGTAACTCCCTTGTAAAAAAAAAAATCTGAATTCGATAGGTCAGATTGATGAAGTTGCTAGTATCTCAAGATCTTCCTTCTGTTTGACTTACAATGGGAATATTCTCCCACTATTCTATGTTAATCTCAAACTTTTCTGAAAAACTACATCCTCTAAATAAAGTTACTGTTGCAACATTTTAGGTATATTAAGAGGGTTAGGATTGAGAGGGTATGACCACAAAGATATGGATGGTCATATGAATAATCAGGGGTGATAAGAACGACCAAGTCAGATGTCAGAATCGCTTTATACAGGGTGGAACGATAAAAGTGTCGCCTTAAAGAAAACAACATTACAGCTTTATTTTAAAATCTTTATTGAAAAAAATTAATTCAGGTAACTAGATTATATAGTACAGCTGACATCTATTCAATGCAGCACCCTTCAGCTTCAATCACTGCCTTGATATGCGTACAGAACCGGGAGCATGCCTATTCAACAAGTGTTGGCAGGAGCTCGGCAAATACTTAGCGGATGTTGGCTATCACGTTGGCTTTGATGTTGTGGGATGTCATGTTGGTGATGTTCTCGATGTATGACCAAACGAAGTAGTCTAGTGAGTGCAGGTAGGGAGAGGAGGAGGGGGTGATAGATGGGTACAAAGTCGTAGCACTCCTTCTGACACCAAGCCTGGATCTTTTTGGACTTGTGAGCTGCCGCTGAGTCCTCTTGCCAAACCCAGGGTCTGCCAGCAGCCATCTGATTGCATCAGAGGACCATCACACTCTTCAACACATCCAGGTACACTTTAGTGTTGACTTTCAAGCTCACTTTGAAGATGTGACATGGCATGATGTGCCCCTCACTTGAAACCACACCAAATACCATAACCGTCGCCGGAAACTTCATTTTCATCACTCTGGACACGTCCCTGTTATTTGTGGCAATCCAGCGATGTATTTTGAGAGTACTGGCAATGATCCTTTTGTCATAACTTGGATTAGTAGAGAGCATGAGTTGTACAGCGACGCATCTCTAATCTCGCTTGATAAACATTGTGTCATTATCAGACATGATAGAAGGCTCCTATCACTCTTAGGAATTCTTTATTCATAGTTTTCTATTTTGACACAAGAATCCAATTACACTCTGCTGATCTTAACTGGATTAACTTTTTACTTGGAAAAGCTTCTTTGACTGGATTGATGCTGCCAATTTATTTTTTTTTTTTTTGTTATATTTTCTATTACAAGAATGGCTACATCAAGAGGTTATGGGCCCAGCAATTACCAATTTCACCCACACTAAAGAACAAGCAAACACCCTCAGGTATTTGAAGGAAATTACAAAACCATCCATGGTAGCTATAGACTTTTCTCTCTTCTCTTCGAGACTGATGCTGTTGATGCCTCTCAAACCCAAAACCCTTGGTCCATAACTTTCAAGAACTTTCACATTTGCTGAGCAAAAATACTTTTTGGTTGAAAAGGTGGCTTACACTATTGTAGAGGCGATCTGAAAATAGTGATACAAAGCATTTTAAGCTGATCGCAGATTAAAAAAAAAAAATCTGTACTTTTTATGTCCAACCTTAAAGCTAAAAGGAAAATAAAAAATGAGAAAAGCACAAGATGGATGTTATATTTTGTCAGGTGCAAGAATGTGGCATACTCCGCAGAAGATGTAAGTATGGCAATTAGAAACTACCTAGTGTTATATTGCATATCCTTCCATATTCACATGAATAAACCAGAAACCAGCATGAGCAGTGACAATGATAATGGCGACACTAAGACAAAGCCCGTAGATAGATACAACGCAAACGAACGCACTAAACACAACAACTTCAAATCCCAATTTTTTATGTACACGCATTAATGAAATAACTTGCACCTTGCCTCAACAAAGAAAACTGCCAGAGAAAGCCATACATCAAAAGAAAAATCAAAATACAAAACACAAACATTACAGCAAACGCAACTCTGGCAGCATATAAACACGAATAATTATCTCACAAAACACTGCAACAGTACAACATCTATTAGAACACATTCACAACTTTCTTAGCTTTAAATTGATATAACACATGTATACAAACATCAAACAGACGACTCGCTACAATACATTAAAACACAAAAACAAGTAAAAAGTGAAAATGCTGACCAGCAATAAAAGCCGCCTTTTGTCTACAACTACATCCACATAGCAAGTATAAAAATGATAGCTTTTTCAACAAGTGGACAGATGGGTCCTGCGTGTCAAGCTGTGAACACTACTCCATAACCAGCTAGCAGCCGTGAATCTCTTGCCAGCGACACCAGCTATTAAAATTACTATGCTCCCGGCGCTCTGCTGCCATCTCACTCGTGATACTGGACAACAAGCCCTGAAGACTACCCCTCCTCTGGCTTGCCGCCACCACCAGATCACCACAGCTCACCAGCCATATACCCATCGCCAGTGACAACAGCTAGTAAAATTACTGCGTCACCACACCACCGCCATTTTACTCGTGATACTGGACAGCAAGCCTTGAAGACTAACCTGCTTTTGCCACCGCCACCAGATCACCACAGTTCACCAGATAGCAAGGAGTGTCCCACTAATATCAGGAGCCACTGTCACCAACTCGCCACAGCGACACCTTCTTTTAGAATTACTTCTCTCCCACCATCGCCACACCCATATCCCAGACACCAGAACACTAAGTCACATTCCTGTCATCGCCGCCACTGCACATGTATTCCAAACGCCAGAAAACACAAGCCACGTTCCTGCTATCGCCACTCCTCACCTCAGCCTGACAACAACTTAGATCGTCACAGAGTTCATATCAACACCCGACCAATATTCCTACTGCCACCAAATTATTCTGACGCACCAAACAGTTTGTTTCACAATTATTTTAACTTTAAATAAAAAGTTTAAACTCAACCTTTTCGTTTGTCACTTTCTTGCTTCCATATGCTCAGTTTTTTAATATAACACAAGTTAGTTCTGAGATGAAACCTAGATTCATTTCAAACTCTCATGAAAAAATTTGTCAACTATTTATTATTTAATAGAGTAAGTGCAGATTTTAAGGGATCATTACCTTTGAATTCTTGCAACTGCAACATACTAACAGTGGTTGACAAATACTCTTACTTACAAAGCTATCATTCGGCCATGTATGGAGTATTACTGTTATATTGTTAGTCTCCCGGAAAACGCTGGGTATCCTAATCATGAGCGATTGTGAATATTTATGAATAAAAAAATGCTTGGATGGCAAAACAATGCTATCAAAATGAATTAGGTATTTTAGAGAGATAAAATATTTTTGTCAAAAGTTTATACAATTGTAGCAAGGTCCCAGGCGACGCCAGAAACCTTGCTCAGATAGATGAGGATGAGAGAGAATGAGGTACAGTTGAGGGGGGATTATGCGGACACTTGGTTAAGAAAAACAAATGTTCATAAAATTCTGTCCATCAGAAAAATTATATATATTTTAATGAAAGGAAAATATAAAGCTAATAATGGGATTTCTTTAGAACAAGAGAACTAAGGAAGGAGATTGTTTTTCTAGTTGAGTTTGGTAAAAAAAATAGATTTTAAATAACTAATGAAATTAGAAAGTTGCAAGGAACTTAGATTTAAAAACCAGACTTTTGTCATCAAGCATATAGAAAAAACTATAAATCGAGGGAGGATTATCTAATTAAGATGTTATACATTCAAATGCCTGACCAACCGGCAAGTGACTGTTGAGCCAGTTTCTTTGGAAAATGAGTTAGAGGGGGAGAAAAGGGGAAAAGAGAATTAAAGAGAGATATAGAGAAGATAGAGAAGGGAAAGGAGATTCAGAGGAAAAGAGAAATGACAAATGACAGAGAAGAAAACAGAATGATCTTAAAGAGATGGACGGCCGGAATTAGGATTTCATAAAAAAAAAACAGTGTTTTTAGAAAAAGAGAACTTTGCTTGCTGGCCTTGAAGCAAGACACATCAGTTTTTGGGCTGCCAGCCCAAAGAGCTGGCAGCCAAAGAGTAAAGTGAAAAGAGCGAGTTTCTTTCTCTGACCAAAAAAGTTAATTGAAGAGTTTGATTTCAGTTGAAAGATTCTGCATCCAGAAATATTTCGTTTTTCTTAAATCCGAGAGAAGCCCCGAATTTAACTATTTTTTTCTGTACAAACTGTATCCAAAATTATTTATGCAATAATTATTTTTGTTCATAAGAAATGATCACCAGAGTTATTATTGATTATTGAGTGTATATTGGTTTGAGAGTAACCCAGTTGATTTCAGATTCAATGAATGGCTAGCCGAAAATAAAAGTGTTGCCACATAGACTTAGGGTCGTGCACGTTTTGTATGGCCAGAGTATCAGAACGGTAGTTTCCAATAACCAGTAAGCCTCTGTTTAAATTTTTAGGAGTCCACCATTAGACAGTTAAAAGTGTAGCCACCGGGACTTAGGGTTAGTGCACATTTTCTTGCCTGTGTGTATGCCCTAGCCTTGCTGGTTTGCATCTATTGTCCCATGAGCTGGGATCGACAAACACGCCCAGAAGTTATATTACATAATAACTTTGAAATTTTAATATAACAAGTTAGGATAATAGATCAAAACAAAATCTAAGATGACTTAGTGGTGACATCAAACAACAAATCGAGACGAAAGAGAGTCATATAGACATGTAGTCAGTTAGAGTGAGGTTAAGTTAAACAGATGCGAAGGAGAGCTAGACTGGATTAGATAGTAAATGGTGATAATGGTTTCTGTATGTCATGGAAGCTATTTGGTGCAGGAAATAGCAAGAATGTAAAAATAAAGAACTGCGTGCAACTCCAAAGATGGAAAATATGAAAAAATAAAAGTTGCCCAAAAATATAACCAAAGTGTCGGTTGTTGTTCCTTGGAATGAATCTTAATTGCAGTTTTAACAGACTTATCAATCAAGATCAACCGATGGATGAAGGTATGTTCCCCTTTTGGCCAAATGTAACCCTCTCAGAAATATGTTATCTGCCCCTTGTTTAAAAAGAACTGTCTTTATGTCTTATTGTCTGTTTTGTTGAAGTGTTTGTTGAACTGTATATATATTCATATATGTGCACGCACACTAGACATCATTACACGTATCGACAAGTATACTCTCAACACTCCAGAGATGATACGGACAGTGATACAAACATACATGAATGAACGCCAAACAATCACATATATATAAATTCCATTATATATACAGCATAGCTAGATACGCACATATAAATACATACCCGTCATATAGATAATTATGTATTATGGACACACCCATCCAACTATGCAACATTATGGCCAAATCTGGGCTGGTACATCTACCACTAGTTTCTCTCTTGTAGACAGGGTCCACAAAAAGAGTCTTTACTATCAACCAAGCTATAAACTCTGTCCCATCACCACAATGTTGCATCCCTGTGCTTGTTTTACAACCACTTTAATTGAATGTGTTCTGACGAACTCATTGCATTTGTACCATTTCAACACATACCTCTGAAAAATCCGTCTAGCAGCAAAATCCCTCTCCTGTAGAGGTCCTAGATGTCATAAAACCTTCTATTCTAAGTGTTTCTTCCCTCAGTTAGACTTTCGAATTCTCTCCCTGTTTCCTGCTTCCCTGACTGCACTCACATGCAAAACTTTAAATGTAATGTGCACAGACATTTTGCTCATCCCCTCTCATTGTCCCCTGTAGATATGGTCTGAGGGGGGTGAGGAGGTGAATAAGAGTAAAAAATAAAATTACCCCCCCCACCCCCCAAAAAAACAAAAAAAACTTTCCCTTTACTTTTCCTTGCGCCCATGTTCTAGCTGTAAGTGTCCGGAAAAACCTAATTAATTTAGTTTCTGTTTTTGGGAGAAATTCTTTTGTACACTCTGATCGTGATACGGCTTTCATGTTGGACAAAGTAAGTAAATTCTTTCTAGAGGCATTGTTACTAGTTCAATGATCACTTTTAATCCTCAAGGTAATGGACAAGTAGAGAGATACAATGGTATCATTTGACAAACGGTAACATATTTTCCTATTACCAATTGTGAAACGATACTAAATTTTACTTTGACTTTATTCACTGACTGCTTTCCATGAACATCTTTTGACTTTCCAAAGGAAATCACTACTGGAAATTCCATACCCAGAGAGAGTTCGTCCATTTGAACAATAAAGATTATCTGATCATCTACAGATGATGGACCACTTGTGCTGGAAGTTTATTTAATGTGAAATTGGTTTGCGCAAAATCATCCTCTCTTATCCCCAACCAACCTGACCCAGCATCAGAACAAAGTGCAGACATCTGGAGCCCAAGTGAGATGCAAAAGTGGTGCTTATTAAAATACAGTCGGCAAGACCATATTTTTAAATATATCATTTTTAACAAAAACAATGTTGTTGGCTCCGTCGATCTTGAAAGATCATGAAATTCTGCATCCTGATTTAGTTGGGGGAGGGTGCATCTTGTGGTGTGGCTGTGCAGGCAGATACAGGAGTCACAAGACCTGCCACAGTTGCTGCAGATGTAGCCTTTCTGTCTCTCTGCCTGGGCCAGGGTCGAAGCTGGATCTGTCCTCTCCTTTCTACATACACACTTCTCCGGCCAATGTGTGGTTCTCCTCCTCTCGGATGTCTCAGCCAAACGCTGGATGGTGGTTCACTAGCCTTCACAGTCTGAGCCAGCCATCTCGAGCTTTGAAGGGTTGAAACTGCTGGCCCTCAAGTCATGTTTGTAGACATCCTTGTAGTGAAGAGCCGGTCAGCTGGTAGGCCTTGTGCTAGAGGCAAGCACCCCCCCCCCAAACAGAAGTTCTTTAAGGATTCGTCCATCATCCATCTGGCTTACATAGCCCAGCCAGCGCAGGCATCTGGTCATCAGGATGGTATACATGCTGGGCATTTGCGCCTTGGGATGTTGGTGATGTGGTCCAGCCAGGTCAAGCCAAGTAATCTGTGGATGCAGCGAAGGTGGAAAGCATTTAGCCTCTGTTCCTGGTAGGAGTAGAGGGTCCATGCTTCACTACCTACAGGAGAGTGCTCAGCACAACTGCCTGGTAGACTCTCATTTTGGAGTTGATGGTCAGCATATCGTTGCCCCACACCCACTTGGTGAGATGGGCCATTACTGTTGTTGCCTTGCCAATCCTTGTATCCAGCTCAGAGTCGAGAGAGAGGTTACTAGAGATGATTGAACCAAGGTATGTGAACCTGTCCAACACCACAACGGTATGCTCATCAATTGAGAAAAAAACAATATTACTTAACTATCATGCAGACTAATGTATCCAAAAATTACAAAAAAGTCATTGAGTAGAAAGTTATTTATAGTTAAGAAATTTTTACAGAAAATTGGGTAAAATTTAATTTTTCTTAGACATTATAAAGTAGACAGTAGGAGTCTACATGCAGGGGATATAACTCCAAAACGAATACTTTAGATTATTTGTTCCTGGCTGCAATATTTATTGTCTCTAGCAATAGACTTTTTTTTTCTAAAAACACAATAGCAGTTGTTCTGCTCAATGAATTTTGTGATTTTGGATATATAACTATTTTCGGTATGGCAATTAAGTATATAATATTGTTTTTGCTTAAAACAGTATATTTAAAAATTGATTTGGCGACTATATCTTAACAAGCACCACAAAAGCTGCTAGAAGTGCCAACATGCTTCTACATACAGCACCTGGTACTCCCAAATGGTCACTCATTTAGTACTGAGCAGGTTCAACATTGTTTAACTTTGGTGATCTAATGAGAATCAGTGTGTCAAGGAGATTATGCCGTAACATACTTATACGGTTAATGAAAGCTAAATCTGTTCTCTTGAAGCATTATGTACACAGAAGTACGAGAGTCATTCTAAAAGTAAAAACTCATTTTTTATTTATAATCCAGAGAGTTAAAGAGCTATGAAGACGAGAGTTGTGCCATTAAAACAAGCGACCTTTTATTTAATTATTGGAATTTTTTTAGATGAGTAATTTGCATATTTATTTATTTGCAGACTGTTGCACTCATATCTATAGTTGTTTCACGACACTGTTGCCATATCTGGGAAGGAGCTGCTAAAAACAACCTATCCTGCCTTGACAGAGTACAAAATAGACTTCGTGGCTTAGTGGGGGATGCCCTTTTCTCTACCCTGCAACCTCTCTCCCACAGAAGAGACATTGCGAGCCTATCCTTGTTTTATCGTTATTTCCATGGCAGGTGCTCGTCTGAACTCCAATCTCTGGTCCCCCCCCTCGCCAATCTTTCACGAAAAACACCCGTCTAGCTGAATCCACTGTGAAAAATTTCCCCCACTCTATATCTGTGCCTAAATCAAAACGCGGATTCCATGAACAAAGCTTCTTTCTTAGAACTGCACGCCTGTGGAACTCTGTTCCGTCTGCCTGCTTCCCACTGGACTACAACTTGGATGTCTTCAAGTCCAACGTTAACAAATTCCTAATGAACCGCCCCCTTAAGTAAACACTTCATCAAATCTCGACACTAACGTAATATACTTGCAATAACCCTTATCCCTGAGTGGCTTCCGGGCCTTGATAAGAGGTGATCACTGTGTAAAAAAAAAAAAAAAAACTTCGGCCAACTATTCCTCTGGCCATCGTCATATGGTTAACAGTGATGGAATAGGAATGCTGAATCTCTTAACTATATCCTCAGTAATTACTGCCTTCCATAGTTGTTGTTGTCTCATCATGTTTTGGCCGGCTTTGAGTAGGATTGAAACCGCTATCTTCAGACAATGCTTACGAAGGCCAGAGGAATAGTTGGCCGAAGCGTTATGAAACAACAACTATAAAGATGAGGATAACAGTCCGCAAATAAATAAATAAAAAAAGCAACCACCGGAATTTATTTTTCTATATAGTCACCACTATTCTTCAATTCACTTTTACTAGTGGTGAACGATAGTTGTGCAATGGTGTACGAAGCATGTTTTGACGAGAGTCGTTCCAAGAATAAAATCTTCTATTTTTTTAACTCAAAAAGTTGAAGAGCTACAAAGATGGAAGTGGTACCTTTAAAACAAGCGACCTTTTTGTTCTGCAGAATTTATTTTTCTACATAGTTACAACCATTCTCAATGCACTTTTGCCAGGAATTTAATGATGCATGTCTGCTTTTGACACATGTTTATGATAGGGGTTGATTTCATACCATCAATATCTGCAGCAGAGGAATGAAAATTTCAGGTCATGGATGCATAAGTTCAGTCATAATAAGACTGTAATTTGCAATCTCTTCTGATACATTTGGGTGGAATAAAAATAGGAGGCATTACTTTTGGAATCTTGTAGCAGTCAAAATTGCTACAATTACAGGCAGGAGCTAGATCTCGCGGCTCAAGATTTGAAATCCATTTTCTTCCTAGTTTATCCAATCGGAGGCCAGCTCTCAATCATGTGACCAAGTACATAAAAAGCGAAATCGGCAACTCTTCCTTCTCTTTCTTCCTGGCAGCAAACATTCGCCTTGGCCATTGGCATCAGGCTAACGTGAATACAACAAGCCAACATGGCGACCTTCAAACACCCACTTATTTCCACTTGCGGTACCCACACAAACTTTCTTTATCATGCTACAGAACTGGTCTCACCAATACACACTCCTAGTACCCACTACAACATGTAATCACACTGACGACTTTGCTCTTTCTTTCTCCTTTAACCAGCCTCCTTCGTCCCTATGACTACTGGCTACAAGTGTATAAAGAACTATTGTCTCCTTCAACAAGCCGGCATAATATTAAATCTATCTTTGCACACAGGAACACTTCCAGTTACTAACCAGTTTCTCTTGTACATGCTACTAACAAAGATGACAAATAAAGTTGCTTTCAAATATTAGAATGAAACTCCATTTCGTCGTCTCTTATTCTATAAGCCTCTCGTAAATACAAACCCCTAGTCAAGGTGGTTAACGTACTTGAAGTCAATGCTAACTATGGTCAAGTACTTTTTAATAATGGATGAGGGAAGTTAATGTCCCTACACCACATATCTCTATTAGGTGATTGAACGAGCAGCTCAGATGCAGAAACTGATCCTCTGTCAGAAAACTAATAGATACTGAATGCCCCTCCTCTCCAATCTAACCCTAATTTCCTCTACTTTTTTCCTTTGCCAAATGCTCTCGAAAATTTCACCAAGGCGAACTGGGTTCTAACTCTTCTTCTTTCCCAACACTCAATCATTGCTAGAGGAAATCTTCAGGAAATGCTGATGTGCTGTATTTTTTACGTTCTAAAACAATCCATCAAAGTTCTTAGCATTTAGCTTTAAGTTTATCAGCTTTGAACATATTTTTTCTTTTTTTTTTTTTTTTCAGTTTGAGAAAACATGCAAGTCCATGAAATTTTACATTCAAAGACAAACGCCCGACCTTGAACTTTCCTGTGTGCTGGAGAATCTATAAGATAAATCTCACCTGTCTGTTTAAATGTATGTATGTATGTATGTCTGCCTAAAACTTTCGACAGAGGCAAGGATTTTCATGAGATCGGTATCATTTTGAAGCTCGATGTCTCGGACGACAAAGATCGAAAAATTGGCCAAAACCATTAATTTCTTTAACCTCAACTGGGCAGTTTTCTACAAGGAGGGGTTGATTTTTTGCAAGTCATCATATCGGTTGGATTGACTTCGCCTAATTTTAATGTTCCAAACTTCCGGTCGTGTCATGGAGTAGTGGTAAGATGTCAGATTTTCTTTCACGTTCTTTTCCGCCTTCGCGTCACAGGTTCAAGCCTACCCGCCTACTACCACTTTTTTTTTTTTTTTTTTTTGCTTAACTCACACCGGGCACCCAGGCTAGTGTGATATAAAAAAAGAAAAGAACTCTTCAATCTCTCTTTATCATCTTAAAAAGAATAAGAAGAAGATTGCATTCACCCTAGGTGGGTTAAACTCAATTCTTCAAAAGAAGAAGTGTCACGGGAAAATTAAATTCACAAGCAATTCCCAATCGTATGTGCATCCCCATGAGGGGGGAATGACTATGTTAGGTCTTTGCAGTCCTTGCAGGAAGGTGTCGACGTCCTCCTAAATATGGCGTCCGGTATTCCCAAATGGTCACATCTGGTATTGACTAGGTTCAATGTTGATTAACTTCAGTTTGGGCCAAGCTCAAAGTGTAGTATCTCTTCTTCAGATACTGCCCTTAAATTTCTTGTTCTCTCTCAGTGGAGAAGAAATCCTTCACGACTGAGACAGTTTTTATTTTTGTTCCTTTTCTCCACATTAAAAACGATCCTGGTGTCTAATTCTGTCCCGTGGGAAGGCATTGTAAATAGGAATTTCAGTTATTTATCTTCTTTGGAATTGAATTACTTCCCTTTGTGCATTTTTCTCTTAGACAGCTATTATTCTCACAAAGGGTCGATCCCTATGCACATCTTGGTATAATAAAACTTCTTTGAGCATACTCAGACTTCTTATACTCGTTCATTTTTATTTATTCAACTTATCCATTACAGGGGGAGGGTACCTAGCTCCCCGAAACAGAGCACTCTGGATGGAGCAAAAAATAAAAAATTACTCCAGTCAAAAAGAATTTCTCCCCCTATGTTAAAACAGATACTATACTTTGAATTATCTATTTTCTATAGAGTACAAAATAAACATTGTAACAAATTAGATACAAGGTCGACAAAACCGTGAGAAAAATGGGAGTCGTTTGTCATCGTTGGTCGACAATAACAAAATTGATTATCCTTCTCTTGGCTAGACATATTGCAGTCGCCACAATATCACATTTACTTTTCAAACGGGGGGGGGGCATATTGCTGACTTTTTAAAAAGTTATGCGTTTCAAGAAAAAAAAAAAAATGATCGGGACGTTTTTTATACAGTTTTGCTAATTAGCTTTCATTTTTAACGAAACTGTTTTCCCAAAACATCATTTTTTTTTATAATTGTTCAGAGAACAATTATAAAAAAAGAAATTATTTTCACATATTTCCATTTTATTAAATTTTTTGGTACTCTTGCATAATTTGACCCGGATCTTCGTGATTTTCCGTCAAGCCCGGATCGGGCAAGACCGGCAATCATCGGCGTCCGCCGGGCGTTGTTCAAATGTTGAAATGCTAATCCGACTTTAGTTTGTAACTGTAAGCAGACGACAATCGAATTGGAAGAAAGTGACTACTGAAAAAAATGACAGCCATGGAAATAAATCAATTTGGATATTGCAACTATAGTGAAAATCATCTATTTATGGGCCTTCGAAATGGCAACACTAAAAAATATTAAGAGAGAATGTGGTGTTATATCTGAACACATGTACACGGATTGGAAGAACTTTCTGAGGGAAATTTGTCAGGAGTATTTCCTGAGTAATCTCTGGCAGATAGGAGGCCCAGGGCACACTGTAGAAATAGACGAATCCTTATTCAACCGGAGGAAACACAACATTGGGAGAATCCTCGAACCGCTCTGGGTCTTCGGTGGCTATGATATCACTGACAAGGAGAGTTTTTTGGTCACCGTCCCAAATCGAACAGTTTCCGACTGTTGGAAGGCCTATAACAAAGTTGGAGGAGAAGGGTTCCAACACCTCACTGTGAATCATAGTATTCACTTTGTAGATCCTACGACAAAGGCAACAACGAACCACGTCGAGAGGATGTGGAAGGAAGCGAAACAGCGTAACAAGCAAGAATGTGGGACAAGTTGGGAGCTTCTGAATACATATTTATTATGCAGAGACAAAAATTTGGAAACGATTCTTTTGTCTCCATCATAAATCATATTTCCGAAAGCTACCCGATTGGGGAGCTTCCTCCCATTTCCTCTGCCCAATCACCTCTCTCTTTGTTGTTGATGGCCGATCAACAGTCGAGCGAAGCAAAAGATTCCTAAGGAAATATCCTCCTCTCCAGAAAGTTCTTCCGCCAGCAAATAACAACCGTTTAAAAAAAAAAAAAAAAAAAAAAAAAAAAAAAATTTTTTTTTTTTTTAAATCAATATTTTTGATAAAAAAAAAAAAAAAATACGAATAATTAGACAAAAAATTGTACTTACACCTAACAATTATACAGGTAAACAACCTTCTTTTTTTTTGAAGATAAATTAAAAAAAGAAAAAAAAAACTTGTTGCTGAAAAATATTATGCAAAAAAAAAAAGATAAATAAATAAAATGAAACAAAAAATTGTACTAACACCTAACAGTTATACCGGTAATCAACCCTTTTTTGCTGATAAATTAAAAAAAAAAAAACTTCTTGTTGATATTTATAAAAAAAAGTACTACAATAGATTAAATAAACATTTGTTTTTTTTTAAAGGTAAGTTTCTTGTTATTATTTGAAAATTTTCAGTTGTTTTTTTTTTCGTTTTGTTTTGCTTTTTTTTCTTAGCCTGCGTCTGTTACGCCACTGTCACCGATGATTGCCGATCGGGCTTGACGGGAAATCATGAGGATCCGGGTCAAATTATACAAGAGTACCAATTTTTCTTCAATATTTTTTTTACGTTTCTCATTAGCGCTCTCTGCGGGCAGGATTAAAGATTTTGGTGGGCCGGATTAAAGATTTGGGTGAGCCAGATCTGGCCTGTGGGCCGTAGTTTTGAGATCCCTGCCCTATGCTTTTTAATGAAACTAGTTCTTCAAAACCTCATGACAGATTTCAAGAACTGTCTCTTGGTCTCTGGGTCATAGCAGTAGATCCAGCTTTCATTGTAGGTCACAAGAGCATCAAGAACTGCCGGATCTGAATTGATCAGCTCAACCATCTCCCTGCTGTCATGGCAACGTCTTTCTTTCTGATCTTCTCTTAGCACCCTTGGGACAAACTTCACGCAAATCTTCCGCATTTTCAGTTCCTCGTTAATAATTGCGTGTACAGTTCCCACACTGACATCAAATTGTGCACTTATTGTTTTTATAGATACATGATGGTCCTCATTCATGGAATTCTTTATTTGGCCAATCAACTCTGGTGTTCTTTCCTTGCTCCTCTCACATCTCTCATCATCCCTCACAGGTTCCCTGCTTTCCTAGAATCTCTTATGCCACTCAAAAATAGATGCTCGATTTATGCAAGATGGTCCAAAAGCAGTCTGAAGCATTCCATATGTTTCTGTAGCATTTTTTCCAAGTTTAAAACAGAATTTTATTGCATATCGTTTTTTTAAGTGTCATCACGTCCAGGCTGCATTTTTTAAATTCACCAGCTGTGATAATCAGACTTTAGTAGGGTGTATTCCAATTCCTGCTGTAGCTGTTCATTTGAACTTGAAATCGTAAAAATTGGCCAGTCATCTCGTAAGATGTATAGCAATAACATACTGAATTATAAAGAGTCTACGACAATTTTAAATCCCCGCTGGAAAAATGGTGGGATCTTTCTATCGATCCAGTAGATATCACACTGCTGATGCTATTCTCTACCTATATAAGAGCCAGGTACGTCCAAGGATGGAATACTGTTGCCACATCTGGGCAGGAGCTGCTAGAAAGGACTTGTCCTGCCTTGATAGAGTTCAAAATAGACTTCGTAGCCTCGTAGGAGATGTCCTTTTCTCCTCCTTGCAACCTCTATCTCACAGAAGAGATGTTGCGAGTTTGTCTCTGATGTATCGTTATTTTCATGGAAAGTGTTCAACTGAGCTTCAATCTATGGTCCCCCCTCGCCAAACTTTCACAAGAAACACTCGTCTAGCTGTAAACACTATCAATAATTTCCCCCACTCTTTATCTGTGCCTAAACCTAAACGTAGATTCCATGAACAAAGCTTCTTTCTTAGAACTGCACGCCTGTGGAATTGTCTTCCGTTTTCCTGCTTTCCGGCTGACTACAATATGGTTGTGTTCAAGTCTAAAGTAAATAAGTTCTTGATGAGCCGTTCCATATAAGTTATTAAATTTACCAAATTTTCATTACTAATGATTACTATATTGACCAATTTCTACTGTACACTCTTTAACCCTTATCCTTGAGTGGCCTCTGGGCCTTGATAATGTGGTGATGCCTTTGTAAAAAAAAAAAAATAAAAATAAAAAAAATAAAGTCTGGAAACTTATTGAATGCACCTTAGGTACCTAGTATTTTCAAGTTAAATGCAAGTTTTACGATATCTTTGTTTTATTAAATTGTTAGGTGAAAGTACAGAATAATTACAAACACCCTCTGCTCCCTATGTTAAGAACAGATTTCTAAATAATAACGTTATTATTACAGCACAGTACAATAAGTGTATACGTACCAAAAACACAAACAGTTCAAATTCTATTTTTCTGGAAAAAAGTTGCACGATGCCAACAAAACAACAACAACAAAAAACTATCGTCGTCGAATAATTATGCCTAGTTTATATTTTTTAATTTTAATACATAATAAAATTGTAATACCTGGTGCTAATGGTTGATGTTTGATCCCTGTCATAATGTTTCAGCCGGTCAAAACTTTTTTTTTTTTTACTTCAGAAAAAGAAAACAAAAAAGCTTCACTTCTAACTTGCTTATGTTTTCTAATTTCAAAATGGAGTCTCAATCCGTCGCCATGACAACATATACTTCTCGCGTTATTATAAATCTCGCGAGAGTTAAACTGAGGTTTTTGAACAAGCGTTTGCGTTAGGTCGTTTTATTCCGAAAACGTACACATAGAATTGTATGCGATTAGTTTTATACACTGATTTGGTTGCTTCTTCGGAATAAGAACGAAAATCCAAACACTGAATTTTCAAATAGTATCTACTTAATTGTCATGTCGAATTTAGTAAGTAAAAATATCGAAATGGTATGGTTTTACGAGCTAACGCGGTATAAATGCTACGTTTCTTTTTTGGTTAATACGTTTCACCGGCCTTTAAAGATATATAAAAGAAGGAATTAAAAAAAAAAAAATTTAACATTTTAGAGCAGGGTATCACTTTCCTATATAATCTAAACGTAAAATGAGCACTCACTTCTTGGCCACGCAGCAGTCAACGGGACGTGTAATCGTTAGTATTTTTTCAAGTTTGGTGGCGGGGGGGGGGGGAGTTCCAAACATTGGTGTTTGGAGGTATGTGTTGAGCAAAGAAAAAGGAAAAAGTGGTAGTAGGAAGGCAGGCTCAAACCCGTACGGCGGAGGAGGAAAAGAACGGGGGAAAAACCTGACGTCTTTACTGTTACGACCTCCGCCAAACCGGAAGTGACGTAGGTTTAAATTAAGACTAGATAATCGAAAAGAGGGGACCACTTTCGAAAATATCGGTGAAAAAAGCGACCCCTCCCTGTAGAAACGTGCCCAGTTGAAGATGAAGATATTAATGTTTTTAGCCAATTTTTCGACATTTGTCGTCTGAAAGGTCGAACTTCAAAACGATACTGATCTTGTAAAAATCTGTCGCCTTTATTTAAAATTGGTTTGGGTAGAAAATTTGAGCTGCCAAGGAGTCAAAGTTCAAAAGATTTGACCTTTGCGGTCTCTAGCAAACTACTCAGCTAATTTTTGGTTCTAAGCATTTCAGATTTATACATAACGGGTATTCAGATGTGCGGCAAGCATTTTAATCAGTTTTGGGGCGAAAATTTTGCTGCCAAAAGGTCAAAGTTGAAAGAGTCGACCTTTTCAAATTCTACCAACTTTCTCTGCCAATTTTGGGTCTAGACACTTGAAATTTTAAATGTAGGTAAAGATGTAGGTAATTTGGTGAAACTTTATATTTTGATTTGAAACCAAAATAATAAATGTTAAGTGTGGGGTATATGGTTAGAAAAGAAGAAAAAAAAATTTAAAAAAAAAAAAAAAAAAAAGAAAGAAACGTACCAGACGTATCTGCATCATCTTTAGGAAAGAAGAAGGAAAGGATGGCCAGCGCATTTTGTATATGCAAAGGGCATCTTGGGAAGGCAGAGCATGATGGGAGAAGCTATTTTTTTCCCTGTCTCTTTCTTTTTTTTTCTAAATAGGAGGATATAAAAACAGGGAGGAGAGAGAAAAGAGTCGTGAACATCTCTTGAAAAGAATTTTGTATTGCTGACGTTCGGATTGTGCAGTGTGACATTGGTGGCGAGAGGCCAGGTGTGGTCGATTGGAAAAGAAGAGGGCAAAAACGTGCTATTGTCGAGAGAGTGACTCACTCCTTCCCGAACCCCAGAACCGAATCCTGATTATAATCCTAGAAGCTATTTCGGCGAGACAAGCAGGTTAACATGGCTGACTGGAGACTCTCAACTCAGATGTTGAGATCCTTCACTGGGGAGGGTGACCTAATTAAATGGCTGGAAAAATCAAAGATGGTGGCAAGGTTGCAAAGAATCGAAGACGTGGTCACCCTGCTGCCGCTCTACTTAGAGGGGGAAGCCCTCACTAGTTACCAGCAGATGCGCGATGAAGATAAGGGAGACCTTGCCTCAGTGGAGCAAAGACTGAAATTGGCTTTCGTTGAGAGTCCATTTGAATCACTCGGCAAGCTTGCAAGTTTGAGGTGGATCGGCGAGTCTGTTGACGTCTTTGCTGCAGAGATCAGAAGACTGGCAGGATTGGCTGGTTACGTGGGGAGGAGTCTTGAGATGACGGTAAAGTTATACCTAGTGAATGGCTTCCCAGAAGAAATCTCTGCAAACATGCAGAGAATCACTGAGATCAATACAATGGAAGTGGACGATCTCTTAGTCCACGCCAGAGTCCTAGTCAAGAATGTCAAGGGCCCAATTGTGGCTGCAGCTGTGAGTGGAAATAAGTGCATGAGGCCCCACTTGAATGACAAGAGACAGGCAGTGAGGCGACAGGAGGGGAGGCCTGCCATCAAGTGCTTCCGGTGCCAGGGTCCTCACTTGCTCAAGGACTGCAAAGAGCCGAGACCGGGGGTCATCTGCTACCGATGTGGATGAGTGGGGCACATTAGCCGCTATTGCGTTGCTGTACGGGACCAGGGAAACGAGTGAAGGGGAGCCATTGTGCCAGTGGTTCCCCCTTCTATGTGGAAATGGTGCACAACGAAACGTTGCCTCAGTTACCGGTAGTGGTCAATGGGAAGAGAGCCATGCCCCTTGTTTACTTAGGCTGCACCATGACGTTGGTAACAAAGAATGTCGCTAGATCATGAAGCGGAACCAGGAGTATTAAGACCGTGGATGGCAGGGAGGTGAAATGCCTAGGAGAGACAACAGCGGAAGTACTGGTGCAAGGTGTGCCTATTGGACTATGAGCCCTGGTGTTGGATCGTCTGGTTGGTGATGTTGATGTGGTTTTAGGTGTAAGTGTGATCAACCAACTGGGGGGCGCTATGTTGAGAGAGGGCCAAGTAACTTTTGGACACCTCAGCACAGTAGGAATGGCAGGAGTGGAAGGTGATAGAAATATCAGAACACAAAAACCAGAAGCTTGCTGCATCAAGGACGAGGATTTCCTGGTGAGGTTCGATGGTGAGAGGTGGACGGTGGAATGGAAATGGATCTCCGGGCCTCAGGAACTACGAAACAAAGTAAGCTGCTACGAGAAAACACTGTGAGGAGAAATAAGAAAATGATTCAAGGAAGAAGTGGAGAGGTGGATAGAGGAGGGAATTCTGAAACCGTGGACAGGGGAAGAAAAAGGAGTGCTACCATTACTGGCGGTTGTTCAACCCACAAAGAATAAGATTAGACCGGTACTGGATTTCAGAGAATTAAACAGATACGTAGCCTGCCACACTGGAAAGGGGATTGATGTATGTAAAGAGCTGATGAGGAAATGGAGGAGGATGGAGTGGGCCACTAAGATTGTCGACTTGAAGTCGGCTTATCTCCAGAAGCATGTAGATGAAAAACTCTGGAAACATCAATTGGTCCGGTACAAGGGGAAGTTGTATTGCCGGGTGAAAATAAAAAAAATTGACCTCTGCGGTCTATACCAAATTACTCAGACAAATTTTGGTCTAAACATTTGAAATTTTACATAAAGTGTATTCACATGTAGGGCAAGTTATGAACAGTACACAGGACCCGAGCAAAGTTGGGCTGAACTGTTGGTATATCTATAAAAGTGAGAATGTGTGTGTATGAAGACACTTCTCAACCTATATACTCAATGGATTTTTTATCTACAGACTTGAAATTTTGTATATAGGATAATCAGACATGTGAAAAACATTTTAATAGGTTTTCATCCCCAAAAAGGGCTGTTATGGAGTCAAAATTGGAAAATTGTTACTTGGGGTCTCCTTGGATTTTTATCTGTTTGTTAAATGTTCCACAAATACACATACGTGAATGGTTCACATGACAGATTCATTATGTAAAAAATAAGTAGGTTTGAAAACAATTTTTAAAGATCGTGTCAAGCCAGCCTAATGGTTATAGTACTTGACTCACTTTCTTTAGGTTTTGGTTTCGATCTCAGCCAGAGTATGTTCTTAGTTTGTTTTTTTACCTACAAGAAAAGAAGTGAACTATTTAGAAAAAACATAACACTTGCGTTCAAATGTTTCACTTTCTTTCTGTTTCTTTACTTCATTTTTTAAAGGAATTTAACGTTACATATTTCTGTTTATAATAAATAAGAAATCTGCATTAATTAAAATATACTTATGTGTATTTTACGACTGGGCAACGCCGTTCGTGCTGCTAGTTTTAGATATCATACAACAAGTACTTTTCATAAACCGTCCTTATAAGTGTTCAAACTTTGTTCATTTCGTACCTTATTTTAACTGACCTTACAGGCAAAATGCAATTCTTTTTCCCACAAGATGGCGCTACATGCCACAGGTCTCACAGATCACTGACATGAGTTCATGATATGTTTACAAAAGAGAGAACAATAAGCAAGGGGTTATGGCCACCACATTCCCCCGGACTTGTCATCATGTGATTTTTTTTCTTTGGGAGACTTTAAAACAAAATGTTTATGCAAATAATCCTCACAATCTAGATCAACTAAAGGAGAACATTACGAACGCTAATCAGAGAATCACCAGAGAAGATCTACCGGCAGTATCTGCAAACATTGTTAACTTTGCCCAGAAATGAATAGATGTCAAGTGGGAGCACTTCCAGCATCTTTTATAACACTACAGGTGATTTAAACAATAAAAGAATGTTCCACCTCTCTACTACATTGTTTCTGGGCTACTTTTAAGTGGGCCACCCTGTACTATTCACCATATATGATGCTGTATCATGTTTACTTTGACTTTTGGGCAGCGCCATGTATTTTGTCGGGTATATAACTTAATAACAAATGACAAATAAATTCCCCATGGGCAATTCTGCATTTAAACACATTTGCTCTATTCAGCATATTGAGCACTTTTTGGTTACTATGTACCACTTTTCGTATGTAATCTGGTGCTACCAGATCAGGCTGTCTGAAGATATTGGCTTCCTGAGATGAAATGCACATAACATTGACGTTTTTCGTTTTTCTGCTTCCTTTTGCAAAACTTAATTGTGTTCTGCAAAACCAAAAAACAAAAACCAACAATCCACCTTTCCTTCCTTTTCCCTTCTTCCCATTTCTCTTTATATCTTCCCTACTGGTTTCCTAACTTAAAATGTATCAAACATTAATACTGTAACCATTTTTCTTTTTCCCTTTCCCATTGCAAAACTCATTCATGTTCTGCATGACAGGGAACAAAAACGATAAAATCCACTATAAAATAACTAAACCAAACACTACAAATTAGTGATTGAAGATACAAAGAGCTTGAAGAATAAACACTTTCTACAAAATAACTGAATGCAACATGAATACTATTTTCTAAATAATTGGATTCAACGCCAAATAACCCAAAAAGGGTTGATATGCCGTAAAACAAAACAATCAAACCAATCATATGTACGACGCTTATATTACTAGTATTACTTCCAGAGTAGATTTTCTTGTATAAAACAGTCTAAAAAAATATGATGATGTTGTTTTTCGCAGACAACACAACCTTAAAACATACCTGCTCTATCCAGGGTATTGAGCACTTTGGATTGACTAACTTACATTACTTACTAGATATGATACTCTATTATTACTATTATCGCTCCCGGGTAACACAATCTACTTTGCTTAGTATACAACATAATAAGAAAAGACTAGGAAGTTCTTTCTCTCGGTTAACACTGCAGTTAGACACATCTGCTCTATCTAGAATACTGAGCACTCTTTGATTAATATATACTACTTACAAGTATGATACTGTATTATTACTAGGGTAAGGACAACAGCATATTCTTTTCATTGTTTTGACTCTCGAGTGTGTATCCGTTGATGCCTTATATGCTTTTATATAGAGTGATATGATTCTCAGTTGATTAACTGTGTCTGACTGTGTCGGATATATATTCGAGAGTCAAAACAATGAAAGAATATGCTGTTGTCATAGCCCTGATTATTATTATAAATCCCGGACAACTGCAAACAGATTTTTTTGTATAAAATAATATGACAAAACATGGTGGTGGTGCTTTTTCCAGGCAACTCAGCCTTTTAAATATACCTGCTCTATCCAGAATACTGAGCACTTTGGACTGACTAATGTATACCATTTAACAAATAGTAATAGTAATGACTACTACTAAAATCACCCAACTATGCACTCCAAAACGGTTGGGACAATTTTTATGAAATTTCACACAAATTTACTTTATGTGCCTGGGAGTGTTCTTAGATAGTTTTTGTATCAGAATAGCTCCGATAAGTATCGAAAATCGAAAAATCACATTAAAAAAAAGAAAGAATCCGATTTTGACCAAAGTTAACACTTTTATACAACTAAACATCACAAGTGCAATTGAAAAGTTTTATCACCGCACAAGCAGAAGGACTTGGTGTATAAAATTAACAATAGGCTCTTTGATAAGATAAGGAGGCACATTCGAAATGAATGTTTCTGTTTAGAGTACAATCGAACCATGATACTTGTCTATTGCATTTTAAAATTTAATTCAAGTCATACAAAACTAATTTCATAAAATCAACAGTAGGTTCTCTACAGTGCAATGTATTGCTGACTAAGTCACTGCGGAGAGGCATGTGAGCTTCTTCTCAGTGCACTACAGTGGGTTCCTGACTAGAGCAGGCAATCAATCGATTTGATTGAAAAATTTGGCACTTTCACTGATTTCAATGAATAAAAGTATTGGAAATGTGTAAAAATCGTTTATTCTCATTCGATCCCGGGCAACGTCAGGTCTCCCTGTTAGCCACTTCTAAATCAAACCTTATTGAGTTTCTTTTCCTCCCTCACTTGCCATAATTTTAAGAGGACTGATGTAATTTTTCGACGATTTTGAAGAATGCCTCTGCATTTTTCTTTTACCAAATTAGTACATAATTACTTTGTTTTCTATCATAATTACGTCATAATTACATTGGAACTACTGTAAAAAAAAAAAAAAAAAAAAAAAAAATCTGTACCTCCTAACAAAACCGGAACCAGCTGACCTTCAAAGAATAAATATTTTTTGTATATCTATAAAAATGAGAATGTGTGTGTGAAGACACTTCTCAACCTATATACTCAATGGATGTTTTATCTTGAAACTTTGTATATAGGATATTCAGACATGTGAAAAACATTTTAATCAGTTTTTATCCCGAAAAACGGGCTGTTATGGGGTAAAAATTGAAAAATTGTTACTGGGGGATGCGGGTCATCGGATTTTTATCTATTTGCTAAATGTTCGACAAATACACATACATGAATGGTTCACATGACCGATTCATTATGTTAAAAATAAGTAGGTTTGAAAACAATTTTTAAAGATCGTGTCAAGCCAGCCTAATGGTTATAGTACTTGACTCACTGTCTTTAGGTTTTGGTTTCGATCTCAGCCAGAGTATGTTCTTAGTTTGTTTTTTTTTTACCTACAAGAAAAGAAGTGAACTATTTAGAAAAAACATAACACTTGCGTTCAAATGTTTCACTTTCTTTCTGTTTCTTTACTTCATTTTTTAAAGGAATTTTACGTTACATATTTCTGTTTATAATAAATAAGAAATCTGCATTAAAATATACTTATGTGTATTTTACGACTGGGCAACGCCATTTGTGCTGCTAGTTTTAGATATCATACAACAAGTACTTTTCATAAACCGTCCTTATAAGTATTCAAACTTTGTTCATTTCGTACGTTATTTTCAATCTTCTCATAATATTCTTTTTCATTTAACTGATCATACATCTCAGTTAACCCATCCTCAAATGGCCTTTCCTCTTGATAAGCGGCACCATATTAGTAAAAAAAATAAAATAAAAAAATAAATAATAATGTAGATTTGGAAAATTTTAGCAAATTTTCGTCATCCTATTTTTAAAAACCCTCTAATGGGATTAGGATTCCTCTCGGTTCCAAAATGCAATTGTACGAGTTCTATTTTCATTCAAGAAGGAGGTGATGCCTGGCTGGATGGTGTCATAGCAGCAGAATAGCTACTTCAGTAACTTCCTCAAAGTGTAACATAGTGTATATGAGCACATGAGGAAATATCAGCAACATCAAAGGATGGCTGGCAAGAGATTAGCAACAGCAGTAATTGAAAAACACACATATGCAAATTAGGGCATGTGCGCGAGAAGAAAAAGGGGGGGGGAGAAAAAATACACGACACGGGGAGAACCAAAAGTGTGTGTCGAAGAAAATGGATATGTAAAGTTGAGGACAAGACTGAGCCATCTGTGATCGGTATGTGGTCAGAAGAAGGAGAAATGCTCACCAGGTAAGATGAACATGCGGCAGTGATGGATTTTTTTTTAAGTAGGGTTGAAAGTAACGGCAATAAATGTTTTTGTTAAAAATGAAAAAAAAATGCTGACCCGGATTTTTATTTATTTCTTTTCTTTATTGGTTTGTAATTGCAGCGTTACAAAGTAACGTTGCAATCACAAACAAATAAAGATGTGGAGGTTATTCTTGGGAGGATAGTATCAGGGCAAACGCACATATACTACATTGCCCATTCTGCAATGAAAGAGGTACTGCCTGGGAGAATAGTATCATGACGATCAAACAAAGAGTATATGGAAAATACCACGTGGCAGGCATTAAACGAAAAAGATCCAAATAATTGTAGTAAAGTATTTTATGGTCTGAAGTCTTGTACTGATTAAAAGGCTCCAAGAGTGTACTTAGTGCTATAGATCCATCCTGTGTCGGATATTCCATAGACATGTTAAAATGTTTATTCTTTTTCGCTATCAGGTCGTTGCAAAAAGTTTTGCCTGTTTGTAGAATGGACATTTTAAATTATTGTAATTTATCTTATACATATTATTACTGAAACATATTACCAAGATTGATTTATAACTTTTCTTTCAGATTATTAAAGTATTGTTTGTGTTGTTTTTTTTTGTTTTTTTGTTGTTCCCCCCCCCCCTCACTATTCTTGCTCAGGCTCACCTGAAAACGATCTTCTTTAATCAACAGAAAGAGAATCATCTTCCATCATGATAATGCTCGTCATCACACAACACTACTGATCAAAGATATACAAGAAGAATTCGTCTACGAAATCTTGCCCTATCCCACATATTCTCCCGACCTAGATCCCTCAGATTATTACTTATTTCAAGGATTACAAAACCATTTAGAGATGAGACTGAACATGATTTAGATTCATATTTAACTTAAAAACCTATGGAATTTTACAAGCGAAGCATTTATTAGCTCGTTGACAGATAGAATCAAGTTATAGAGAGCAAAGACCATTATTTTGGTGAATAAAGATTTTCAAAAACAGTTTTTTTTCCAGTTTCAAGATGAAATCTTACATTGGCAAAAACGTTTGCATCGACCTGATAATCTTCTATAATTCACTTGACCCCGAGGATAACCTTCAAGTACATCCGAAGGTGAGGCCACAATTTGAGAACTTTGGAGTGGGGAGTTACTCCCCTACTTATCATTACTCCTAGATCTACTAACACGAACTAGTAGTACCTGTCATTTTCCATTATAATAATTAGAAAATACCACGTGGCAGGCATTAAACGAAAAAGATCCAAATAATTGTAGTAAAGTATTTTATGGTCTGAAGTCTTGTACTGATTAAAAGTCTCCAAGAGTGTACTTGGTGCTATAGATCCATCCTGTGTCGGATATTCCATATATTAGACATGTTCAAATGTTTATTCTTTTTCGCTATCAGGTCAGTGCAAAAAGTTTTGCCTGTTTGTAGAAGGAGCACAATCACGTTGACACACCAGTTCCCACCAGATTACCAAAGTTAAGCAATGATGAACCTGGCCAGTACCAGATGAGTGACCATTTGGAAGGCTAGGTGCTGTATGTACCTCGCCGAGTCATAAAAAATTTCAAGGTTGGTATCTGGGGGCGCATTAGTTCACTGGGAGACATGCACCCCTAGTCTTAGCTAAGACATGCATTTGGGAGAAGGTAACTCGGATGACATCGGCAGCAGGATGTTGGATAGTCATGGAGGAGGATGGCTCTCTAGCAGATCAATGGTTCTATGGTATTAAGAGTTACGTTATTCGACTGCAGCTATGCGGATGATCTAAGGACAACGGATAGGTGCAAACAGGCGAGTTTAATGCCACTCTGCTGGGGAAGGTAATGGTTACCCACCCTATGTATTCTGCCAAGTTCAAATCATATGATGTTTTCAGAGGAATCGGACCAACAATGGACTAAAGGCTATGGAGAACACGAACTATGATTTTATCTACGGCATGAACATACCATGATACGAGAAGAAGGGGCATCTTAAACCATTGTAATTTATTGCATGCATATTGTTATTACTTGAACATATTATAAATTTATAACTTTTTCGTTCAGTAATCATGTTTTTCTGTAACATTCGTGTCCACGTTGACCCCAAACTGACCTTCTTTAGTCAACAAAAAGGAAATCATCTTCCATCATGATAATGCTCCTCCTCATGCAACACTATCGATTAAAGATCACCTAGAATTTGGTTGGAAAATCTTGTCCCATCCTGCATATTCTCCTGACCTAGCTCCCGCGGATTTATCACTTATTTCGAAAATTACAAAACCATTTTAACATCACGAAAGGATATTGAACATGAGTTAGATTGATATTTCAAAATAAAACCAAAAAGATTTTACAAGAAAGGCGTTGTCAGATGGAATCAAGTTATTGAGAGCAAAAGTCATTGTTGTTAGGAATCAAAATTTCAAAAACAGTTTTTCATTTTTTAAGATGAAATTTTAAAATCTGCAAACACTTTTGCACTGACTCGATACTGTTATAGATAATATATATATATTTTTTAAATCTATGCAAATGTTAATATTTAGTGCTTCTGTACAAGGGGATCCATATCGACCCGGATGTTTCCGATTGTGATTTACAGGACGAACAGCGAATTGTCAAAGCTGTTTATTAAGCCACACAGAAAAAAAAATGTAAAAAGGCAGATAACACTAAATCATACAAATGCAAAATCAGGTTAGGGTTAGAAATAAATAAATAAATAAATAAATATAATGAAAAAAACAAACAAAAAAAAACTCCCTAAACTTTTTTTTTTTTTTTTTACTGATTTGAAGAAAATTATCAAACCCATTAATAACACGGAGCTGGTAAATTAAGTTAAGGCAAAAATGAAATAAAGTTGTTTTATTTAATCTCGGTACTAATTGACTGTTCGGCCATTTCCAATCTCAAATCTATTCCATGAATTGAAATCGAAGACATTCGGGCTGATAGTTTTTCATGCATTTAAACGTTCTAATAAATACTTTTAGGAGTTTAATTTATTTCTTAGTTATTGAATAATTACTACTACTACTACTACTAATAATAATAATAATAATATTTCTGGAAAAAACACTGGGAGAGAATGGAATCAGAGAGAAGACCATATACAACTGAACTGACAAAAATGTTAAACAGCTGGAATCTTAAGAAAAATCCTTGAATGCAGAAACCAGTCTACATTAACTATGAAATCACATTGAATCACAATGAAATCGCAATAGAAATAAAACAAAAACAGGTGCTAATGCACTTACTGATCCGCGCTATTTTTTTTAATCGTATTTCCAAGTTTAATTAAAGTTTTATGTTTTTTTTATTCAATTGTAAGGTTAAAGTACAGAATAGGTAGAAAATACCCTCCTCTCCCCATGTTAAGAATGGCTTTTTAAATAATAACGTTATTATTTCAGCACGGATTAATAAGTGAAGTAGTACCCAAAAACGTAAGAAGCATACCATCACATAAAACTAAAGGAACTGAAACTGAAAAATTTCATACCTCTTCCCCTAAAAAAAAATAAAAACATGATAACACCAGCCTCAGTTGATACTACACAAAATATTCATGAAGGATTGAAAGGCTGAGGAGCGAGAGCACTAACCAGACCCCCACTGAAAGGGTGCGGATTATATTGTGGCCCTGGGGAGGTATATTACCACCGAAGTCCCAGAGAATACCAATGGTCATAGTTAGCGAGAAATCAATGGTAAGCCACAGTTGCGATGATGCAAAATCAGTTGCAATGGTTATTGAAATAGGTGGCGAGTACTGGACATCTAGGGAGACTTGTTGTCACTTAGACTCCAGGAAACACTACCGGTTGCATTCAATGAGAAATCATTGATGATGAGTTTCATAATAATTCTTAATTAAAAAAAAAAAAATTGTATCGGTATCAACTGGCGCCACACCAAATAGTCGTGAAGGATCAAGGAGGATGGAAAGACCAAGGAGAGAAAGCACTAACCAGACTTCCCCTGGGTGAGTGTAAAGAGGATTGAGACCTTGAAGAGATTTGTTGTCGCCCAAATTCCAATGAAGACCAATAATCGTAGCCACTGAGAAGTTGATATTAAACGGCTGTTGGGATAACGCAAATTCATTTGCAAAAGGTGCTGAAAGAGGATGAGAGTATTAGAAATCTGAGGAGACTTGTTGTCACCCAGAATCCAGGGATCACCACCGGTTGATGTCAGTGATAAACCTCTGATAATGATCTGTATGAGAACTCCTAGTAAGTATAAATAATAATAATAATAAAACATGGAATCTGTATTAATTTAAACGTTTAGTATATTTCTGACCCCAGGCAATGCTGGGTCTGTTTACTAGTTTAGCATCATAAGCTATAGAAACACTCACGTGTTAATAATACCAGATAATTGAAATTTAAATTACATTTTCTAATTAAAAAGAAGAAGAATGGAGCGTGCCTTTATAATAATGAGCACGCTCTTTTCTGATTGGTTGAGTAACAGTTAATCATATGCAAATTTTTCAATCGGGTTGGTTGTCACAAGTTTGGATTTTGTCGCGCGAAATTTTAAAAATTGTAAATTCTGCTCGTCGCCGGTCACAACTGACGGTATTCCTCAATCGTTTGGACAGTTTCTTTTCCCTACCATAATGCAGTCACCAAATCTGGTAAGTATTTTACCGAATTCTAATTGTTGGTAGGAGACAACCAGGCCTTTTTTTTTTTATGGAGGTTCGACTCTTCAGTGATTCACTCCACGTGTCTTTTTTTCGCAATCGTCTTTTAATTTGACCTTATTAAAGGAATTCTGATTCTTTGACATAACAGGTGTGCATGCGAGCGTTACTATTTTCCGTTTGGTTTATGCTAATACTTGGTTCTAGTCTAAATTCCCTTTCCAGCTTTCAAAAGTCTTCCATGTAAACTTCTGTCGGCTGTCTTCAAATATATTAATATGTAACTAAATTTCGTTACGTAACGCGATTTTAAGATTGTTTTTGTGCCTCTTCTGTTTGAAGGTTTTGAAATAAGTTTGTTTCTTACGGAAAAGTTTAATTCAATGATTGACCTTATTTTACGTTTCCTATATATATTTAAGGTTAGCAAATCTGTATTTTGCTTTGAAATCTCTGAAGAGACGAGTGTCTTATTTTTCCGCGGTTGCATTGAACCTTTTACACGTTTCAATTCTGGTTTTACCTCGGAAGTTTATTTGAATATGGAATTTTTATTGCATTTATTCTGAGTTTATCTTACCAATTCCAATCGCCAGGATGTTAATCTTGGTATCAACAATGCTCGCTACAAATAGTCAGAATTCCAATATGGCCGCTTTTTTTTTTTTTTTTTTTTTTTTCTCCGTCTTCAAAGACTGTCGCACATGCGCATATAGAAAATAAAGACTGCGTTAAACGTAAATAATGTAACGTAAAATCAAATGGTGCACTGATAATTTTTTTTTTTTTTTTTTTTTGCTCACACAATTTGCGGACCATGGTATTGCTCAAATATGATTTATGCTATCTTAAATTAGGTGAAAATACAATAGTTAAGTCTCCGGTCGAAAATTTTCAGCACATCCTTAAACTGTAAGTTTTTTCCGTATTGCTAGATTGAAAGTGATAGGATTAATAAACATGCAATGCCATTTTAAGTTAAAATAAATCGGTTATATTAAAGAGGATAGCTCCCAAAATGACCGACAAATCTTGATTAGTTTTGATTTTCAAAATTGGAAGCGCAAATGTACTTCAGATTTTTGCGATTTAACTTGTATTAAAGATTTTTGGTTTTAGAATTCCATTAGATATGTTAGTATTAATTTGATTATTTTTAAACAATCCGTAAAACAAATGATCCCCACCATCTTGTGCGGACGGGACTTCAATGTCATTCGAGTCCCGGTCCGCGAAGGAAGTTTTTTTTTTTTTTTTTTTGGGGGGGGGGGGTCATTTTTTCTCTTAAGAGGGGATTCATATCTAATTTTAAGGTGGAGGCGGCCTTTGTCACATTGGCCGTTTTAATTCCTAATTGAAAGTAAAAACTCGCGGTAACATCCATGCACAACTACCAGTTTAGTATTCCACAAGTTAAAGTATTTTCTACACAAATTTTCTCCAGTGTTTCCAATATGAATTTACTAGAACGTTGTAATTAAAAACTGAGCACCCCCCCTTACAAATGTCTAAATATTGACTGTTTTGATAATCTGATAGATTAGTGTCCAATCCATAATCCACTAAATTGTAAAAAAAAAAAAAAAAAAAAAAAGCACTATAAGTACACGTTCGCTAAAATTAATAAGATGTATCGTTCAATGTGGTCTGGTTGTCCCACTGAAGAATTACCGGGTTTGTATTACTGTACACAGATTCGAAAAAGTTGTCAAACAAATATATAACAAATGTTATCAAAGGCAAGATAAATTACTTTTCTACCAAACTGGATATAATTTTCGTGTTTTTATTCTATTTAACATGTTTATTCAGCTCGAAAAGCATAGTGTTTACCGTGTTAAAGAGTCGGCCGCCATTTTGAATTGTCCAATACATCGGTAAACACTGTATGCTTTTTGAGCTGAATAAACATGTTAAATTGAATAAAAACACAAATTATATCCAGTTTGGTAGAAAAGTAATTTATCTTGCCTTTGATAACATTTATGTTATATATTTGTTTTTTTCTCGAACTTTTTCGAATCTGTGTACAGTAATACAAACCCGAATTACCTGCAATAGTTGCGTTTTAGGGGTATTACCAACCACCCCATGTTAAGAACGGCTTTCGGAATACTTTTTGCAAGTGGTACGACCAGACCACATTAACCGTTGTATTTGCCCGTTTAAAGCTCTGAAAATTACATTTAGCCTATATTTGGTCACCTTTACATCTGGACTACTTATAGTATTGCGAATCTTATCCCCTGTCTCTCTCTCTGTCTCTCTCTCTGTGTCTGTGTCTCTCTCTGTGTCTGTCTCTCTCTCTGTGTCTGTGTCTCTCTCTGTCTCTCTCTCTGTGTCTGTCTCTGTCTCTGTCTCTGTCTGTGTCTCTCTGTGTCTGTGTCTCTCTCGTGTGTGTGTGTGCATATATATATGGTAAAATATCCCTCAAATCCTTTAAAATTATAGGTCTTCATCGCCCCCCCTCCCACATCAAATGTAAACCGAATTTTTGTGAAATATTAAACGGTTCTTCTGCTCGGTGAATATCTGCGCGTTCGCGTTACTTACGTTAAAACTTAACTAAACTGTAGAAACATGTTCCCTATTTGAATACCCACCCACCAAAAGAACGAAAAATATAAGCAGGCAGTCCCCCCCTCACACACATACACACAAAGGATGCTATGAAGTCAGTGCATTATATCCAGGAAACGAGTAGTTTCCTGGAATTGTAAAGGATTGTCCGGGGGTGGGAAGTACCCCCCCCAAAAAAAAGGTGGGCATAAAATGGGCGCTCATTTTACGTTTTGTTTTAAACATTTATCTTGGAAACTACTCGTTTGCCGTAATTTTAAACGTTATTTTCGTTTTCAGCGTCCCTCGAGAACCTACAAAAGTTATTTTAAAGAATTTTTCGAGGGTAAAATGATTCTCATATCAGACGAAGCAGTGACCAAACTTGTATTCGCCGACATGAGCATACATAAACCATATCTAAAGCTTGTGGCAATATACGGAAAAATCACAAACCTGACACAGATACGGTCTTTGATTAGTACACTTTATCATAAATATGTTTTTATTGAATTTTTTTTATATTTGAAAAGAGGCTTACCTTTTCTGTTCTTGGCCTTCGGGCCGGGATCAAAGTGTAGCATCTGTTCTGCAGATGCTGCACTTAAGATAATTTGTACCAGTCAATGGAGGGGAGTCCCTCTATACTGTTACAATTATTTTTGGTAACCAGAGTGCCCCTTTTTTGCCTACTTTTAGGGAGCTGCTTTTTACCCCTACATTTAAAACGGCCTGTGCCTAATTTGCTTTGGTGGGGAAGCAAATAAATACATTAAACTAAGCAGTCTGTCAGACGTTAGATTCTGTTTTTACATCGACGGTCGGATTTTTATAAAATCTAAAAAATATAGTGAATTTTCATGATTAACTATCCTTCCCATGTTAAGAATGGCTTCTTAAACGTTTAGAGAGCTTTCACGTTATGAGGATTCTTAATCAGAAGGGACCATATCTTGGTCGCCAGTCTCGTCTTTACAGAAACCGGAAGTAACAAAACTAGGCTTAACTATACCTTTTAAATTACTTGGATAATTTTTTTTTTTTTTTTTTTTTTACCTAATAACAAATAGCGCATAAGCACTTGCATCAGGTGTATCGAATTTTTGTAGGAATTTTTGACACCTAACACGAAACTGCAAATAAAATAAAACTCGTAATTTCTCTTTTAAAGGTGGGTTGTTTATGGATTATACTTCCAAAATAAACTAAAGTTGTATAAAAAGTAATAGAAATATTTTTTAAATACTAATGAAATTAATTGAATGTTACGAGTTCAGTATTTTTCAATTTTTAAACTTTAAAAATCAATCATTTTTTTCTATTGATTCTATTTTTTACGATATTTTCATAGTCAATGTGAAATTTTATGCTCTTTCCAATAAACAGAATATAATATTTTAGACAAACGATTTTAAATTCACGCCCCCCCCCATTTTCAAATGTCTATTAAAAAGTAAATTTATGTACCAAAGTTTTATATATCACAAATTGGAGATAAAGGATCAATAAATAATATTCAAATTTAAAAACGGTGTTTTTTAGAAATTTACCTGTAAAGTCCGAAGTTTAAAACCTTAAAAATTTTTTTAAATGAAATCTTGATCCTTGAACTGGAAAAAAATTAGGGCTTGAATTACATTTTTCGAGGAGTTATAAGCTTCGAAAGATAGCGGGTGGAATTATTCAATAGTTTTCACGAAATTTCTGACACTGCTATTGCATCAGTACTGATTTATATTTTAGATATCTTTACGCACGTTTAAAGCAATCGACATACCCGGAATTAATAAGGAAATTGAACATGTTCGTAATGATCATTATTTACCGGGAAAAAATCTATGTAATGAATATTCGCCACTGATTCTAAACCCCTAAAAATGATCGATAAATTCATTTTATTTTCTAGCATGGTTTTTCCTCCACTTAAAATTGCAAACAAATTAATAATCGTAATTCGAAAATCTCAATAGAATTTCTTCGGTGATAATTTCAATCCTGTTCCTATTTAAGTCTCCTGTTCAATATCAGCTTAGAATAATTATACTAGCTGAAGTAACCGGCGTTGCCAGGTTGTGATATACTTGAATATTTTGTCCTCATACATGATATAGATTCAACAAAAACTTATAACGGCTTTTTCTACACACCCCATGTGGTGAGAGCACTAGTGCGTTTTATTTTATAGAGGGTCTCACCAGTAGACCTCTTCTAGTCCTTTCAAAATATGTAAGAATTGCAATTATTTTCTATCATAGTGCACATCTGAAGACTGTTAAAACATTTAACTATTTAATGTACTATATATATATATATATATATATATATATATATATATATATATATATATATATATTATATATTAGTAATCTATTCTGTTAATGAAATGATTAAAATTCAGTTTCAAGCAGTGCATATGTGAAAACTGGTAAATGAATCTGTAGCATTAATTTTGAAGAGCCTCTACATCAACATTTTTGGTGTGACTGCTAACAGGTGTGTGTAAATGTAGAGGTTTTCAGGACTTCCAATGCGTAAGCAACCAACATAACTGACCATGAGAAAAGCAAGGTGCCTGAAGATTAACTTTTAGGCTTTGTCCTTGAGCTTTATATATAGACATGGTAAAACTATTAGGAATTGTAAGCGCTTGAACTGAATAACATGTCAGAAGGAATAAGGGGAATCCGAGGAAATAACACCCTTAAAATTTCCAGTTCTCATAATGGCTTCTAGAACATTAGTTTTCAAAGACTTTATTGATAATCATGTGCTACTGCGCAATTTAGGTGGATCAATATTTAATTTTTTTTTTTTTTTTTTTTTTTTACCCTAAACAAGGTGCATTGCCACTTTGGTGTCGGGGGCTACTATCAGGGGCTCCAACTACTGGGATACGATGTAGGGATTTGGGCAGCAAGATGTCTGTTCACGTTGCACTTGAATTTCTGCACGTCAGTACAGTTGGAGAAGCAAGGACCTGGAATGGAATTCTAGCGGTTCTGGGGAAGAAACTACTAGAGTAAAAAGATCTTTTACATCTAGGGATCTCTACAGTGTGGGGTGGGATTTTGCAGCCTGTCGAGGGTGTTCACATCGTGGGGGCACAAGTGCGTGCAGTTCGTGCATTCACCATTGAAATACTTGTAGAACAGGCAGAGGGATGCAACATTTCGTCGATGGGACAGAGGCTGAAGCTTAGATGCCAGTTCAGGGCCTATCAGATTTGTGACTCTTTTGAACCTTGTCTCGGAGCGAGAGACCAGTAGCCGATGCACCAGCCCAAATATGACGGCAATACTCCATACATGATATAACTGGGACTCCTTCCTTCAATATCGGGTTAGTGTGGCGTTACCGGCGGTTGTAGTGAATTTAGAAATTCTACTGCCTGATTTTCATCAACAACACAATGGATTTATAAGAATGCTTTAACCCAGGCAACGATCGCAAAAGATTATAATTGATCAGTTATGTTACCATGAGAACGATGTAAACAATTTTTTTTATATAATTTAAAACAATGAATACTTTAATGGTAAACAAAATTTATATTTCTCTATATATCAATCAGAACATATTTAAAAAAAATAAAAAATAAAAATAAACAATAGAATTTTTCATAATTATAAACTAAAAACTCTTAAAGCAATATAAAAATAGAACTTTTGGCTTTTTTTTTTTTTTTTAAGGTCCACCTCCACAATTTAAGTGACTTTTATAAATTTTCAATGCTAGATACGGAAATCGCATTGAAATCTATCTTGCAGAAATAAGTAGTTATCGAGATATAAAAAGTTGTATTATGCATTGTATTCTTTGGCGGCCATCGTTTTTGCGCGCCATAAACAAATCTATGCGCGTAACAAAGATGGCCGCCAAAGAATACAATGCATAATACAATTATATCTCGATAACTAATTATTTCTGCAAAATTTCAAGGCGATTTTCGTATTCGGCATGGCCGAAAGCCTTTAAGTCGTCATTTAAAAGAAAAATTGTGGAGGTGAACCTAATCTGAAAATTTACCGAACTTTTTATAATTTGAAACTATGAACACCTTTTAAATATAAACAATATAAATAAAACTTAGCTTTTTTACACAATGTAAAAAAAAGCTCAATTTTTAATTCAAAATTTAATCACGTGATTAAATCACGTGAGCAGTTATAAACGATACAAATTAATACTAAACACACGTATTCTATTACGACTTTCAGTAACTTTAACGTGCATTCTTTCAATTATTTTGGAATTTAATTTTCACGTGCATTCTTTCACAACTATGTCCACCACTTTTAACATAAAAAAAATACTGTTTAATATCCGAAAAACTATTTATGGAAAATAAAAATGCAATATTGGTTTTCAAAAAGTTCGGTAGTTTATGTATCGTACTGAAATAATGACGTTATTGTTTCGAAAGCTATTATTAACATGGAGTGGAGGATGTTTTGTAATTTTTCTGTGCTTCCACCTTAAAAGTGAATAATAAATTCAAGTTTCACGATATCTATTTTAATCTAACTATTTTAAAATAGTGCAGTACCAAAAATACATAAGCACCAAACTTCTAGTTAAATTGGTTAAAATGAAAAATACAAAATTCTGTTTATATTTAAAATAAAAGATGTATACTGTTTAAAATGAAAGTGTTATTTTAAAGTTTTCATGTTTATTTGTAAGTTTCACTTGCTTAAATTTTTAACTTCTGAAATACCGGTGTAATTGTTTATATATTGTTGGCATAGTAACATAACGGTGATTAGGAGTTTGGTTCCTTTTATTTGAAGGGTTTGAGATTACTTTGCCACCTAAACTCCAGTCTAGACAATTTTTGGTACTTGTGCAGTGAACGAACCATGCTGAAATAACGTTATTTAAGAAAGCCATTAACATGGGGAGAGGGTTTAACTATTCTGCACTTTTGCCTAACAGTTTAATGAAAAAAAATTATTTCAAGAAAAGGAAAGAAGCTATGTAAATTAAGGATATTATTTTAAGAACTTAGCTCAAAGAAACTGGTATTAATTTAAAGAAATTAATGTCAATTGGCACTTGTATAAATGCTGGGGGGGGGTGAACGAAATTTCTAAATTTAATTTGATTTTGCTAAAATTTAAATTTAGTTTAAAAAATAATGGGAAAGAAAACCTGTCTGTTTGAATGATCGCTTTCGTATCATGTGTTGAAATATTCTCGTAGCGGTAGGTGTCAGAAACTGACCTTACGAATGCGTGAAAAATATTGAATAATCCGACCCCCTGTCTTTCCAAGCTAATAACTACTCGAAAAAATAATTCAGACCCTAATTTTTCAATTAAAGGAGCAAGAACCAAGGTTTCATTTAACAAAGTGTTTTTTAAATGTTTTAAACTTTAGACTTTACAGGTAAATTTCTAAAAAAAAAAAAAAAAAAAAAAAAAAATATATATATATATATATATATATATTTTTATCTTTTATTTTCAATTTGCGATATATAAAACTTGAGTAAATTCACTTTTTAATAGACATTTAAAAATGAGGGGGGCGTGAATTTAAAACCGTTTGTCTAAAATATATTATTGTAAAGAGCATAAATTTTCATTGACCCTGAAAAAATCGTAAAAATTGAATCCATAGAAAAATTGATAGATTTTTAAAGTTTAAAAATTGGAAAATATTTAACTCGTAAAATTCAATTGATTTCATTACGTAAATTATTTAAAAAAAAAAAATATTTCTATTACTTATACAACTTTAATAGTTTATTTTGGAAGTATAATCCATAAAGAAAATAAACAAGCCACTTTTAAAAGAGAAATTACGAGTTTTTTATATTTTATTCGCAGTTTCGTGTTAAGGGTGTCAAATTCCTACAAAAATTCTGATACACCTATCGTAGCGGTGTTTTAATTGGAATAAGTGCCAGTCGACAATCTTACTATTTATGCAGATTTTCCTCCGTCGAGGATTCGAATTTTGTTTTGACTTTATGAAAATCATATTTACGGAAATTCTATTGTAAGCAAAGTGTCGAAGTTAAGGGTGCAATACGATAAAAATTTAATTTTGAAATCCTATCTGAAATGTAACATGGTGCGTACACTACAAAAACAATATCTTTTGGTAATTGTTTATCTAATTGGTCAAATAAGATATATAGACATGTCTTCGTGTATTTTAATGTCTGGAATGCTCATCTTTATATAAAAAAAAAAAAGCGCACGCATTCGGAAGCGTCAGAATTTTTATCTGAATGTAATATTTGTCTAATCGATAAATGAATAAAAACTTTCGTATTTAAAAAGAAATTCAAACTGCGATTGAAATTTATTTCACTTATTTTATAAGATATCTAGCGTTCTAGCCCTGGTATTGTTTTCTGTATTAAGTGTGCGCATGAGCGATAAATATCGGCAATTTTACATATAAAGTTGCCGATGTCTGTATGTCTTATGTATGTAAACAGATATTACTCGCTTTAAACCATCCTTGGTGCATGAATATTATTTCCTGAGAATTGCAGTGTTATGTGACCGGTAGTTTACAAGTTTACCTGTTAGATATTTACATTTACACACTGTTTTATTTATATAGAGAAGAAATAAGCTGATATTAAATCGGGGTGGGGGGGGGTAATAAATTGAAATTATCACCGAAGAAATTCTATTGATATTTTTGAATTACAATGATTAACTTATTTGAGATTTTAAGTGGAGGAAAGACCATTTAATTATTAGATCTAAGATATCCAAAAATTTATAGTAAAAATAACTGATCAGTCAGAATCATGACGTAACAATTCTGCAGAATAGTTCACAATTTCTCCGTGTTTGCTGATTGTAAGATTAGCTTAGGAATTTCTTGTCACTTGATCGTGTGGTTTCCAACAATGCTGCCAATCTCGCATTCAGAAGCGCAATTTTTCGATTATAATTGTTTCTCCTTAATTTTGAACTGTTTGCTAGCATTCTAAAAAGTTGGCTATACTTTTGGGTAAGTTTTCGTTGGGCACCTTCTGACGGTTCACGTAACCCGTCCGGAATATGTTGACGATAACTTGATTCATATTCAGCTTAAGTAGCTATTTTTCTGTACGAGCAAAAATCGCCGAAAAATTAAGGGGATGGCGTAGTTTTGAAAGCCGGTTTATTTTTATTTTTTTTTTTTTTCTGATTGCTTTTTGATTTAATTTGAAAGACTAAAGCTTTTTTCCAAGAGAAAATGTTTTCACGGCGAGCTAACTAATTCAACTAAATTTTGAAATTAAATTTATTGTAAAAAAAAAAAAAATCCTTGAAAGATAAATATTTTTGAGTCGATTTCAAAGAATTAGTAAAATCATAAAATATTAAATTTAAAACCTTGTTTGTACAAAAAAAAAAAAAAAAAGCTAAATTCCCAAAAGAGATTCCGCTTCGTTCAATCGAAAGTAAACGAATTCCTAGTCACAGGGATTACACGGAAGCTTAAAATTTCAGACCACCGGAACGGCTCTAAAAATGACCTGGTAGTTAAAGGGAGGTAGGGTGTCGTTTTTCTTCTCCCAGTCGTATCTTAGTACATTCCCATCGTGAACGTTGGTCTTATTTTTATCTTTTATTTTTTTTTTTAATGTTGTTTTTCTATGTTCCTGATTAAATAATTTTTTTTAATCTATATATCTGAAAGTGTGTAGATTTCTCGACACAATAACTCCGTCAATTTTCAGTCTACACTCTAAATTTGATATACAGGGTATGGAGATTTGGGGAAAATGTTTGTAATTCGTTTTCGGTTAGAAATTTGGCTGTTAAAGGGTCAAATCGTTGAACTTTGACCTTTGAGAACTCTATCAAACTCCTCCGACAATTTTGGGTATAAACAATGTAAATTTTAGATATAGGTTCCTTGGACATGGACCTAACTTAACTTTATTTGAGCCCAAAACAATAAATTTTAAGGAGTCATATTAGGGGTCAGTTAAAAAATATTGACATCTGCAGTCTCTACCAAATTACTTGGACAGTTTCTGGTCTAAACATTTCAAGCTTTTTAATGGGTTTGACTCAAATTTGAGCTACCAATATATAAATGTATGTTTGCATGTCTGCCTTAAACTTTCGACAGGGGCGACTGATTTTCACAATCAGTATCGTTTTGAAGCTCGACCTTTTTAGACGACAAATATCGAATAATTGGCTAAAAACATTTTCTTCACTCAACAGGGCCCTTTTCTACAGGGAGGGGTCGCTTTTTTTTTTTTTTTTTTTTTGTCGATATTTTCGAAAGTCATCCCCTTTTCAATTGTCTAGCCTTAATTTAAATCTACGTCACTTCCGGTTTGGTGGTGGTCGTAACGACAGACGTCACGTTCCCCTCTCCCCGTTCTTTTCCTCCTTCACGGTATGGGTTCGAGCCTGTCTTCCTACTACCACTTTTTTTTTCTCAATACACACCTCCAAATACCCGGGAAACGCCGGGCACCCATGCTGGTATTATATAAAAGTGATGTTATGCCGAAAGTTCCACATTCAAGCAGGGAAAATATTAGAATATAAAAATTATGCGAAACCTGTAATTCAAAAACTAAAGTAAAAATATTTTTGCCATTATAATTTGTGTGAAAATACTGAATAAACGATGCTTAATTCAATGATATCGGTAGTTCGAGAAATTAAGTTTTTCCGAGTTGTATCGAATTCATTAATTTTTTTTTTTTTTTTTTTGTAAGTCTTGTAAAAAGTAACAATTTTTTAATTGTTACAATTTCCGATGTATTTTCATAAACATTCATGCAGCTTTGTTTTTCTTTACTACTGAAAATTATAATTTTTTTTTAACAAAATACATTTCCACTAATATTGAAGTAATGAGTTATATTCCGTAATCGTTGATAAATACTTAAAATTAACCAATTTGAATGACATTTTTCCTTAACAAGAGGGGTCAAAATGTTTATACACTTAAGCATCGGCGTTCATTTTGCACGTATCTAGCTATTGAATTTTTTAAAAATCAAATACGAATTGGTTTTTCAGATCTTAATTTTAAGATCTAATATTTTATTTTATATTAAAACCAATTAACCGAATTTTTCTAAGCAGATTTTAAGAAACCTACTAAAAGTTAAGAATGCATAGAAAGGTCTTACGTTAAGAATGGCTTTCTAAATTTCTTAGACAGCCTTTCAATTGAAACTGGTTCACATGATTGTTAGATCTGTTCTGGATCGTCACTGGCGTCCTTTCTAGAGAAACCGGAAGTCAGAGCAGATTATTTTAATCATATATCGTTTTCAAGCTACCTGGAAAAATGTTTTTACTTGGATAGCACAGAAATATTTGCGTCAATATTTAAGATATCTTCACGCACTTTGGGAGTTATCGACATACCCGATATTAATAACGAAATTAAACCTGAAATGTTCGTAATATCGTCATTTATTGAAAAGCGGCTGCTTATGCAGAGAAGGTACGGTGCTATTCTAGTATTTTCAAGTTTTGCGATATCGTTATTAAATTGAAAGGACTAAATATTTACACTTTCCCCTTTCCATATTAAGAATACATTTCTAAATGTTTAAGCACAGTACCTTCTCTGCATAAGTACCGAAAAATTAAACATTTTATGTAACAAAAACCGAAATGAATTTTCGTTACTTTATTTTAAATCTCTCTAAAATGATTACCGGAAACTTCATTTTAATAGCTTCCAGCATGGCGGCTTTCCATGCATAAAATCGCATAAATTGTATTACAAAGTCTTGTAGGGGAAAAAATATAATTCGGTGAAACTTGTCGAGAGCTCTGTTTTGGGGGTTGTTTTGAAAATGTCACTAACATTTTCGTTCGGATCTTTTCTAATTGCATCAATACAATGAAAAGTAATTGAAAGAATAAAATTCAACAATCGTACTTATAAAAAAAAAAAAAAAAAAACGATTTTTTTACATTGCCCAATTCGCCGTTCACATTAGACTTAGACTTACGTTTTTAGGGTGTGCCGACAACAAAGAACGGCTTTTGGAATAAACACCAACCTTATACTCGAAAACTTATAAAGTTGACATTTCAAATGTAAACGGTGAGTTTTTGATTTTGTTAGCGCATGCGCAATTTAAAAAAAAAATAAAAATAAAACGGAACGAAATTTAAACTGTTTTTATTTTCCAAACCACCCAGAAACGGAGCGCTTTTAACAAGTTTTACCCATAATTCTTTGGTAATAATTTTAATTGTTTCAGATTGAACACAATGTTAAATATCAGGCTAGAATATATGAAAGTGTTTAACTCTGCAACGAAAAACGTAGCTGATCGACAGACTTTTAGGTGCTTTTTGCATTTATCGACCCGTGATTTCAGCGAAGATACTCGGATGTGCCTGGCAGATGACGGGAATAATCGGAAACAGGGGCGAGCCTTATTACAAAAACCTTTTTACAACCCCCCTTCTCCATATTAAGAATGGCGACCAGCACTGAAATTCATTGAGTAATAGATAAGAAAAAATGTCTTAATATCCAGCAAACTACTTGTTGACCGTTTCCGTTTCTTCCCGTCATCTGCCGGACACACCCGAATAACTTCGTGGAAATCGTATGTTCGTAAATGAAGACGTACCAACTTTCATAAGGTGAAAACTAAATGTTTTAGTGGGTTTTTAATGCGAACATAAATTTGTACAGCCTATGACGAGGAATTTACAGATTAAATATTTTCTAACGAAAATTGATAAATATGAACCCTGCAATGAAAGAATCAATGTATAAGTCGGTTTCATTAGATAATTTTGTGGGAATTAAGATTTGCAAAATACATTTTTGGAAAGGCTATTGTCTAAGGAATCAGAAAATCAATGTTTACATTTGCCAAGAAGTGCATATGGCGGGCATATTGGAATTTAAAAAATGTCGGCCGTAAAATGTACGTTTTGTAATATGTCTGCCTCTAAACTGGAACACTTTTTTTTTTTTTTTTTTTTTTTTTTTTTTTTTTAAATTACTAAAACTACATTTTCAGTGTCAAGGAATCCAATGGTCCATGTTATCATTCCGTCTTTTGTAACCTTCCGATTGAAATACATAATCCACTATATAGGTAAAAACTTAACAGCCCAGTCAGTCAGATACTAAATCAGTTATTTTTATGGAGATGTCTTTTGACTGTAAATTTTGGATGTTTGTGTAACCATCTTAAACATATGTTTGATCATAGTCGATGCATCATTTTCGTGCATCACAGCTTGGGACTCTTTATCGTTCTGGCACTAACTGCTGCACTGACACCTGTCTGTATAGGCTAAGTCCTTAGCCTTGCAGGAACATCTGCCAGGAGAACGGTCACCTTTGCATTGGACCATCTCAAGGATGGCCTTAGGGGCTGGGAGGACTTGTGGTCGTTGGTTTCAGCATGCCATCCAATTGCTTGAAGCACCCATTTTGCAGGGGATCCAGCTGTGGAATCTGCAGAGCAATGGTTGTTTGTGCCCTTGCTTGGACATGAACTCTCAATGTGCTGCTTCAGAGCTCCCGGTTAGTTTCTGCCATATGCTTGCAGAAAATATGCCATCGCAGTTCGGGGATTGTTTTGATGTTAACTTTGGGTGAGTAAGCTGCACATGGGAAGGACTCCAATAACTCTAGTATTGATGGCATTCCTTCTGTCACTTCTGTTTCATCCATAAGCATCTACAGAGCATTGATAACATCTTTATCTGCTTTGAGGTAGATCTGCGGTCAGGTTGCCCTGCCTATACAGGAGAACCTCCCTGTGTTGTCAGCCCCAGTGAACTATGAAAGGCTGGTAAAGCCTTTGCTCTTTCTTTACCTAGAGCTCGCTATAGTGGTTCAATTTGCACAATATCAGGCCATAGAAATGGACGTGTTTTTCAATAATAAATCATAATTTGCTGTGACTAGCACTAAAACGTCTGTATCTGGGGAGAAAAATACCAACTGTATCAGATGGGTTTCGCTGATGCCAGCACAGCCTGGTGGATCAGCAGTGCATTTGCTTCCTCGTGGTTATTTACTTCAAAGATTAGGTCTTTGTTGTTCCTAGTATATCCAGAAGCTGATGTGATAATCAACTTGGACGATCCCCTGTTGCATACAGTTTTGGCAACAATATAGTCGGTCAGATCAGCCTTCTTGTCATAGGTGAGGAACCTGCTCATTGGGATGTGTTTGATGTTAGTGTCATCTGACTTGATGCTGAATAGAAGCTTTTCCTCATCTTTATTCATCTCTGGTTGAACTCTTCAGAGAATCTGCCCTGTATGTGTCGAAAACGAGGATGGTTTCATCATAATCTCGTTAGTTGCATCAGTACATCATTGAAGCAGCTACTCAGATCCTTGACTGTCACTACTGTCGTTAGTTTTTGCTTAGCTTCTGCCCAAGCACCATGCCATCCACCAGTGCTATCTTTCGACTTGGCTGATCAATAGATGTGGGCTCCATAAATTCTGTATCCATTGCATCTTGGTGGGTAGAACTTCCAACTGGAAGTGACTGGTCTTCATGGGGCATGTCTTTGTCATCTTCTCCAGTAGATGGATTAACTTAGGCTTATTGTGGCATAGCAGAATTGTTCCATCGCGAGCATGCGGCCAGTGTCAGTGAATTCATGGTTCCCTATGGCCTCTTTCTGGTTGGTATCTTTGCTTAATCTGGCAAATACCATCAGCCTTGCAAACAGGTCCTTGGTATCCTTCAAATCCACAGTATTGTCTGAGTTTTACTGTAATCTTGTTCCCAGAAAGGAACATCGTTCTTTCGTCACAGGGCCCCAAAAGATGACCTCTTCATTGATCCACTCTGACACATAATCCTTATACTTCTGTCCAGTGACGTCAGCATTCAATGTGTGGTACATAATCATCTGGGATGTAGGTATTAGTGATCACATTGAACAGCTTGTCTCCTTTACTCATAAAGAGATTTCAATAGCTGGGTATGGCTTCCTTGATCTTGTCGACTGTACCTTTACTGCATTTGGTCCAAGCTCATGATCTGTGATTCTGTCAGCTTCCATGTCAAATTGACTCTTGAATTTTTTTTTTGACAGACGTGAAAATTCTGGTCTGACCAGGAAAAATCTGTCTGGTATTGGCATTGGAGATGCATATGATGCCGGAGCTAATCTTCACCAACTTGTTCAAGTGTTCACATGCATGGTTTGCTCCAACAGACACAAAGGGAATGACACTTTTCATGACTGATATATTGCCTGCTCGTAGTTCCTCCCATGTCTGAGGATGATTGGTCCTCAAGTTATGCATATCTGCGATATATCTTGGCCAGAGTCGCTTATACTTAATGCAGTCCATGGGAAAGAACAGCTTGCTCACTGCTTCTCTATCTTGCAGATGGAGTTCTAGGTCAGCATTTTCAGTTGCTGCTACAAAGAATTGCTTCAACCCAATCTAGGTACCTCCGCAACGGTCAAGGCTCCCAGGAGGGTGCTGTTTGCTTGCTTTACGGATTCAATCTTCGTGTCTTTACCCTCAGAACAGACCGCTTCTACTCCTGTTGCTATCAGGCACACCTCTTGGTTGTGGGTTGTCCTTGAACTCCTCCAGACACATTTCATAGTGCTATGTATGAGTAAATATGGGCATGGAAAGTTCGCTTGTGCATTTCAGGATTTGTCTTATGGCAGGACCATACACACCTGCTTCCAACTAGGCATCATCTATGCCTGAGTTCTCCGTGGAGGCACCAAGCGCTCTGAGGACAGCCATGACATGCAGCTCACCCAGTCTGGGAACAGCCATTTGTTTCAAGTCAGGTCTGGCATCTAGGAGCTGCACCACCTCAAAAAGCCATGTCAAAGGTAATGCCCGTGGGGATGATATTCCTCTACTGCCAACTTCCTCAGCTGATTTGCTTGTATCATCAATCAGTAGAGTTGACCATTCAGTAGTGGCAAGGCTCCAACCTGTGTTTAAAGTAGGCTGTGGTTTTGGCTTGTCACAGTGAAGCACGTCTACATGGAAGATTGTGACCAAGTCCTTAGCCCTGCAGGAACATCTGCCAGGAGAACGGTCACCTTTGCATTGGACCATTGCATCTTTGATCAGAGGTTCTGCAACAGGTTCTTTAGAAGGATCAACTTTCTAGTACACTGCCGTGATGGTTTCAGTGGGTGGTTCCTTTCCCATCAGAAGTATCCTCTGCAAAATCTTATCTATGAAAAACACAAAGGTCCCCTTCTTCAGGAATGGTTGTACATGGTTCTTGGTATGCTCTGGTGTTTTACACAACAGCATTTGCCAGAGCAGTTTCCATGAGAAGGGTACATCTATGTGAAATAGTGTAGCCATGAGCATTGAAGATCCATTGGCTTGATGCGTGTCATGGTGGACAGCCAATACCAGAACCTGAGGGCTCTGTTGTGCATGGGGGGTGACTTGAATGATGCTGATTCACTGCTTGGCTTGTACTTGTTTACTAGATTTCAACTCGTACATGGGATGTATGTCTTTGTAATTTTTGCAATAAATATCAGCCGCAGTTTGGTTGTTTTGGATCCATGTATGGATGCTCAGAGTAGCAATAAAAAACAATTTCTTAAAGTATCAGGTAAATGAACAATTTTAATTAGTGATATAAAAGCAAGATTTTTTAGGAACTGCTGGAATATGACTTTATAACTGATATATATTTATTACAAAGACATTGCAATAAACAACCACATCAGGTGAGTTTCGACCCAGTTATGCATCTAAGGGTTAACATTAAAAATGTTGCTTTATAACTACCACCCTTGGCTTCCTTAACATTGAAAATGTAGGTTTAGCAGTTAGAATTGGTGTTCCAGCTTATTTAGAGGCCGAGATTTTGCAAAAACGTACCTTTTACGGCCGCCATTTTGTAAATTCCAATATGGCCACCATATACACTCATGAGCAAAAGAAAAATATGGGCCAAGAATGGAAGAAATCGGTTTTTCAATATTTTTCTATGAATTTTTGTCAATTTTAACTGAAAATTTCTATTTTGCAGATCATTATTATAGCATATAAGTGGAAAAATTCTTAAAATGGTGAAACTGCATCTTGGTGAGGGATATAAAAAACCGAATTGCAGGATTAAGGCAGTCCAAAATGACTTACAAGCAGATTTTTGATATTTTAAGAAAATGTGAAAATCTTTTATGAAGCGAATTAGTCAAAGGTTCGAAGTCGAATGCTTGTGAAAGAGGAAATCTGGATGTGGTCGCCTTAGAGCATTGACTTTGAAGGACCACAGGCTTAAATTAACTGTTTTGAAGGATTGAAAGAATTAAACAGAGGCTGGAAATTCTTTTAGATATACAATATCTAGACGAATGGAAGAAGTGGGATTTTCTAAAAGGTGTGCAAGGAAGCCATTTTTATCTAAGAACCTCAATGATAGAAATATTTCTCGTTATGGCAAGAAAGATAGACCGGTTCAGCAATGTTTTCTGGTTAGATGAATCAAGATTGTCTTGTTAGTGATGCTCCCAAATGGTGCAATCTAAGAACTGGAAAGATTTTCGACAAGTTGCATAAAAACTACACTTAAACACGGGAATGGAGGGATATTGGTATGGGGAACTTTTACTGCAGCAGGAGTTGGAACGTATTTGATGTGAGAAGTCAATCGATACAAAGGAATACATTCGAATATTTTCTAATGCACAAGAGAGCAGGACTGTTAAGTATCCAGAAGCTGGGAATATCCCAGAACATTATTTTTCAACGTGATAATGCCCCTGTACACACTGCTAAAGTCACAAAGAATTTTCTGATAATTCAATTGATGTGATATTTTGCCAGGTAAAAGTCCCGATTTAAACCCAATCAAGAATATTTGGTCCATATTTCATGCCTTGGCCAGAATAGCTTTTTCGAACAAGGACAAGCTGTGGGGAAGCTGTGCAAAGCGAATGGAATAGCATCTCCTCTTCAGTGTTTCACTTTGGTTGAGAACACGTCTAAAAGGATTTTTTCTTTTAAGAAATCAAGAGAATGCGATTCCATCGTAGACATTTAAAGTAACTGTCTTGTTCTGTGCTATTAGTCTCGTTTTTTTCCTTGTTCAATTGTTCTTTGTTCAATATAGCTTTTAGTTCAATAACATGTAAAATTTGTCTGGTCCTTTATTTTATTTTTATTTTTTTTCTCACGAGTGTATATATCTTGGCAAATGCAAACATTGATTTTGATTCCTGAGACCTTTTCGAAAATGTAGTTTTGCAAAAGTTAAAATCGAGACATAAGGAAAATGACTATAAATGTCTTTTCGTGCGGACACAATCGCTAATTTTAAATGAAATCAACTTGGTCTAAATTAGGTATGTTACTGGAGTTTTCAATGTTGATTTTTATTTAATGATAATAAAAATGGTAAATATATCAAGCGTATAATTTTTGATTTGAATCTAAGAAAATATATGGCAATTAAGGTACACAGAATTTTCTACGTTTTATCACCATAAGAACTCGTCAGACTAAAATTAAATATTGTCAGATTTGTATACCATGTGCACTAAATAGCCCTTTTGAGATTCAAAGGTGGTGAAATCACTCGCATGAAAGAGTAATATTCATGCAAACTTTTAAGGTCCCATTTTAGATAAATACAACTTAAAAATCTTGTTCTCCCTAAACCAGATGTCCTAAATTAGCCCAAATTCAATGATTGGCGAATTTTTCTGATTACTTGTAATCTCGTAAATCATTACTGGAGTAACTACATTTCGTGTAAACTGATTGTCTGTACACATAATTAGGATGTGACAAAAGAATATTGTTTCCATTCTTTTGACTCTCGGGTATATATCCGACAGACACTTAACAGAACCACATCCATCTATATAAAAACATTGTCTCCTCAGCAACCGACAAGGCTAACATGCTTGCCAGTCAGTTTGCCTCAAACTCCACACTGGACCCTTCCAACCACCCCTACCTGACTTTCCTATGCGGACAGACGCCATGCTAGACGATCTGAAAACCACCTCTGCTCAGGTGCATGCTATCATAAAAAACCTTGACACTTCAAAAGCATGTGGACCTGATCTTATCCCAGCTGTGCTATTAAAAAAGTGCGCAGCCAAAGTAGCTCCAGTTCTCTCCAAACTCTACAACAAATGCCTTAAGGAAGCTTGCTTTCCGGGCTGTTGGAAAACTGCTTCTGTTGTACCAGTATTCAAGAATTCTGGCGAAAGGACTGACCCATCAAATTATCGCCCCATTAGCCTCCTCCCACTTATTGCCAAAATATTTGAGACCTTAATTAACCATGCTCTAGTCCATCACCTTACAGATGCTAAACTTCTGACAATATGGATTTAGACACGCCCATTCCACAGATATCCTAACTGTAATCTCTGAACGTATATACCATTCACTGGACAAAGCGGGGGAGGCCAGAGCGGTAGCTCTAGATATATCTAAGGCTTTTGACAGGGTATGGCATGAGGGTCTCCTCAGGAAAATCAGATCATACAGTATCACTGGTAGAATACTTAACATAATTAAATCCTTAGATAAGAGAAAAATCCAGGTTGTCCTCGACAGTCGTACATCTAAACAATGATATAAATGCGGGGGTGCCCCAGGGTTCTATCCTTGGACCTCTATTGTTCCTGATATTCATAAATGACCTCCCCAACAAAATTGCCTCTGAGATGGGTATATATGCTAATGACACTACACTCGATGGCAGGCACGACAGGAAGACGAATGAACACATTTCTAAAACGGCAGAAACACTAGAGGAAGACCTCCAATCTGTGGTGGAATGGGGACAAAAGTGGTTGGTCGCGTTCAATGCTGCCAAGACTAAATTAGTTTCATTCAATAATTACAAGAAACCCTCTCTACCACCTATAGCAATGGCCAACGACTCCTTATCTAAGAGTACATCTTTCAAACTGCTTGGCCTAACGTTCACAGGAAACATGAGTTGGAACAATTACATTGAAGGCATTGCAAGGGCCGCTGCAAGAAAGGTGGGCTCTCTACCGTGCTAGAAAACTACTAACACCCGAAAGTATCCTGTACCTCTATAAGGCCACCATTCGCCCATGTATGGAGTATTGCTGTCACATCTGGGCTGGTGCATCTGCTACTAGTCTATCGCTCCTTGACAAGGTTCAAAAGAGTCACAAACCTGATAGGCCCTGAACTGGCATCTAAGCTTCAGCCTCTGTCCCATCGACGAAATGTTGCATCTCTCTGCCTTTTCTACAAGTATTTTAGTGGTGAATGCTCTAACTGCAATCACTTGTGCCCCCACGACGTGAGCACCCTCGACAAACCCGACAGGCTGCTAAATCCCACCCCCACAATGTAGAGATCCCTAGATGTAAAAGATCTTTTTACTCCAATAGTTTCTTCCCCAGAACTGCTAGACTCTGGAATTCCATTCCAGGTCCCTGCTTCCCCAACAGTACTGACGTGCAGAAGTTCAAGTGTAACGTGAACCGACGTCTTGCTGCCCAAATCCCTACATAGTACCCCAGTAGTTGTTGCCCCTAATAGTAGCCCCCTACACCAAAGTGGCAATTTGCCTTGTTTGGGGTGAAAATGTAATAAAAAAAAAAAAAGAAAAGATATTAACGATATATGCTAAAGAGTCAAAACAATGAAAAGAATATGCTGTTGTCATAACCCTAATTATAATACCTTGCCTTGTGAACATTCACGCCAGATATCTGTATTGTCATAAAAACATATACTGCCTTAATCTTACCAGTAATTCCCAGTTTGGACACGCGAATATGTATATATATTAAAGGGGAGGGCTTATTGTCGTTGGGATCCTTGAAGTTCAATTTTTCAGATTCAGCCGTATTTTCTGCTGAAATGCTTTTCTTTTTTATAAAGGCGGCGAAATTTAAATTGACACTTTTTTTTTTTTTTTGCATCGGTTTTGAGTTCAACTTCATTTCTACATGATGAATTGCTAAACTAACACCCGAGTAGCGTTACAAATTGTGCTAATTTAATTTCACGAAATGGACCCATGAACTGGCCACCTCCTTCATACAACTGGTTAATTTTTACTTTCTACCTTAAAACTCTCCTTTTAAAATGGTTACTTTTTACAAGTTTTTGGGTATGCTGAAAACTATCCCATTCGAATATGGGGCAGGCAAATAGTTTTCTGGATATGACATTTTCTTTCCGATGTATTAAATGTCAATGGCATTCGCCATTCATAACATGGAGTGTTTTATAATGCACATTAGTACTTTCCAGTTGGCGGGGGGGGGGGGCATGGCCTTCAGTAAAAACATGGATTACATTAAATGTCTTAAACTATTTGTCTGCCTAAAATTTAAATGATATTCGTTTTTAGCATACTCAAAAACCTTTAAAAGTTTTCAATTTAAAAGGGAATGCTGAGGTGGAAAGAAAGTAAAGGGATTTAACCTCCATTAGATTTTCTTTGGATGTGTATAGTCTCAAGTCCTATACTCATAAACCTCTTTATAGTCTCAAGTCTATACAAACCACTTAGGAAACCTTCGACACATTGTTGAAATAGTCTAATTTAATGTGTAGTTTGAAAATCGGACCTAGATAATGTCATACGTGCAAGCCATATGCCAAAAGTTATTTAGAATAAACCACATTAGTATAATTTGTCGTTTATATTTTAAAGCTAACTGCATCTGAAAAATAAACGTTCGTATATACCCTTTCATTTTTTTGTCCATGAAAAAATCCAATTTGTATTGCATATTTTCTTTTTCAGCCTCCCATTTTTCCGAATAAGGTTCCTTCCATCCATATTCAAGATGTGGACAATGATAACTACGCTTCCCAGGGCTGCAACTATGAAATTATGCAGAGGATTAACTCTCTGCTGGATAATTCCTTGGACCTTACAACTTTGGCGGCTACTACTTCAATGCCTCCAGAACAGACGAGAGGTACGTCCTGAATCCATAAAAATACATTTACACGCACGGATACGGGATTAACTCTTAAGATTAATCTGTTGTAAATTCATTGAACGACTAATATTTTTACGATTCATGTGTAAAATAAAACTGTTACAGAAAAAATTGTTTTCACGCATTTTGGATAAAAGTTGATTTAAATTGTAATTTGAGTTGATTGCTGTCAATATTTATTGACCACTTTTGTGAATTGTTAACCTTCATACAAGGTGATTTCTCCCCCCCCCTCTTCAAATTTATTCTATAAAATCTATTGAAGTTAGCATATTTTTTATCTGTATTGCTCTGGATGAATATATCTAAAGGAAGGACAACCTTCAATCTATATACACAATGAATTTTTTGATATACACTTTAAATTTAGTATATAGGGTATTCAGACATGTGGAAAGCAATCCGTTTTTTATCCTTTTGAAAAAACTAACTCAGTCAAAACTGGTACTTGAGGGTCATTGGACTTTTATCTGCCAACAGTTTTAGTACTGCACATGCGTGAATCGTTCACGTGATAGCTTCCTTATGTTAATAAGTAGGTTTGAAGTTTTAAAGATCGTAAGCTGACCTAATGGTTATCGTACTTAACTCGCTGGCTTTAGGTTTTGGTTTCGATCTCAGCTCGAGTTTTTTTTTTTTTTTTTTTTTTTTTTTTTCCTCTCACTTCCAAGAAATGAACTTTTTTATTTGTTTTTTTTTTTTTAGGAAAAACAATTGCATTCACATGTTTTCCATTCCTTTTTCTCTAAAGGAATTCAACATTACGGTTAATGCCGGGTACATCAGCTAGTGTGTATGCATATATATTCCTTTATTTCAGTAACTTTCCGCCATTTCCAGTGTTATCTGGGCCCTGTCGGTGAGGCATTAGAATACACCGACTGCCCCCCCCCCCCCAGCAGAGGGTAAAAGTCCCTCAATGGGGGTCCTGGATATAACCTTAAACTATATCCAATGGTAAGGCCCTAGCTTGTGGGTTTTAGGTGTGGAGCCACCCTTTAATTGCCATTGCTCCCAGGTCCACTCTGACCCAGAGTGGTAGTACCTGTTAGGGTTCCAACTATGCGTTAAATAGAAACCGACTTGAAAACAAATATATTCTATTAAAAAAATTTTTCTTCCGAATCTTTGGATTCGGCATTAAATAACCCGAAAAGGGTTGATATGCCGTAAAACAACCAACCAATCCAGTGTTATCTGGTAAATAAAGGTGTACATTACTTTCAACAGGAATAGGCTGGGCGGAATTAAATGCTGTAGCTGCATGTTAAAACGTGGAATGAGGAAATAAAGGTGGATTAAAAAAAATTCACTTAACCTTTTATACTTTCTTGGACAACACTGGGTAGCCCTACTAGTCAATGAAGTTCAATCCTTTCTGAAATCCAACCATATTTAGTACAAATACGTCGTTCTATGCCTGCCCTTTCCACTAAATTTCGGTCATGTATGCCACGTGTCTTATCTAGTGATGAGACGATTCTAAAGTTTTTTGCCAATTCTTTATAAATCTCTAAAATATGTAACTATAGTTATTTCCTCATAATTACTGTAAAAGCACTTGCCAAATGTGCAGATATTTTCTCCGGCGTAAAATACACTTGTGAAGGATCTATTGATTTTAGTTTTACTGGCAGTTTAAGATCAAATATTTTTAACGTGACTACCAGCAGTGGAGGTCATGGATATGACCTTAAACTATATTCGATGGTGAGGCCCCAGCTTGCGGGCTCTGGGGAGTGTGGAGCCACCCTTTAATTGCCATTGCTCCCAGGTCCACTCTGACCCGGAGTTAGGGTTCCAACTATGGGTTAAATAGAAACCGACTTGCAAAAAACAAATATATTCTATTAAAAAAATTTTCTTCTGAATCACCGGATTCGGCATTAAATAACCTGAAAAGGGTTGATATGCCGTAAAACCAACCAACCAACCAGCCAGCAGTGGAAAATTTTAAACAATTAAAAGAATCGCTTTTGGCATCGGAAAATAGGCACATAATTTTCCGACCCTCCCCCCTTGAAAGTTTCGATTTTTCTGATTCTAGGTAATCGTCCAATCACTAGATTAATCGCCATTTAATTGCATGCAAGGATAAATTTAATCCGAATTGCCTAGAATCATGAAGAGGAGCATCCTAGCCAAAATCGGTATTTGATTTTGTAATTTCATGATTAAGATATAGCTAGTCGATCTATTTTCATTTTTAAAAGTGCTGTATCACGTAACTCTGAGCACACATACTGATCAAATATCGCATCGACCAACTCTTATCTCTGCTACTAGGTCAGGCTGGCGGAAGATACTGGCTTCCTTGCCAAAAATGCACCTAATATTTTCTTTCCCTTCACAAAACTCAATCATTCTGCAAAGTCGAGAACTTTTCTTTTACAAAAATCAAACCAAAAACACTTTATTTTATTTTATTTATTTATTTATTTTTTTTTTTTTATATAAATATCTGAAAAGCAAACCTGAAGCAATTTTTTCCAAAAATATTAGCTTTGTCATTAAATGGTTAAGTTGTAAAGTAAACCAACCTAATCAACCGGCTTGTATGAGGTCACAAGTGTAACCAAGCATGAAATAAAATACAATGTTAAAACAGTCATGCCTAGCACATTCCAAAAATGAAGCATAATTTTGCATTGGCAGTTTTGGTTCTGAAATTGTCGCTCTCCTGCTAGATTCGATAATCTTAAAGATGCAGAGTAACCAACTCTACCCTAGTCACATTCTAATAATAAAAAAATCTTGCTTCCCACAAAAATTAAAGATCCCTAGATGTCGGAAAGCCTTCTCCAATAGCTTTTAAACGGCTAAACTTTGGAATTCCCTGCTTCCCCAACTGTACTGACATGCAGACGTTCAAGTGTAATGTGAACACATTTTGCTGCCCAACTCCCTACATGGTGTCCCTGTAAATGTTCCCAAATAGTATTCCTTGTCATCAAAGTGATACTGTGCTTTGTTTGGTGTGAAAATAACCGAAACTAGAGCTTTTATGTGAATTAAACCAGTTTTATTAGTGGAACGGTACATGCGTCAAAGTGCTGAGCAGAAATAAATGATAGTTTCTATGTCCATATAATGGCAATACCTGATGCCATCTATCAAAAAATTAAATCCTGTGAGAAAATAAATACTAGTGTTTCCCTCTACTTCGATATACATACGTGAAGAAAATTCACATGAGAGATAGATCCTAAAGAACACAAAATTCACGCTGTTAAAACACTTGCTCGGTTGTGTCGGTGCTTGCAAAAGCGATGTGCTATACCAAGTAATCTATCTTCCTTAACCAAGACAAATCTGGAATAGCAAATTACACTTCGCCGTAAAGTAGAAAGTTCAATATAGAAATTATGCCGAATCAGTAATTTCTTATAGTTCCTGACTGGGAATTAATTCAAACTCCTCGCAATGGGGATTTTGTCACGGAAAGCACAAGTTCGTAACAATGCTCTCTGCCAGATAGTGTGACAGTTCCCTTGATAGATGAATATTTCACGTCTTTCACATTCCAGTCAAAACTAGAAACTTGAGAATTAACCCAAATTCCCCGCAATGGGGATTCAGCAACAAAAAGCACTTATCTCTGAAATACTTTCTGACAGAATAATGCGGGAAGACATCTTGAAATGGAAACTATTAAATTACGTTCATTCAGTTCAACAAATTGGCAGAATCGGTGTGGTATTTGTTCTGGTGCTACGCTTCACCTTATCTGTCCTCTGTCAGTGGAGAAATCCTTCATGACTAACATTTGTTCCTATACAGTGCTCCATTTTTGGGAGCTGAATTTAGCTCCAATTAAAAACCGACCTTGTGTCCAACTCTGCCCTCGTGAGGAGGCAAGTAAATAACAAATAAGAAACTGATTTCTCGTGCCTTTAAATTTGACGCCTTTCGTGATAATCGTTTGCATAAAAAAAAAGGTGAGGCACAGAACGTTACAACTTCGGAAGTGCCTTAGGCACCTGCAATTTCAACAGATAAACTAGAATTTAACTTGTTGGATTCTGTGTTCGTCGTATGCACATTTCTTCTGTGTATAGGAGAAAATAACGCTAATAAATGTTTGTCTAAGCTATAAGACGTGGATATGCTTATTTCATGTGTAATAATCAATGTTTATACTGTACACACTTCAGTTTTCTGTCCACTGTTTGAATATCGGCACTAGCATTTATTTTAAGCACAAAACTATCAAAATAGCAAAGTGTCAAATGTCACTGAAGGGTTTGAGAATGTCATTTCATCATTAATGATTTTTTTTTTTTTTTTTTTTTTTTTTTCAGATATTTTAGATATTTTGAAAATTATGGATAAATATAGAATTGAACAACGTACGCAAGTCATGAATTCTAAGTTCAAACCCCTTCAGTGACTTTTTGGACACCCTGTATTTGGTTGGGTAATTGATTCCACATACGTGATATTAGCCTTTTCTATACTGACTTGTTCCTCAGAATCGGTTCTGTTTCCTTTTATTCCAGCTTTTATACTCTTTAGCCTAGTGGTCTCATTAATTTTGGTACCTTATTGTAAACGGCTTCTTACTCTAGTAGCTTTTCAAGAACTTCAAGCTTGTAGAACTTTCTGCTGGCCGGTTTCCTTTATACAGCCTTGGTCTATTCAAGACTAAAGCCAATAAGCATCTTTCGTTCTTGTTAGCCACTTTACATCAAGTGGCTTCGCACCTTGTCAGAGCAGTTTTTATAAATTTCAACTCCGTTATGGCTGCTAAATGTTAAACACCTGGACCAGTGGAAGGGCAAAACACTGTCTACTTATTTTCGTCAGTACAGGTCAACCTTAAAAATTTGCCTATATATATATATATATATATATATATATATATATATATATATATATATATATATATATCCGAACTCTTCCATTAAATCGTCTAAACTCTGATAGTATCACAACTGTGAATGGTTGGCACAGTAGGACTTGAGCTCAAATCCTTGTATATGCGATTATTGCCATTGCAAAATTGTCGTTCAAGCTACAAAAAAATCTTACATTGACCAGAAAAATACTTATTCAATAAAATGTTACTATCATATCGTATGAAGCTTAAAGGATTGTTGGCATTGGTTTCCCCGATAATTGTCTAGTCTGAATTCTTTCTAGAAGGACACCGAGGAGACGACTAAAAGGCTGCTAACATCCTAAGTGAAAGTAATTTTTGTGGAACGAACTGTACTATAACTTAGAAAACCCAGATCGTCAGTTTGTCGTTAACCACTCGATCATCGTCACCTGATATTGTTTAAAAAAAAAAAAAAATGCATGGCTTGGGACCTTACAGGTATCATTGGCGTTCCTAGATCGTGTCTGATCTTAGTTCTGTGTCCTAAGGGGGGGGGCTGGTAGTGAGCGGCGCAGTCGTTCTTTTCAATATAATTTGTATTTGTTACTGCAAAAATCAAACATGGAAAAACTGGCAAAGATAATACGGTAGCCATAGCTAGGTTTGAATGTTCGAGATGGGGTTTTAATTCCAGTAAGCAATTCACAATGAATCCATTTGACCTCTCGTTCACATTAAACTTCCATCCATACTTTTATAATGAAAATAACCTTGCTTGAAGTAATGTTAGCCATACTCTAACAGGTGGCCAATACGCGAAATTAGAATAGCCTGTGCTTTTGTGGATTAATTTGGAAATTCTTACTTAAACGTCCTACCCTCCCAGAAAAGGTGGTGTTGAAAAATCGATATGTTAATGTTATGTTAACATTAATTTTATAGAATAGGGGGCCTTAGATCTTGGAGTGTGCGCGCGCATATATTCTGTATTGGCACTGTTTTACAACAGTTCACTGTGCAAAAGGAGACGACTCTTACTAAGATTCGTTTTTTATTTAATATAATGTAGGACGCTGGAGCCAACGAAATTTTTCATCAATCAAAACATTAAAAAAAAATAAGCTGCGACGATTTTTGTAATGTAACAAAGTTAACATTATTAATACAAAATGTAGTCTGTACGCGACTATGAAAACCAACCATGTTTTCATTAGATGAAAATATTAAAAGCTGCGGCAACTTTTTTTTTTTTTCTTTTTTTTAAATTAGTTATTAAAATACAAAGAATGAAACTTTTAATAAAACAGCAATTTCATTCCACAAATCACTTTCACTTAGGATGTTGGAGGCCTTCTCTTGGTTTCCCCTTCGATGTCCTTTTAGAAAGTAACTTTTACAAATGCGTTTACAATTCCTCTACAACTATCGAATTTTAATTTTTTTTTTTTTTTTTTTTTTTTTTTTTGTAACGTTAAAAACTAGACGTTGGTGTTAATATAAGCTTTGTTACAGTAAAAGTCATTGCAACTTTAAATGTTTCAGCCTTGTTTTATTCTAGTTTCCTTTGTATTTTAAGGCTACTTAAAAAAAAAAAAAAAAAAAAAAACTTACCATAACACTCAATTTTTAATTAAAAAGTTGCAGCTTTTTAAGATATTTTCATCTAATGAAAATATCGTTGGCTTTCTCTTAATACTCACGTAAAGACATTTTGTATTAATATTATCAACTTTGTTAAATTAAAAAAATTCGCAGATTTAATGTTGATTTTAATAAAAAAAAATCCTTTCGAGCGTCCTAAATTGAGAAAAAAAATGACCGAATCTCTGGGAGTTGTCTCCCTCAGCACAGTGAACTATTGTAAAACGGCGCATATATAAATTAGTAGCCGCCCGGCATTCCCTGGTCGTAAAATATGCTTAAATATATTTTGATTAATGCATATTTCGTATTCATATTATATTCGATCCAATATGTAGTAATGATTTAAAATTCAAGATTCGTACGCCACTACAGAGAATCGAAACCGAAACGTTCAGCTTGCGATTTACTTTTTCCTTTTACGTTAATGCCTAAGCTATGAAGACATTGGCACTGCTTTTGTTTTTCCCAGCTAAAACCCAAATAGTTTCGCATGAATTCGAATACTTTATATAAAGTTTCATGTCTGTAGACTCAAAACTGAGTTTGGTAGGCAAATTTTTTAAAAACAAATACAGGATATGCCGAAAATCAATGACCCATTTTAACTTTAAATAACCTTTATTTGAAGTTATATACATGGAATCAAAGTATTATAAAATAAAAGCGATAAATTATATTTTTTTACCTTAGTAAGCTTGAGGAACTTGTCTTGTAAAATGTGAAAAATAACATCCTGCAAATGCCTTCCATTTCCCCTTCACAAATTTGAGCTTGTTTTGATTACCTCTGCTATAATTTTTACCTAAGTTTCTGTTCTTATTTCTGTTTTTCTTTAGTTCTAAAGATTAGCGCGTGTTGACAAAAACCCTTTCCTTAGATATCACCACAATAGGTGCATCTCTCACATTGAAATGTCTTCGATAGGCTCTTTGGGTTTGAATTATTGAACCTTAATTTTAATAGTAAAATTGTACACTTTTTGTGCGTTGGATAGTACTGAATTTTTCTTTTAAAGATCTGAAAAAAACAAAAAAAAACAAAACTAAATACTTAGAAATATTTTAATGGGCCAGTAACTTCTGTCCCACCTTGTATATACACATACATAATTAGTTTTTACTATAACATTTTTACGCAAATATTACACAAGTATAAATAATATAGAATATCTGCATGAATATAATTAAACGTAATAGTTAACTAAAGATAATCACATAAAACCCGAAAAAAAAAAAGGAAATTAAAATGAATGTTTAAAAAGAATCTGCAAATTAGCTATATCTTTTTCAGATGAACGCAATTCCACGATCCATATATTCTATTTCTTTAAATAGAAATGGGTTTAATATCAATACACAAAACACATTTCTAGGAGTATAGATAATCATTCTAGTGACCAAAAGATAAAATTAAAAGTTGCTTGTATTGAGACTATTCTCATCTTTAAATGTCATTTGCACTTGAAGGACCTTTCACGTAACTGATAAGTACTAAGTAAAATTATATATGGACTATCCCTTGCAAAATTAAAAAAAAAACAAAAAAACTGGCACTAGATAAAATTCGGCAACTGACCTGTTTCAACTCGGTGCAGGTGATAGGAAGAATACAATTATTGCTTGAAGTTAACTCACAGCTCTCGAAGGAGGGTATGATAATCTTGTGGATTAACTAATGGGTCTTGTTCCAAATTCTTGAGTTCGAGATGGACCTGCAGTGGGTCAGGTTACATTGGCCGAAATGTGAGAACACTCAAGATGAGAATGGTTTGAATAATCTTAACACAATCAAACCTCCTCTCGGAAGCTGTTGCATATTCTGCATTTGCTATAATTTTGTATAGCATAAACTCATTCGTATTTGGAATCTTCGGACTAATGTTCTCATCTGGAGTCATTTTCACAACGTTTCGGTCGATGTAACTTCCGACCTTAAGGATTACCTTATCAAACTGGGAATGTTCCTGTCGAACCCTAAATGGAATTTTGAACAGGACTTTTTTTTTATTTTTTAATACTATGTACTTCATGGCTATAGTATACTCTTGTTTATTCAGCCATGACTGGATAGAGGTCCTAAGTAATTTGCAATTGTATCTTTCGGTCGTCCAGACTGAAAATTGAATCTTAAGGTCATGGCTGATGGAACGAAAGCATGCTAGCACCATGAAGTAATTAAAAGGTTCCATTAGAAATCTGTCAATTCCTGAGTTCGAAGAGACACAAGTGAAGGTCGGAGGTTACATTGACTGAAACGTTGTGAAAATCACACTCAAGATGAGAACAGTAGTCCGATGAATCCAAATACAAATAACCAATCCTTATCTAAAAAAATTCATAAACGTAAACTCTCGTATGTTTATGCATAACTAAAGTACTCCCTAGGCACGTGTACATGAGTGGTAGGGTGTTATTCTCAAAACTCTTTATCCGTTTGGACTTTTTTCTAGAAAAGTCCAAAATTGTGTTCTTGTAATTGAATTAAAACAAGACTGAAATAATGTATTTGCATTGACATTTTTCTAACTGGTTTCTGTTATTCCTCCCCCCCCCTTTTTTTTTTAACAAAATTATTGCAGCTAGGCGAGTTCGTGTTGTACTGGAGGGATGGAGAAGAATTAGAATTCTATCGAGCATTCACCATGAACATAACGATACAGTAGCGGCACCTAACATCTGCGAAAAGGGGCAGATGAGCGTGGGAGATCATGATCCACTAGGTTGTGTGGTCGGTTTTGTACAGCCAGGGCAAGAGTGCTCAGAATGGCACATTGATGCTGAACTGAAAAATGTGATTTAATGAGAAATTTTTTTTCACCATGTTTTACTAAATTGTTTTAATATATGAATTTTTTTTTTTTTTTTTTTTTTTTTTTTAACGTATGAGACTAAATGTATCCCTATACGAATTAAATTTGATTTTCAAATCTATCTTACGATTTAGCAATATAAGAACCCTCCTTGTAAAAGAGCTCGGTTTAATTAATTTATTCAAAATACTGTACAGAATTTTTTTTTTTTTTTTTTTTTTTTTACACAAGATTGCTAACAGTACAATCATTAAATCACTTGCTTTGTGAATTTAACTCTTTATATTTTAAAGTTTATATCTTAGTACTGTTATCTTCTATTGCAACGATACGCAAAAACTGTAAAATGTTTGACAGTCATCTTAATAGATGGGAAATTGAAAATAAACAAAATACAGCAGCATGGCTTACCAAACGCAGTAAAACTTAATTTTCTGACCTATAATTTTGAAATTCTGTATTTGTTTTTACTTCAAATTGTTTTTGTTACTTTCACTTAGCCGAACACTTGTCAATCGAAAATGAAATTCGATATTTTGTGACTGCCAATTTCAAGATTAAAATGAAAGGAGGTTACAATAACTTGACCCACCCGCCAAGTTCCCGGACTTTGGATTAACGGTACACGTTATAATTTTTAAAAATCGGTAATTCTGAATCTTTCATAATTCGTCTAAGGGAGGTAAATCTATTTTGGGAAAGTAGTTAAAAAATTTTAATTATTCTATCGTCGCATTTTATTAACATTATGAAGTTAAAGCATTTTTCTGCATTTTTTACGTGCCCCAGCGTAGTATAAACACCCCAACCTCCCATGTTAAGAACTGCTTTTCTTAAGCCGTTCTTAACATGGGGGAGTTTGGGGTGTTCAATACGCTGGGGCACGTCGTAAAAATTTATCCATTTTCTAATCCTTAGTAAAATATTTACCTCCCTTAGACCAGTAAGTTCAGATTGTGAATTGCTAAAAAATCCTAAGCTTAAAGATCCCCCCCCCCCCCAAAAAAAAAACTGATCGTCATTTTCGACTTGTTTGGCTAAGTGAAAGTATAACTAAGCAAATTTTGAAATACAGGATTAATTTCAAGACGTTCGCACTAAACAGGTCGGTAGGAATTTAACCTTTACCAAACACAGTAAAATTTATCCTATTTTTAATGAATCTTTTTAAACTGCACGAATACAATGTTTGGGTTCCGTTCTTTATGTACTTATATATATATATATATATATATATATATACACACATCTGATTTATAAAATACATTGAAAATTTTCATTTCAAAATCTTTCAAGATGCTGTAAGTCAGTACTCATTCACGCGGGATCCTTTTGCTTCAAGTCCAAGCGCCTACAATTATCCTTTCAACATTTCACAGTCGGATAGCAGCATCTCTTGTAAGTCTGTCATTTCTTTTTATCTTTAAAGTCTGTTTTGTCTGATTAACAGAAATTTTTCAACTTTTTTTTTTTTTTTTTTTTTTTTTAACAAATAAAATCCATTTTCTGTAATTGAATTATTTATAAATAAAATTTTTTCTTTAAAAACTTAAATTTTTGTAGTCTAACAAATTAAACATGGTAATAACGTATCGAATACAGGATGCCAAAATTTCTATCCATCAACCAGACAAAAATGAATATTCGGATTTCTTTTTATCAGCTGAAATATCAGAATTCAAATATGCTCTCTGTGCAGTGATTACTGTCAGTGTAACAACTTAAATGCGCATTCGTCTTAATCAGGTGTTGTCGTGGCCTTCATAGACGGACCCTTTCCATCGAGTCTCGGTTTTCTGCTGACGTCACAGTGGTTGGTGCTAATCCTCGACAAAGATCTCAAAATGCCTGAAATTATTTTTAGAGGATTAATAGATCCTTTAATGTATTTTTCCTGACTCTTGCCATCAGGATCCTGATATTAAAAATGGATGCTTCTCTGGAGCAGTTTAAAAATCTGAATAATTTTTGTAGTAATATTACTATTATACTGGATAATTTTTTTTTTTTTTTTACACTTTGAATATTTAGATTTCTACAACTGATTAGGGGATTTTTGCACTATTGAATTGAAAAATGGCATCCGTTCCTCTCCAGGTCGGATTTTTGTGCCAAGTTGATTTGAAGAAAAAAAAATTCGGATCCTGTGACAAAATGAATTGTGGAATTGTGCTGACAATAATCGGCTGATATCCTCCTAAATATTAAATGTCTGGCCAACATTTGACGACGTGATAGAAACATTTGACATTAAACTTAATGGTGGGCATTAATAAACATAAGTACACGTAAATTGCATATTGCTCCGCCATTGTTCAAATTTCAAGGCTTGAAGTTGGTTTCTTCGAACTCCTGAAGTATTCAGCGGCAAGGAGGTCTCTTCAGATTCCAACAGTCAACTATCATGACTGCATTCCAGTGACCCTGATACATGGTCTCCATCTCTTTCAGGGTCTTATGGAATCTCCCCCCCCCTGCTCGTTCCTCATTGAACTCGGTCTCTCAGAAAACCAGTCCATAAATGAAAGCTGGTAGTGCGTACTGATGCTCATGCTGCAGCCTAGGCTTCTGAAAGCAGTGAGCATAGTTCTGAGTAGTTTAAGACTTTAGTGTTGCCAAGTTCTTCACTACGAGAAAAAAATGCTTTCCATGCTTCCAATTCAATTTCGCTCATTGAGGTTTCAAACTCTGTATCTGAGCTGCTGGATATGAGGACCGTCAAAGATGCCAGCTTTCAATTTCTCCATAGTTAATTCTGGAAAAGCTTGATACAACTGAAGCAGTTTTCATCCTTGTCCAAGGCCTTGGTGAACTGCTTAAGCCGAGCTTGATGTGTAGTGGTGGAAGGAGTATTCTGTCGACCAGATGATCGTTAATGACGTTCCTTTCTTTACAAGGCACCAATTCTCTCCTGTGGAGATCAGTCCTTCATGTATGCTGCACACGAATTTTTGGAAGAATTCAAGGTTTTCTGATTTCGAACTAGCCCTTTTTCAACGTCACCTAGAACTATCGAACCTGAATACTTTTCATTAAAAATATTTTCCGATAAAAATATGGCATTTTACCCCACCAACCTTAAAATACAAAAACAAAACATGGCCATAGCTGAAGTTTTACCTGATTGAGCGAAACTAATGTGATTTTTTTTTGGATTCTGTATCGGATTCGTCCTAATTCAGCTGAAAAATCGCAGATAAATTTGGCTAGTGTTACACATCAATATCTTGTATACAAATGGACTGATATTGTAACTTCAAAAGATTAGTCCTCATTGTTTGACTTTGCATATTTTGATAAACTAAATTTTTCATATCCTCAATAAAAATGAATTTTTACTTAAAATTCATGAAACTATAATTATGTTCCTTATGTAGCAACACACCCAACCTATTCATTTTGAATTCATGTAAATTAGTATCAAAGTCTAGTTTCTGTATAAATGTGATCGTGTAATTAGTGTTTTTTCTTGTGTTTGGTTGATCCACCACTCTAATGCCTATATTTTAATGTTGGAAAAATTTACCGTTCCCAAAGTACGGGGGTGGGGGGCACTCTGAATGAGAACAAAAGTTCATATGGGTCTCCTTCTCATCTAACTACAGCATGGTTGTTTTAAAGACCTATGTTCCCAAATTTTTATAGTCTCAAATTCAGCTCGGATCCAACCATGGTCTGTAATTCTCAAGGTATTTCTCACCATCCACCTGACAAGAAACTTTGTCTTTGAGTTACCTTTGGGTCTTGATAAGTGACTCGTAAAATAAAAACTCATGTCGGATCTTGAAACCAGAATTTTCCTGACCTGTTTGTCTTTTCCTTTGCTGGTACATAGTTATGTAAATAAAAATAGACTACTTATTTTAAATGGGTTCTCTATTAGTCTTGTATAAACTTCAATTAAAATTTTCGTCTGAAAGGCGTATGCATTGGTAAAATTCATTTTTGGTGTTTGACATTTATTTCTAATTTAAATTGTCTAACAGATTACACACCCGAGAGAAGCCAAATACGACCGATTCGTGGGGAAACTTCACCCAGTTCTTCAAGGTAAGAATATTAAATTTACATATTTTAAGCTCCTAAAAAGTGGAACAGAAAACAATTTTTTTTTTTTTTTTTTTTTTACTAATCAAAATCCATTGTTGCTACTCTTTGGGGGTGGTGGTTTCAATCCTACCCAAAGTCAACCAGGGGCTTAGTTAGCCAAAAACGTGGAAGTCGTTAACTAATGAGGATACAGTTAGGACTTTCCTATCCTGTTGCGGTTTACCACCTTTTTGAAGCCAGAGAAATAGTTGGGAGAAACTAGATGAGGATAATACTCTGTGATGGTACGATTTCAATATTTTCATGATTCTGATACAATTAGATTCCAATTCTTTATGAATCTCAATATTTAACTATAAAGTTTCCCACTCCTTGTCTTCTATTACTGTAAAATACGTTAAATATACATTTTTCTCAAACCTATAAACAAACGTGTGTGTGTGTGTGTGGGGGGTAAGCTGATCTGTAGATTTTAGCATTATTAGTTTAAAATTAATATTTTATTACTTCCAACAAAATCAAATAAAAGATTATTGAAGGAATCGCTTTTTGCATCGGAAAGTATGCACAAATTTTTCTGATTGTCTACACGCACATTTCTGGTGACGTTATTAAAATTGTTTTCCACGTTGTATTAAATTCTATACTAGGTCTGCTGATTGTCGCCTAGCATATGTACTGCTACTTTAAGTCCTCTTAGTCTCCACCGTTCTTAGACTGAAATTTATTTCATCCCAGAACGGTAAATGGCTTCCCTTTCCCTTCCGTATGTGGTCGGCCAAACAAAACCTTTTTGTCATATTCATGTATTACTTTTTATGGACTTAAAAGTGGAACTGGTTCGAACTTAGCCTTCTTATTTTCAGTCATCGTTAACTACTTGACCACTCCCTAATTGTTATGAATCTTGCACTGCTTTAAAATTAATTATTGTAGATTTACTCAATATCTCCCTAAGAAATGATTGCTAAAACTTTGCTAGGCATTTGAAAAACTTGATTTTTCTTTCAGTGATTATGGTTCCCTGTCTCCACTCAGTCCTTTTTCGGAATGCTTGTCCCCAGTGGAGCGACTTCTCTACAACCAAAGTCCAAAGTCACGTTCTCAGACCCCCTCTGAGTATGAATCGTGCTTTTATCATGAAGATGCCGCGGAGAGTAGTGCCCTCGCCGATTTGATGGTATGAATTTTTTTTAAAAATTAATTCTAAGGTTTATTTCTCCTGATGCTCTTTGACCAGTATCCTAGAGTGGTTTTGCGGCCTTAATAAGCACGACTTGTTAAAAAAAAAAAAAAAAAAAAAAAAATTAAAACTTTCTTTCAGCTTTACATCTAATGGTTTCTCTTACATTAAACCCTTGTATTTATTACTAGAAGGGATACCCAAATTTTTTGGGATTGACTGAAATCCTACAAATTTTATCAAGGCCTAGAGATCACTCGAGGTTAAGGGTGTACAGTAGTCAATTGGACAATAGTAATCGTTAGTAATGGAAATTAGTTAAATTTGTCAACTTAAGTGGAACAGCTCAAGAACTTGTTTACATTGGACTTGAAGACAACCATATTGTAGTCAGCAGGAAGACAGTTCTACAGGCGTGCAGTTCTAAGAAAGCTTTGTTCATGGAATCTGTTTAGGTTTAGGCACAGATAAAGAGTGGGGGGGATTATTCTTAGTATTTTCAACTAAGAAAGTTTGGCGAAGGGGGGGGCATAAATTGAAGCTCAGTTGAGCACTTGCCATGAAAATAACGATAAAGCAAACTCGCAACATCTCTTCTGTGAGATAGAGGTTGCAGGGAAGAGAAAAGGACATCTCATACGATGCTGTGAAGTCTATTTTGAACTCTATCAAGGCAGGAAAAGTCCTTTCTAACAGCTCCTGCACAGATGTGGCAACGGTACTCCATCCTTGGACGTACCGATGTGTCAACAAGATTACGCCGTATAAATTTCAGAGATATTGCTATATCTCTCTATATTACTATTTTTAAATACGTTCGGACACACACACACACACACACACACACACACACTTTTGTAGAACGAATTTTTAAATAGTCTTTATTTGAACTTTTATAATAAAAATATTTGTCTGAAATTTTTACCACTTAGTCTGACAGGCCCGCAGCAATTGTCGGGGGAGGGGCTTTGCTAAGTGATGAATGGAAAACGAATTCTCATTTACACATTCGTGTGTGTGTAATAAACATTTGTTGTTGCTTGGATCAAGATCAAAATGTATCTGATCTTCAGATGCTGCACTTCAATTTCTTGTTCTCTAAGAATCCAATGTTGGCAACTTTAATTTCGTATATATCTGAATCTGTTATATTGAAGATCAAATAAAACGTTATTGATTTTTATTTTCTTCAAAGATCAAATTCCGTAAAAGAATTTCTCCACAGCATGAAATAGCGATATGTTAGATTGAATCTAACAGTATTTTCCTGTTCAATTGTTTCTTTAATCGGTTTGGACTATTTATTTCATGCCGTGAATGATCATCAGATTACCTCTAAACGTCTTTGTGGATGATTTTTCTTAAAGACCATTATTTTATTAAAATAGTTATTTTATTGTAATAAAATCTAAAATCTTGTTTGGGTCGTTTTGATCATTCAATGTTAAATCGTTGTTTTGTAAGTCAAATTTTGAGTCGGATTTGAAAGTCGATACTTGGCAGTTATGTGGGTGTGTGATCTATATAGATATCATGCACATATAATACCGTCGTGGGCTCAGACGACATAATTAATGTTGCCACACTGGTTCCTGTTAGATCACCGAAGTTAAGCAGCATTGAGCCTGGTTAGTACTGAAATGGGTGACCATTTGGGAAGACCAGATGCTGTATGTAAACTTTGCTTATTTCAGCATTGTTTCCAGTCGTTTAGCAATTCTCTTTTCTACTAGATTCGAGCAGTGTCGATTCAGGAGAGTTGGAGATTGCGTAACCCTTGCCTCACAATTACATATGCAGCTACCTTTTACAGAGGGTTATCCATTCTCTTGATATTCAACAGATGCATCAGGTTCTGAGTGCTATCCGGACACTGCCTTCTAGTTAAAAAAAAAAAAAAAAAAAAAAAAGTTGCCAAGTCTGCAAAGGATAAGAAACTTGTCTGCCCATAATTCGCCTTTATATAGTTTATTGTTGCCACATATTAGGTTGGTGCTAAAATTTTGCTTTGTTGACGTTCGACTTAAAATAAAAAATTTTTTGCACCAACCTAACGGATTGGTTTCCTGTCTGTGCCAAAATTTTTAATAGATCTACCAGTGCAGTTGCATCTGTTCTACAAACATTTCCACATAATGTGCACTGAATTTATTGCACTTGTATACTTCGTAACATACTCCTGACTAGCACAAATCCAGCGTTCATCGTCGGTCCCTAAATGTTGATTTTCTATTCTAAAAACTGTCTTCCTTGGACCACTTGCTTTTTGGAATTCCCATCCCTGCTCCGTTTCTCTGACCATATAAACTTGTAGAAATTTTAGTAATGTTAACCAACACCTTGCTGTCGGCTCGTCCACCCTTCATCCAACAAAAAAAGTTAGAGTATGCAAGGTCTTATTCCGTGTAAATGTAAGAAAAAAAATGCATCTCCTTTCCAGCTATGGTGTAAAAGACGACTCTTCATCTGTAAAGGGCACTAGTGTAGATAAAACCTTTGAATACTTATGATCAGGTGTCATTATTTGCCTGATGGTGAAAGTGGATCTTGTTCTCACCGATGCATATTTCGTCGCAATCAAATTAATCTGAGGCGGTCAATTTACAATTATATGGATGTAAATTTCAATGAAATGTGCTCAATTGAGCCTCAATCTTGGGGTTTCTTTTTAAAACATTCACAGTAAGAACTCTTCACCTACAATGAAAAAACTGTCCTTTCGTGTGTGTATAACTAAGACAAAATTTTCATGTTTATTTTTAAAGAACTCCTGTCTGAAACTATCATGGAACTACTTCCCTATAGACTGCAACATGGTCATCTTCAAATACTTGTTATGAACCTCCCTCATAATTAGCTTGTGTTCATGCCATTCATTTTTCAAATTCTTATAATTTAACTAAGAATCTCATCAACCCATTTTTTATGAGTAGCTCTTGGTCTTAATTTAATAAACTTATTGGAAGTCAAATGTGTACTTTATGTCCAATAACTTGGTTTTTCAAAGTTTAAACATTCATTAGTCAGATTAATCATGATTTGACTTTGATATAAAACGTTAATGCTTGTCTGAGGTGCCTTCAATAAATTTTCATACTTTCACATAGGCACTCTGATAGTACATGCATAAAACTCTGGGCCCCCTTTGAAGTAATCCTCTCTGGCTGCAATGCACTTGTACCATTCCAGCAACTTCTGGGAGTTCTTGTGTCAATGATCCTTGTCAGTCTTTATCTCTATTGTCTCACAACTGGTTCTAAGGTTTTCCTTGAGCTTAGGGAATAACCAAAAGTCACAGGGAGCAAGATTTGGTCTACAGAGGATGAGGCACTGTCTTGATGCCATCTTTGTCCTTATCACAGACTTTGACCGAGTTATGGACTGGTGCATTGTCCTGGTGGTAATACCACTGACCTGATTTGAACAGTGCTGGCCTCTTCTGACAATCTCTTCCTAAATTCCTTTAACTACTCAACATGGTATTCCTTGTTGACTGTCTACCCAATGGAAACCAGTGCATGTAGATTATGTCCATGCTATTAAAAGAGATAAATTTCTGGGTTGAATTCCTGTCTGGTCTTGGGTCTGGGAGAGCATGCTTCCACTGAAAACTCTTGATCTCTGAGTCATAGCAGTCGATCTAGCTTTCTTTGCAGGTCACCAGAGCATCAAGAACTGCGGGATATGTATTAATAATCTCCTTGCTGTCATGACAATGTCTTTCTGATCTTCTCTGAGCACTCTTTCAGACAAACTTTGCAAATCTTCTGCATCTTCAGGGCATCAGTGTAGTTCCTACAGACATCAAACTGCACTTATCTCTACAGACACGATGGTCCTTATGAAAATTCTTTATTTAGCCAACCAATTTTTTTTTTTTTTTTTTTTTTTTTTTTTTTTTTTAACACTTACTCCTACACTCTCATCCCATACTCCCTTCCTTATTTGAATCTCTTATGCTACTCAAAAACTGATGCTCGATTCAAAGATGGTTCAAAAGCAGTCTGAAGCATTCCATACGTTTGGCATTTTTCCAAGTTTAAAGCAATTATTTGCATATCGTCCTCCTGAAGTATCCTCGTGTCCAGATTTCCTTTAAATTCATCAGCTGTGACAATCTGGCTTTAGTAGGGTATATTCCAATTCCTCCTGTAGCTGTTCATTTAAACTGGAAATCATAAATTGGTCAGTCATTTAATAGTATGTATAGGAATACTTAACTCTTTTTAAGAATCTATGAAAATTTTAAATGTCTGTACAAGTCTGGGAACTTATTGAAGGCACCACGTAAATTGATCTTTTAAACCAACGCATTTTAGGTGAACACATAAGGTACTGAGATGTCATGTTGAAATTATTAATTAGGAAAATTACCCAGCGGAACAATTACAAGTTTAAATAGAATTTATTGAATTATCAAGTTTTATTGTTTTTAATGTGGAAGTGTTTTGCGACATTCAGTATGACAAACTAATTTCTCTCCTGACTTAAATGGACTAAAGTTAAGCGTCTGCCATCTTTAAACAGCATAATTATAGGTGATTTTTTTTTTTTTCCAATACATCTAGCAAATCTTAATTTTTGTAATCTATGCCGATTACATGACGCAAACATGATTTCGCCTGATGTTTGTCTGCAACAGGCGACCTGCGGGCCACAACCCGACTTTCCAGATCAGTTAATGTGGCCCTTAGTATTTATTTCTTTGATTTTATAATTATGCACTTTATTCTTGAATTGACCACATAAAATATCAGGGTTTTTTTTTCTTTAAATTTCTAAAGGTATACACAATATTACTGACTAGTTTTCATAAGTCTAAAAGTTCATTTTATTCCTGTAACTGGCCTTGATTGTTGCTACAACGTTCAAATGTGGCTCAACCTTAGAAAATGTGGCACAACCCTGGTCTAAAAGATCACTAATTTACACAAGCACCAAATAATTTTTGCAATGTTTTCCAACTTTATTTTTTTACGAAGCCATATTTACGTCAATTTCTCAACTTTTCACTTCTGGTTGTTGTAATCAATTTCGCTTTTCGACTACTCTGCAAAAAAAAAAAAAAAATGATATGAAGACGCTACTTAAAAAAAATTCTAAACAAATGTTTAATTGTATACGTTTCTGTGCATCTTAATTGTAGAATTCTCTGAGTCTCGGCCAGACCTCTCTCTCCAGCCAATTGGACACAAGTCAGGCCATATCGTCTTTTACCCATCCCAGCCAGCTTCCACGTGCCAATGCTTACAACAACGCTGCTGCTGCGGCCGCCGCTGCTGCAGCTGCTGCCGCCGCTGCAACATTTCAGCCCCAATCCACTGCTGTTGACCTCCTCACTGACCGTAGATGGGCAGTTAACCCTGTCTATTACAGTCCTGACCCACATTCTGTGGATAGAGCTGCAAGACTCCATCGAAGTGCTGCTGGTAAGTAGAATGAAGATGCATCCATAGTACCTGTCTTACCTCAGTAAGATATTCAATTCTTGCTTTCCTTATTTTGTCCCTTTAGTTATCAACTTCCATGGTAAGTTTCTAACTGAATTTACCCATCAAACGATTGTCATTTTTTTTTTTTTTTTTTTTAAATCACTCCAGAAAAGACGAACTCGATGTAATAAGCTTAACACTAAAAAAAAAATGTACGCGATTTTATATTGTACTAGCACGCCTTGCCTGGCCATAAAATACGCTTAAATATATTTTAATTTATGCCGATTTCGTATTTTAAAGCTAATTTTCTATTATATTGTTAGCAGTATAGTGACTTCATGTTTTAAAGAAATATAACTTGGGTGCTATCAACTAGAATCGAAACGCTTAGCTATCAGATAAGTATTGTATTTACTAACTTATGTATTAATTATAACTAGGGCTGTGACAAGTTTGTTTTGACTCTCAAGTATATATCCGGCACAGTTACTCGAGAACCATATCACTCATCGAGAAACATAGTATATTAACTGATATATAATCGAGTGTCAAAAAAGAATATTCTCGTGTCATAGCCCTAGTTGTCTGATTGAATCTGATTCTTTCCGTAAAACCGTGCAGGCATCTTATATATTCAAGCAAGGACGTCCGCACGATCTACTTTTGAGTTTTAAAGAAATACAATTCATAAACTGTATTTAGTGATTTTAAAAATGGAGTACAAATCGTAAAAATGTATTCTCTAACTCCACCACTAACCATAAGTCCAGATTGACTTATTGCCACTCCCAGATTTAGTTAATGAAATGTTTTGTTCCATAGTGGTTCATTTTTAATCTGATAAAACCGACTTTTTCTCCATATGTCACTATGTTAATGTTCCAAGTACAGTAACCACTCTGGATATGCTGGCCCTAGGATACCCTTTTTCTGGACCCGTGGTTACGATATTTGCACCACTTTACTGTGTTATTTGTATTATATACGTGTTATATACTGTACTGTATTTTGTTACTAATTTTTAATGCCATATCCCGGAGTTCGACTGTATTTCTTGGTTTTCGTGTTATTTGAATCCTAGGTATGACCTTAGGCATCCAGTGATGAGATCCTGTTAATGTTGAGTTGCCCTTTAGTTATCATTGCTCCCAAGTCTATTTTAGGCCAGAGTTAGGGCATCTGATGCTACCAGATCAGCCAGTCTAAAGATACTGGTTTAATGACCAAAAAATATACCAAACAGGTTTTCTTTATTTGTATTATTTGGTATCTTCAGACTCTCTTGAGTGTCATTTTCACAATGTTTCGGGCGATGTAACCGAGCTCTGTGTACGTTGTTGAACTCTATTTTTTTTTTCTGTCGAGCTCAGAACTTTGAAGAAATTTCGAAATGAACAAAATTCCTGAGTTTGACAAGATACACCTGAAGGTTACATTGATCCAAACGTTGTGAAAATGACTCTATAAGAATAGTAGTCTGATGAATCCAAATAACCAATCCTCATCTCCAAAAAATTTTTACATTTGCAAAACTCAACTATATTCTGCAAAGTAAAAACAAAAATTTCTAAAACAAAAAACTCCATGAATAAATACTTGATAATCTGTATACATAAGAACTAACAGGGTGTAAACACTAAACAACGGGAAGAGTCTATCGTCGCAATCTGATAAATTCTCCGTAAGTGATAACACCCTGTTGGTTAGTAAAGACAAGTTTCCTAAACGAACTCCATCCATAAATGTTTCCCATCCCTTAATCCTGCATTCATGTTATCTCGCAATTACTTATAACGTCACCAGCTAACTTTCGCCCCCACCGCTTTTCTTTTTATATCGCAAGTTTCTTAAAACGTAACTAGCTAAAGTTCAGAATAAGATCACTTTTCTTTTAATGGTTGATTAAAAATCTTTTGAACGCTGTTATTAAAACTAAAATTCTTTCCTACAGTTTGCATTTTGGAGACGGAAGTGTTTTTTTTTTTGAGATAAGTGACTTCTATATTAATCCTACTTTTTATCTTTAGATTCAAATATTAATAACTACATTTTATTTCAGTATTTATGTATTTGTTATATTAAATGCTAGCGTTTTTCTCGTCCATAAATGTTTATTTATCTACCAAGTTTTATCTGGGCTGACGTTATCTGCCTGATAGTCAGGGGCCCTAACCTTGGATTAACCACTAAGGAGGCTGTCTTATCAGCAGGTACAAAGTACTGGGGCTGCTGTATTGCCATTTGGTGAATGGATTCTGGACCATGCAGTAGCTTCTGGTGGGGCCTCTTGGTGCCATATTAGTAATTGTTACGGCTTTACCTTTATGTTCTACAAAAAAAATTCTTAGTTTCTTTTCCTCTTTCTGTCCTGCTCTAAGCAAATCTGACGACTTAGTCCACAAATTCCAAAATTCCATCATGACCAGTTTCAAGAAAAAATACATGATTAAACCCGGTTTTCCAATTTCCAACGTAGACCCCCACTACTATGTCTCCAACATCAGGGGTCTACGTTCTAACCTTCCAGAGGTTGAAACCCAATTACAGGAGACTAAATCAGACCTTTTATTTTTAAGTGAAACTGGCATTGGACAGGCTATTTCCCTAGAAGAGTTCGCAATTAAAGGATACTCTAACTTATCAATCTGACCCCCAAGATCGCCATGGGCATGGAATATGTGCCTATATTAAAGATGGCTTTCCATGTGGTAGGGACATCTCCAGGGAAGATCCTAACTTACCCTATATGTGCTTCCGGGTTGCATTAGCTCACACTACTGCATTTATATTTACTCTCTATCGCCCTCACAACAGCGGAGTTACTATCTTTAAAAGCATATCTGAGAAAATTGATCAAGTTCTATCTGCTTATCCTTCAGCTAACATTCACGTATGTGGAGACTTCAATGTTCACAACATGGAATGGTTGAGCCACTCAAACAAAGACCGATGATGAGGGAAGGTTCTGTCATGATTTCTCCATTGCTTATGACCTCGCTCAGATTGTTCACGAACCCACCCATGTGCCAGACAATGACGGCCAGTATGCGAGTCTGCTAGACCTTTTTCTCACAACTTGTCCTGAACTATGTTCAGTTTCTGTTCTGTCTCCTCTTGGATCTTCTGAACACTGTATCAATTAAGATAAAAATGAAATGTAATAAGTCCCCAGACGTACCTCGCCATCGTACAGTATATTGATACACTAAGGCTGATTGGGATAGCTTCCGTACATTTATATCGGATCTACCTCTGCGTTCCACCTGACGAATGGTTAATTGTAGGTATAGACGGTTTCATAGCCTCGAAAAAGTTCCAGCCAAAACCTAACAGCCAGCAATGGTTCTCTCCAGAATGTGCTTCTGCCATTGTGCACAGAAATCACTTTTTCCACTGCTTCCAATGTAATAGATGTATGGAAACTAAGTCCGCTTTCAGGACTGCCAGCAACCATTGTAAGAAAGTAATAAAGAACGCAAGAGTTGTATGCTCAGTCTGTCAAGTCAAATGTAGCTGAGCAGCGGCTTGGTTCCCACCAGTTTTGGCAAATAGCAAACAGAATCCTGAACAGAAGCGTGTGCTCTATCCCAACTATCATAAATGGACCTGAGGTAATCTCGTCAGCATCAGACAAAGCCAAACTCTCTTTGTCAAGAACTTTTCAGCTAATTCTACCCTTTGCGACCAAGGCCACCAACCCCCAATATTCCCTCCTGTATCAGAAAACACGCTACATGATATACATATATCTGTACATGATGTTGCCAAACTAATCAAAAACCTTGATTCCAGTAAAGCAACCGGCCCTGACGGTATTCCAATTATAGTACTCAAACTTCAACCAGAACTAGCGCCCATACTTACAAAACTGAACGTTGTCTTAAGGAGAATAGCTTCCCATCACCCTGGAAAATCTCATCAGTATGCCCTGTATTTAAGAATTCAGTTGATCGCTCATCCCCCTCTCAGTACATGTCAATAAGTCTCATGTGCGTCATGAGTAAGTTGCTGGAATCTGTGTTAAATACAGAAGTAATCAACCATCTCAACAAAAATAACCTTAGTGACACTCAATATGGTTTCCGTTCTGCTAGATCTACAGCAGATGTGCTTACAGGTATATCTCATAGGATTAGCAAATCTCTCGACGGAGGCAACCTTTCTAGGGTAATTGCTCTTGACATATCAAAGGCCTTTGATAAGGTATGGCATAAAGGTTTTCTTCACAAGATCTCAAGCTATGGTATAGCTGGAAATGTCTTAATTATTGAATCATTTCTTTCTGATAGGTTCATAAGAGTAGTAGTTGATGGGCAGAAATCAGAAGCTCGCAGTATTAATGCTGGAGTCCCTCAGGGGTACATCCTGGGCGCAACTCTTTTCCTGATCTACATTAATGATCTTCCAAATCACATCCTTACATCATTTGTAGACATTTATGCTGATGACACTACCATTTATGGTAGCACATTTAAGACAGTAAACGACTAAGTTTTCTGATTCTCTCTCCTCTGATCTTGAGCACGTAGTACAATGGGGAAAGGAGTGGTTGGTTACTTTTAATGCATCTAAAACCGAGCTTCTCTCTTTACATCAACACTCTGATCCACATCTGGCATCAACTGAAATGAATGGCTCTCCTCTTCAGGAGGCCTCAAGTTTTGACAAGCTTCTGGGCTTGACCGTTACTCCTGATCTGAAATGGCCAACGTACATCAAATCTGTTGGCAAGGCCGCTGGAAAAATGGTGGGATCTTTCTATCGATCCAGTAGATATCACGCTGATGATATTCTCTATCTATATAAGAGCCAGGTACGTCCAAGGATGGAACACTGTTGTCATATCTGGGCAGAAGCTGCTAGAAAGGACTTGTCCTGCCTTGATAGGGTTCAAAATAGATTTCGTAGCCTTGTAGATGTCCTTTTCTCTTCCCTGCAACCTCTCGCAGAAGAGATGTTGCGAGTTTGTCTCTGATGTATCGTTATTTTCATGGAAACTGTTCGACTGAGCTTCAGTCTATGGCCCACCCCCTCTCCAAACTTTCACAAGAAACCCTCGTTTAGCTGAAAACTCTATCAATAATTCCACCCCACTCTTTATCTGTGCTTAAAACTAAACGTAAATTCCATGAACAAAGCTTCTTTCTTAGAACTGCACACCTGTGGAATATTTTTTTCTTTTTCTACTTTCCGGCTGACTACAATATGGTTGTCTTCAAGTCTAATGTAAACACGTTCCATATAAGTTAACAAATTTACCGAATTGATTACTATATTGTCCAATTTCTACTGTACACTCTTTAACCCTTATCCTCAAGTGGCCTCTTGGCCTTGACAATGTGGTGATGCCTGTGCAAGAAAAGAAAACTGTTGTCCTAGCCCTAGTTATCACCAAGATAACAGTACTTCTCGATAACTTCATTAAGGTCAAAACACTGGAATCAATTCCTCAAATCGATTTTTTTTTTTTTTTTTTTTTTTTTTTTTTTTTAAGGGTATGGAGTCTGTTTTATAACAATTTGGCTGCGTTCATAACTTGATATGTAGAAGCAACATATGGCAGAATTAAAAGAACAGCACACGCTTGAAAATATAGAATTACCTCCTCATTTTCTAGACTGGTGAACATACCGTCAAAAGGAGAAGCGTTTCAGATCCAAGTTCTACTTTTGCGATGGCTGGTGTCTCTACAGTCGGATGTGAAAAGGGACACAAAGTAATCCACTGTTATTTGAACTCTCATCAGCACATGTGCACTGGAATGAGGAATGAGTCCCCCTGACCCTCCGGAGATGTGGGGTACTGCACTATTTTATGCAGCCTATCTTGGGCAAGAATAGCCTGGTAGCACCCATCTCTTTCCTCGCTTTAGAGCACATACAGCACCTGGTATTATCAAATGGTCACCCATTTTAGTACTGACCAAGATCAACGTGACTTCAAGGATCTAATAGGAATCTGTCGACGTGATTATGTCGTGTACATGCACGCCATTCCCACCACCCCTTTTGAGGCAAAACCTGTTACACGCACCAAACAAAGCACAACCGATGGCTGCTATAAAAGAATGATTAAGATGACGCAGTATTCAAGGATGTATCAGAAGTGGCACATAACTTTCTAGGCGGAAGTTCTCATTTCCATTGGCGGAAGTGGTTAGAAAGACGTATTGTTCAATCGTTGACGACTATGCATTTTTTCACGGTAACGCACTATGTTAAGGCTACAGTAGTATTTGGTTATATTGGAGGACCAAAGACTAAGGACATTACATATCAGATGCCGCCAAAATCGAACATGTAACAAAGTTAACATTGCTGAATGACGATATTTGTTTCATTTGTAAATGCTTGCATTAGAACATGTATAAGATGTCTTCTTCCTCAAAACTTGAATGATAAATTGCTTCCGGTTTATGATGCAAGTCTTTGATACCTTTTATTTTTATACTTTTTTTTTTCGTTTTTTAGCTGTGTGCGAAGCAAGTTGTACTTGGCATGGTCAGCTCCCACCCAGAGCTCACAAGAACCCATCATATTCGTGTAAAGTGTTCTTGGGTGGTGTACCCTGGGACATAACTGAAGGTTGGTAACTTTCCTCTCGTCTGTATTCGGTTTTAACTGGTGGGGGGGACTAAACTTTTGCCTGTTTGATTGTCCTTTGAAAATGGTTAGATTCTTGCTTTCAATAAATATTTCAAAGATTGTTTTGCGTCTTCATGTTATTTTAAACGTCAGGAACCACTTAAAATGGCCGATTCTATTAGTTTTATGAGTGTTCATATAATCTTTTGTATTGCTGTAACAGAGGGAGACAAATAAGTAAACAGCCAAACGTCAATTTCTAACTTCTACTCGGCCCATAATATCGATCATATCGGAATCCGTAATATTGCATCGGAAACTTCCGGTACAAATTGTTTGCTCTACTTGTTTAATTTCTCAGTGGTTGTCTAGAATTAAACATAATTAAAAATACGGAAAATCTTTGTACATACACATAACTAAACAAAACATCTAAAATCTGGTAAACTAAGTTTAACAATATCGAACTCTGAGGAAGCGAGGCTGGTGTCTCGTTCTGCCATCTTGAAAATTCATAACCTCACATTTTCTATATAAAAAAAAATCAATTTTTAATGACATTTTTCTGTTCCATGACGGATATGTATAATACATTAAAGGATTTTTCCGTATTTATTAGACTGAATCCTAAACAACCACCAATTTCTTTCCCCTCAATGTTACGAATAATATGGTGAAAATGTTTATAATTTCATATGTAATTGCATAGCATTCGTTAATGAACAAAATGCCGAGACGAAGTGTCCATTAAAGTAGTACTGGATCTAGTTTCTTAAAAAAAAAAAATAAAATGCCCCAGCCATAAAAATATTACGGGTTATAATGAAGAAAATAAGTTCGACTTAAGATGAATAGCAAAAGATACTGCCCATTCTATTATTGGTTCCACATGAACTCTGATAGCTGCCCACTATTCTGCGATGCGTTTTAGTGGCATTTGTTCTGAATTTTTTAGACTAACCCGACACAGTCTTTTAGGAGCTAATCTTCGCATAAATTTCAAGACCAATTATAATTTGTAACAAGGATCGTCGAGCATTTTGCAGTAAATAAAACGAAAATGGTCAAAACTTAACACATACAGGTTATGACATTGAGTGGGTGTCTAGTAATGTTTTCCATTTTTGAGCAATTATCGAGGCTGCCATATGACCGGCTAATGTTGACCACTTTCTATTCCAGTGCAAGATTTAGCACTACTTGTTTCAAACTAAAACACTTCAAACTTAAAACTCTTATCCAGGTAGGTAGAAGAGTAACTTATTTTGCCTTTTTAACACTTTTTAACCACTTCGTTTTGTTGTCTATACTGCAAAATACCCGGATCGTATAATAAAATGAAAACAGGATTCTTTTTGTTACGTATGTGTTTGCTTGAATGACTTGCGTAGTTGGGTGTAGATTGTCGGCAGTCGGTGAAGAAAGTAATTGTCAAGTTCGCCCACAAAACTTTGAACGGTATTTCTTTACGTGGAGTATGACCTTTCTGGCATTAGTCACAAGGTAGGACAATTCGCTCCACATGACTGACGAGGCTTTTCACATTCGTGGCGGTTTTGTTACAAAAGCCCAGTTTTTAATGTCAACACCGATGGTTTTCTATCCCAGTTAAATGCCTTTTTTTTTTTCATTCCAGCCGGACTTCAAGCATCTTTTAACAAATATGGAAATATGAAAATTGAGTGGCCAGGAAAAGACGGTATGTATTTGGATGTTTTCATTGTCGCGATCAATTGCATCAGATGTTTTAAATGTTTCAAAGTTTTAAAATTATACTTTGAAAGCTAAAAGAATCGGGGTTAGTGAAAATGTCCGTATGAACCATGCAGTGGGGAATTGAAAGATCTGACTTCGATTACTTGAGGACGGGTCGACGAGTATTTGTTAGCATGGAACTTGAATATGACCATGTTGCACGAAAGCAATTGATAGCATTGTGACACTTATTCGAAATGAAAAATGTCTTAAACTTTCCGGAGATGTTATTTTAAATATATTTTTTCTAGGCTGTCGCTAAAATTGAATTTTGATAGCTATTAGATTGATGCAATTTTTTTTTTTTTATAAAAGTTGAACGTACAAAGACGTTTAACTTTTATATATATAAAAAAAAATTTGAACGAACTTAATTTTATTTATTTTTTCTACGCTCTGGGTAGAGGGGTGACTTGAACTGCTTTAATTTACAATTCAGTTAAATTGAATGTCTGTTATTGACAGAACTCATTTATCTTCTAGCTACGGTTATTTGTCTAGAACAGGGGATATTTTCTAATATATTGCAAAAGAAAAATAGTTAGCGTGTAACCTCGTAGACGACACTTTCTCTCAGCATTCGTGCACAAGAAAAGAATACAAATGAAGAATACAAATGAAGCATAAATTGTATTTGGTACCAAAATTTGAATTTTATCTGAACAGCCAGTACTTTTAACGTTGATACCTGCTAATAAAATCTGATTTTATTTTCTTGAACTATACTGCTCTGCATCTTGAGCCCATCTTTAAAACTTCTATCAATAAGTATTATTGGTACATTATTGCATTTAATAAGTTATATAGTTGACTAGCAGAATCTATGGGAATTCCACAGCGGACTTTAATATGTAATATATTGATGTTGGCATTCTGGATGTTCAGTGTAAATTGAGACGCCCTGATACTGTGCATTTTTTTTTTTTTTTTTTTAATTTTTTTTTTAATACAAAAGTATTTATCTAAGCTAGCAGGGATGTTCGGCGTAACCCTGTCGTAAAATACGCTTAAATATATTTTAATTTATGCAGATTTCGTATATATTATAGTCAATTTTCTATTATATTATAAAGTTGTAATTTCAAAATTTTGTAATTTTGTACATCAGCTTGAACCGAAATCAAATGTGTGAACTCGGAAAACTTTCGAAATTTTACTGTCGCAAGAGGTAACGTAAATGAAAGCATGCTAAGTTATAAAATATTGCAGATGGCATCCTATAAAAGGGTGTCCAGGAAATCTTTTTTACTGTACTTAAAAAAAAAATAAAATAAAAAGAAAAAAAAAGTCTTATGATTTCCAACAAAAAGTATTTTGTGACTATTCAAAGCGACTTAAATTTGTAAACACTTCAACCGTGGAATCCTTGTCAAAACGAATCACGTATTTTGATAAAAACAAATTACATAAAATTTTCAAAGATAACGTTTTCAAGTGTTTCTCGAAACGGAAAAACTTTGAGCAAACTTTACCTGTAAAGATCTAACAAAGACAAAAATACTATAATACAATATACGTAAACAAATCTTTATAACCCTTCCAAATATTCGTATCGCTAATTTACAACTTTATACTACTGCAATAAATTTTACAATGTTTAGAATGAACATGTTTACCATATAACAAAGGTTTTAGTTTAAACTTTGGCCATAAAATCTGCATTAATATATACAATGTATTTAGTCTCTTACAATGTTTGGTAACTCTAAATGAATCGTATTTTTTTTTTTTTTTTTTTTTTTTTTTTACTCAATCCAACAATTGTATTGCCCGAGACAGTGGATCATTTTCTATTGAACCTGCCATTTTCAACACTTGGCTAATTTCCTTAATTCAAAACAAGTGTATAAGGTTATGTTCACAAAATGAAATCCATTTTTTTGTCTACTAAACGCTCAAGTTGTCATTATTCCTGATAAAATAATTTTGAATCAAATGTGCACGGATAATGGACACTGAAGACTTGGTATGTTTTGAATCCATGCTAACAAGATGTATGGCTTAACAAAATTAAGTGGTCGACTAGTCGAGGGCGATTTGAAGCTTCCTTTTAACTGCTACACAGATGGAGAAGGCGCCACTCCATTCTCAGGATTACTCTGCTTGCCCTTGATCTTTCCCTTGGGTGTTCAGCAAAGTGGCATAAAGTCCCTTTACGACTTAAACATGTACACTTAAATTTCTGTATATTTGTACATCAGAAGCAGGAAACAAGGAAATTCCAAAAGTCTAGCAATTCTGGGGGGCGAGAATCAATTAGAATACGCTTTGTAGAAGGATCATAAACGAGTCACTACCTGCATTTTTTTTCCCCGTAAATCTTTTATTGAATCTGTACAGATCCAGCTATAAAGGTTAGCTAGTTGGCCCATTTCACATGGTTAGTGTTTAACTGGGTTAAGAGGCCTGGTTCAATCCCGTTTAGTCGTACCAAAGACTAAATTAAATGCATTTCATTCTCCATTTTTAAACCTTCGGCATTTTAGGGTGGGATCAAGGGTAAGTGGAGTCATCCGGAGTGAAAGTATCCAATAAAAAGCATTTGCGTAGCACTCTATTACGTTCCAATTTTTAACCTATTGGAAGGTAAAGTGATACCTCGTCTTGCCTTTATATAAACTGCTATATAGTCGTGGCTATGTGCGTCTTGCATTAACGTGTGGGTGTGTTCTAAAATGCCTGTGATCGTCTCGTGTACATATCGTTTCTCGGGCATCGCCCGCGTGCATCTAATTTATATACATTATACAGTCGAATGTATATACACGCGGTCGAGCTCCTTTAAGGACCCTAAGTTGTGTATCTTAGTGTGTGTGTACGTTAAGTTTCATACCCTCCCCCCCCCCTCTTCTGAGATATGGTTCATCCCGTCGATGGTCTCCTAAAGAGAATTCAAAATGAAAACACGAAGCAGATTTTCTGGCAAGGATCTCTTTATTTTATCTGAGTGAACTCGGGGAACCCCTCGCATTGCTGACTCAAGCTTTCTTGCGTATTTGTCGACACATCTAATCCTTCTGTTCTCAAAATTAACTAAACTTCGGCTCTCCCAAAATTGTGACCCCCCCCCTGTTAACCGGTCTGCACCTAAAACTCACCAACCCACTTTTTAGCATGCTCTGTCGAAGTGTCACTGGTAATCCTTGACCTTTGTGCACTTACCTGACAAGTTGGATTCAACTCCTTACCACGTTAATCGCGTTACTGACATGAAAAGCAACAATCGCTTCTTGTATACGCACTAAAAATTCTAACGAGTTTTGGTTAAGCAGTTTAATAGTTAAACCAGTTTTTAACTCTTTATGAGCAGATTGAACTAAGTCGTTCAGTCGTGATAAACGAATATAACTGCATAAAGGGGGGAATTGATTCAAACACGCCTTGTACGTATCAGTTCAGTATCTGGGTTGATGCCAGATACCTCCAGATTGCCACCGTTTGTTTCCGAATGTAGATTTCGTTTGTCGTAAACGCTTTTCAAGCATGATAATCAAGGTATTTTTATGGAATGCAAAATTTCTCCATGGTAGTGTAACTGTTAAACTTCATAAGATTGTTATAGTGAAAGTTTTAAAATTATAGTATCATTACCTCCTGAACTAACTAAACGTGGCAATAAATATTTAATCCTCTACATAATTCAGGTGATAAAGGATAAAGTGAATTTTCTCGTTTCAGGGTATGTTTATTTATTATATGAATCTGAAAAATCTATTCGAACCTTGCTCCAAGCATGCACCCAAGATTACAGCAATGGCGGCGAGTATTACTACAAGATATCCAGTCGCAGAATCCGTTCAAAAGAAGTAAGTCTTTTAAGAAAACTTCAATTTTTTAGCAATTTTTAAAACTGAAAGTTTGAAATAAGTTTAAAGCGATTGCAAACTTGCTTTTTACTTGAAGTTCTATTTGAAGGGTTCAGTTCAAACTGAATACTTCTATGAAGTCCTCAGATTTTTTGCATCGGCATTTTTTTTTTTTTTTTTTAAGCCATTTCAATTGTTTGACCGGATAGTGATTTGTCTCTGGCCTCACTAATTTGAAGTTGTTTGAGATACTATTTGGGACATTATGAAGTGTTCAAATTTATGACCATATCTATGGAGTTTAATTGAAATTTGTTAAATGTTTAGTGGATGATAAATTTTATATGGAGATGTTAAAATCTTATTAGTGAAAGTTAGATTTTCGAATGTTTTACATTTGTAATTTCTGCATATTTTTGGCATGATTCACGTTTCATATACATCGTCTGTTTCACTCTATAAAAAATGTTGCAATGTTTTAATATTCTAATACAGATTATTACTAGCATGGGCATCCTGCATTGTCGAAGAATTAAAGTGGTTGTTAGAAATGTATAAAAACTTAACAGAACGCGGGCCTCTAATCTCTGGACAATCACAGTATAAGTTTGTCTCCTTGTTCTTATATGTATGTTGATGCCTGCAGAAAAAATTCTGGAGCACAAGTCGCTCGTTTTAATGGTGCCACTTCAGTCTCTGTTGCTCTTGAACTTTTTGAGTAAAAAAAATAAAATAAATTGCTTTACTTTTGAACGACCATTCAGGAGAATGCTCATGTCTGTGCGCAATCTAATCGCACTGGAGATAGCAGAACATAAAATGAACTTTTCAAACTCCTTTCACTGATCCTTTTCACCCACTCTACTATTCTCGCCCCACCCCACCCCGTGACACTTTATGAAGCTAAGTACTGTGATGACACAGATTAAGAGCAGGTGCATTCGATGGTGCATACTAATATCGAAGTTCATCTCCTTTCTATAAAAACCGTTGCACGTAATCAAACCTGCTTTTATAACAATGAAGTTACAGCATTTGCTATCGTTATCAGTTGAGAAAACTCTTTTGGCTGTTCCATCTTCTGAAGATGGCAAAGGCCTTGAGAGCGCAGTGGACAAGGATAGAGAAAGAGAATGTCTTTTCTTGTTGCTTTCAGGATTCTCCCTCTGCTGATTGACAATAATTACAGCAGGGAAGTTCTTCAGGAGACAAATAAAAACGATGTGCCCTGCAAGCTGATTGGTCGATGTATAACCAAATCGCATAGCAGACATTTCAGTATAGCAATTTTCACAATTGCTACAACGTTGCCTTAGAGCAATAATTTAAATGTTCAGATCGAGTTTATCAATTTTTTCAAAAAAATTTTTTAAGCAATGACTTATTTCGGTTTCTAACGTGGTTTTTTCCTGTAGCGAATAAATTTATATTAATGGTTTTATAGATTTTATAGTTAGTTTGCAAAAGTTTTTAGTTTGCAAAAGTTTTTATAGTTTCTAACCCCCATCTCAATCTGAGTAATTGTTTCAATACAACTTTTGCAAATGAAACCATTTCTTAGTCTAAATACCCATCAAACAATGGGTTCCTACTGAATAACACTTAAAAAGAAAAAAGCAATTTCATGTTCGTGCATACCTTATTTTAGAAAGGGATTGCGCTATCTCCCTCTGAAGTTGCAAGTCATAAATTGTATCGATTTTATGAACTCTAAATTAAATACTTTCTTGGCCGAGAATCGATGTATCTGTTCTTGCCAATGATGATACATTCATTCACCATGTACGTAAATGGAATGTAAGTGTCCAACACCTACAAGGGTATTGGAGATACTCCCACTTATAAGCAAATATATTATGAAACTATTGACCACAATGCGTAAATCAGTTCGACCAAAAATAGTGCAATAATAATGTAGGGTCTGAATTCATGCCGGGCGTACATGAAAAGCATCACGATATACAATGAATAAAACTATGCAATAATCTCTGCAGATCTTGCTATAAAAATGAGTTCTGTTCAGGTTGACCATTTGCATAGATTTAGTTGGAATCAACTCGGAAATTTCTGAATCTGCAGCAGAATATTTAATTTTATTCACAGTATACCGGATTTCTATTGGAACTGCCCCTCCCTTTTTATCATTGTTCTCATCTTGAGTGTTCTCGCGTTTTAGCTGATGTAACCTCCAACCGTCTTACGAGGTATCTTGAACTCAGAATTTCGAACAAAACCATTAATTTGTTTTTATTAATCCATAGAGATAGCATGCTCTTGTTCCATTAGACATGACCGGGTAGAAGTCTTTGGTAATTCGTAATTGTATTAGTATCGCCTGCATGAGGGCTTGAACCTTCATACTCCTAAAGAGTATCACTAATAACTGATTTTTTTACTTTATACCACGGGTTTTTGCAGACAATTACCGTTTTTTTGTTTGTTTTTTTTTAAAGTCTATATTTGATCTTAGATTAACTGCTGATCTTAATTTTCAATAATCGATATACTATGCTTACTGTAAAATCTGTATAAATCCGATTTCATCCATGCTGTAAACTTTTAAACGAATGTGACTGGAAGTTTATTTCGATCTTTCTCTCCAGGTTCAAATCATTCCCTGGGTTTTGAGTGACAGTAACTATGTGAAACAGCCCTCTCAGAGGTTGGACTCTAACAAAACCGTTTTCGTTGGTGCTTTACATGGTATGTTAACAGCTGAAGCGTTGGCGAACATTATGAACGACCTTTTTGGCAATGTCGTCTATGCTGGAATCGACACTGACAAACACAAATATCCAATTGGTAAGTTTTTCCTTCTCCTTACAAAGAAGTCGTACTTATCAAGGTTCGGAAGCCACTTGAGGATAATGGTTAATGAGTATTAGGTGGTCAGTGATCATTAATCGTATAAATTGGGTAGAATTCATTTAAAGGGGCAGTGCAACAAGAACTTGTTTACACTGGACTTGAATACGACCGTGTTGTAATTAACTGGAAAGCATACAAGTGGAACACTTCAATGGGTGGACAGTTTTAGGAAGAAAACTTTGTTCATGGAATTTACATTTTGATTTGGGTGCAGATAAGTTTTCTAGTTGTAACTAAACGAGTGCTTGTTTCCATGCGTAAGTAAAACGGGGTACAAGTTTTCTTGGATATTATTTACCAGCGTAACCAGGTGAAGAAAATGAAAAAATGAAGTTGCATCCTATTTCAATGTTAAAAAGAAATGCATTCTGGTGGATTCTTCCTAGTAATAGGTTTAATTTTTATTCTGTTTTCAGTTTCCATAAAGATTCAATAGTTAATTTGATGTGAACTACATAGTCACAAGAAAACCTGGAATTTGTTTTATCTATACTTTATAAACCTTAATGTGTTACGTTTGTTTCTAAAGGAAGGTTAGATCACTAGTTCCTGACTTGTTTTTGTTTTCTCGTCCACCTTTTCTTGGACTCCTTCATAGAACTTTTCTTTTTTTTTTTTCTGGTGGAACCCTCCCCCTTCGAAATACATGAACCCTAGGGTCCGTATGGACCCTAGTTGAAAACCACTGGGTTAGACACTACGTAAAATGTAGGATTACATGTATGCAGAATTTAGAGAAAGATGATGGAAGCATTACTGAATCTTTTGGATAGACCCCTAAAGGGAATCGGAGCATAACCTTAAAATTTAAACTTCATACAAGATTTTTTAAGACGTTGGAAGTGGTCTCTAACCGCAACGTTACCTAGTGTCCTCATCTAAGTGACCTATCGGAACAAAATCACCCTTTAAAACTTATGTAAATTCGATTTTAATAAAATTTAAGCGGTATGGTTAAGACTTGCTGTGTTTTCTAAGATTTAAGCTTCTTCCAACTGTTATGGGGGAGGGAGGACAAAACAAGACGAGGTTGTGAAAACAAATGATATGAGCATAGTGATCACTGTACTTCGATCAAGAGCAGCGTCAGTGGTCCTGCTATTGATTAATTTTTATTTATTGCAGGAAGATGGGACAAGCAAATTGAAATGCTCTTTTCCTGGAGAGTTCTATAAGCTTTTTTTTTTTTTTTTTTTTTTTTTTTTTTTTTTTTTTTTTAAACAGCAACTGCTTATTCAGCTTTAAATTCAAATGAGATCTACCCAAATTGGGCAGCTAAAGCAAGAGCAAAGCCCCTCGATCGTAATCGATGATTCCACATGTCTACATTTTCAGGCATAATCTCGTTAGATCATTGAAGTTAAACATGGAGTTTGGCCAGTATCAGATTGGTGACCATTTGGGATTACAATGCGCTGTATGTAGGTGGATGGTAGTCGGTCCTCTTGATTTCCAGCGTGTAGTAGTGGTATGCCCACATTTCCAGCCATAAGGAAAGAGTATGGAACCTAGAGAACTCATCTCAACTATGATCGCAAAATATCTCCCTCATATCATACTAAAAGGCTGCGCAGCGTTGCCCAGTCGTAAAATATGCTTGAATATTTTCATTCGTGCAGACTTCTGTATTATCATAGAGCCAATACTATTATATTGTACCTAATATATAGTAATGATTTCAAAAGTAAAACGACTTGGGTGCCATCGACTAGAATTGAAATCGAAACGTATGGCTCTCCAGCTTTATCTATTGCCACCTGCTATACACATAAAAACTTAAAACGTTAAAATATAAATGTATATTTGCACATGCAAAGATAAGATTTTGACTTGTGCTTGCAATTTCCAATTTAAATTTTTGCTCTATTTAACAGCTATTTTACTGACCAAAAAACCAAATCGAATTTGTTCCACAGGTACACATCAGTAGTTTTAAGTCTGTAGACCAAAAATGGAGTTTAAACTGATCATTCATGGCCAACGACTCTTTATCTGAGAGTCCATCTTTCAAACTCCTTGGCCTAACGTTCACAGGAAACATGAGTTGGAACAATTACATTGAAGGCATTGCCAGGGCCGCTGCAAGAAAGGTAGGCTCTCTCTACCGTGCTAGAAAACTACTAACACCCGAAAGTATCCTGTACCTCTATAAGGCCACCATTCGCCCATGTATGGAGTATTGCTGTCACATCTGGGCTGGTGCATCTGCTACTAGTCTCTCGCTCCTTGACAAGGTTCAAAAGAGTCGCAAACCTGATAGGCCCTGAACTGGCATCTAAGCTTCAGCCTCTGTCCCATCGAAATGTTGCATCCCTCTGCCTTTTCTACAAGTATTTTAGTGGTGAATGCTCTGACGAACTGCAATCACTTGTGCCCCCACGACGCGAGCACCCTCGACAAACCCGACAGGCTACTAGATCCCACCCCCACACTGTAGAGGTCCCTAGATGTAAACTATCTTTTTACTCCAATAGTTTCTTCCCCAGAACCGCAAGACTCTGGAATTCCATTCCAGGTCCCTGCTTCCCCAACAGTACTGACGTGCAGAAGTTCAAGTGTAACGTGAACCGACACCTTGCTGCCCAAATCCCTACATAGTACCCCAGTAGTTGTTGCCCCTGATAGTAGCCCCCTACACCAAAGTGGCAATTTGCCTTGTTTGGGGTGAAAATGTAATAAAAAAAATATATACACACACACACACACACACACACACACACACACACACACACACACACACACACACACACACACACTCTACTATAATTATCAGTCATATTAATATTCATTGATATCTAGCTATTTTTGTTGTTGCTGGGGATGGTGCATTCTACTAGATGCCAGACTTTCATTTATGTCAGACTCTAACCAAAAGATCTTGAGATTCTAAGCTCCCCTTGAAGCTCAATTGTTTGGTTGGTGCATCGATTTTTTTTTTTTTTTTTTTTTTTTTTGTCGAATTCAATGACATTTCTGCTGACATGGCTTGCTTTCTTCATGGATGAACAAGTTCAGTCATAATGCAACTCACAATCCTCTGATCCGTTTGGGCGGAATAAAATGTTACTTTTGGAGCACCCCTCTTACTTTCTCGATCTTCTCCCATATCACTGTTAGTTTTTACAGCTGCTTCGTATTTATCGATGTATTTAATCATAATGGAATTTTTTTTTTTTACTGGGCATGAAAGTACTGCGTCCTTGTTAAATGAACAGCAACTAGATCGTGTGACTTAAGTTTACCTAGAAAAATGATTAGAATATTTGTATCTACACATTTGTATTAAATTTTTAGATTTCATATAAAATATACATTGTAGTTAACGCTAGTATAAAGAGCAGTTATAAAAACTATGGATTTTAAGTATTTTCGTTTACATTTTATACAAAACTTAAAAACTTTAAAATGATCCACGTCAATAACTGATAATTAAAAAACGGTAATTTTGCTTGAAGGACAATTTTCATATTTGAAGAATTCCCAGGGGAGACAATTCAAGTTATAAAAGGTTCAATTTAATTAAACTTTTAAAATTTATTTGTACCTTTTTCAAAACGGTTAGTCTACATTTTCATATAATACATGCCTGCTGTAATTAGCTACTTTTTTCTTTTTTTTTTAAGCCCATTTTTTATTTCTAAATGTTCAGATGTTTTTGTGCTATTTTAGTTTATGAACATGCTATGCAAATCTTTAACAATTTATTGAATTATCTTCCCTTGGAATTTAAAAATGAAACAAAAATGCCCTCCAAACCTTTAAATGCACTAGTGACAAAACTTATGAAAAATGAATTTATAAGTTAGTAACGTAATTCATTATAGTAAGCAGAATGGTATGATTAATGGCACTATTTAACTTCACATGAGCAACTTTTCGGTGAATTTTAGGTTGTATTGTTTTCTCTTATCAATGTTAAGTAGTTTAGCACCAGATACTTAACTCTTGAATTTTTGTCATTTTTGTTGGTATTGAATGGTATAAAGGACAACGCAGGATTTACTAAATTTCTGAGAAAAAAATATGGTATTTCTCAAAGCTTTTTTCTTTTTAAAACCTATATACTGATCCCATTCTAAAATGTATTAAATTTTATTAGTGTTTCAATGGAGTGCTAATCTATAGATTTACCAAATTTTTTAAAAGAAAATGAACCTAACACTAATAATTGGTTACATGAAACCTAAATCAACCAAAACGAAAGTGCTGTAGTAAAAATGTGAATTTTGAAGTTAAAGATCAAGACTGTCAAATTGCTTATAGTGGCAATTATATCTTAATCAGCGCTTGTTTCAATAAGGCTTCTATATTTTAATCTCACAAAAGAAATGTTAGTTTGGGATGAGTTATGCTTGAAAAAATCCAAGGGATAGTAGGGGTAAGAATATAGGTGTAGTCAAGACTTACTGCTTGTCAAAGAAATTAGATTAAGTGACGTGTTTTTTTTAAGTGGGTGTATGTAAATTACCTCCCTTGCGCCATTAACTTAAATATTCTCGTTCGAGAAAATTTCAATCCTCTTGGTTCTGTAATCCAAGAAAATAATCCAAATCTTCTGTGGTGTAATGTATTTCTATAGAAGATTTCTTGGTTCCTTTTGACGTGAATTCTAACCCCTCACTAGTTATTTTTATTTTTATTTATTTTTATTTATTTTTATTTATTTTTTTTTTTTACAAGACCAATTCTAGGCCTTAAAATAGTTCTTTCTTCCGTGAAGAGGTCGTTGTAATTTCGTTTACAACGTTTTTTTTTAAACGGTCTTTTCTGACTAATTCTGTGTAGTCTTCCTTGACGAATCCCGATTGAAGAAAAAGAAACCAAACCACTGGTTTCTCTTGTTTAAACTTGCGATTTTTAATGTCTTTTCTCTTGAAGCGGGATAGCGAGCGGACTTGTGTTCAAAACTCCCAACAAAATGGTGCATACATCTTTTATCAATCGAAAGGCACGCATTCAACACGTGATATAACGAGCAGTAGCGGCACAAGATACACCATGAAAAGGTGGGTAAAGAAGGGGAGGGAGACAGAAGGTGGAAAATAAAATTTCTACAGTTAATGAGTGTTGGGTAGACAATGAGACAATGCTATAATCATCAGTAACGGTGAAACTTTGGTAGTTTAATTTATATAAGATGGTTTAACAAGAACTTATTTACATTAGACTTGATGCCTACCATGTTAGTCAGCTGGGAAGCAGCCCCTGTGTATTGTCCTATAGATAGACGGCTCATGAAATATGCAGATAGTGAGGGGGGAAATTGACAGTTGTAGCTAGAGGAGTATTTTTGAAGATTTTTACATGGAGAGAAGGGAGTATAGATTGAATGTTAGTCGAGCCAAAAGCGTGACGGTAGGGCAGATAAACTTGCAACCTTTATTTTCTGTGAGAAAGTGGGACGCAAAAGGTCCTCGTTCACTAGATTTCTAAGACTGTTTTGTACCCTGTCAAGGTAAGAAAGCTCACTTTGCAGTTCCTCACCAGTTGTGGCAACAGTACTCTTTCAAACTAACCTATCTCTGACCAGGTCATTATTTACCCCTCTTTCTCACAAGTTTCTTATCGCTTCCCATATTTCCCCTGTGAACTATACCTACTACCCCAATTGTTCTATATCCACTGACCCAAGGACTCTATTTTACTATAACCATACTATCGAAGTCTTCTGTTCTGAATATATCTCCTATACTGTCCAGATTTAATTTTCGTCTGAAGTCCTCATTACACATGTCTCAGAAAATGAAAATAAAACTGAATATTTAGAATTGAATTCTTTTAAACGAAAGGAATACCATTTAACCAGTCAAATTTTTTTTTTTTTTTTTTTTTTTTTTTTAAAGAAAATCTAGTCCAGTAGCTCTAATTCCTTTAATATACACTAGCAGGTTTTTGTTTAAAATGAATGGAAATATTTTAAACGTTTTGGTAATTTATCCAATGTTAACGTTTAATTACTGTTTAATAAAAAAAAAAACTATTTCGTATATAAATGGCAATAAAATTATAAATAACACCAAACATTAATTTAATATGGACTGTTTAAAACGGTTAAATCGCTTAAATTAATTCCCGTCAATATTTATAAAACTACAGCATATTTATGGGCCAATAAATTAAAAATGACTAACATCAAACATTAATTTATTATAAACTCACACACACACACACGTTCCAGCATTTTCGCTCTACTATATATGTCCTACTAGCGGGGAGGGGGGGCCGACTTAACCTGGTTGTAAAATAACGCTTGCATTCAAAGCTGGTGACGCATATGGATTGTTTAAAAATAAACTAAGATGAATGTACAAAATGTATAACGATTTTTCCATTTTTTTATATCTTAAAAACTATTTTAACCGGCTAAAGACCCATATAAGAACCAACCGCCCATAAAAAAAATCAAATTATTTGAGGCGCCGCTCTGCGACTTTGTTTCAGAAGAGATAGTTTGAAAATATGAAGACACACGATGCCTTTTATATATTAGATTTTAAAATTTATATACTAGCTGCACCCGGCCACGCGTGGCTGTGGCTTCATTTGTACGAATAGAAAACAAAGGCAAAATGTATGTTCTCAATACGTGTGGATACCTAGGGTTTGCAGAGGTGGGAACAGGAGTTTAATTTTAGTATGGAGATGTATCTCGGCAAATCTCGTATAATTTAAGCCGTTTTAATTTTTGTAAGTATAATGTATTAATATGTTTGAAGAAGAAATTTTATAAAAAATAAACCAACAAAGTGGGAGACCGATAACACTTCCCGATTGATAATGGAATGGAATCAAGACACGAAAATGAAACCATATATTGAAAAAATTTGCTTTGAGTTGTCGCAAAACAAAAATAAAAACGCTTATGAAACAACGCATAACTTAAACAATACAAAACTTATCCAATAGAAAAAATGATTTATTCAAAATTTAGTTTTAACACTAACATAATTCAATGTCTCAAAAGAAGCTGATCGTTAAAAAACATTCATAACTTAATTTTTTATATTTTATTATTTTTTAGATCTAGAGTAACCCTTCTAGTCATTACTAGTCGTTACACTACCGAGGAGCGGATATTTATCGTAGTCGAAGTTTCGAATTTCCGAGTTTCCGATATTGACTCCTTCAACCGAAAATACAAGAAATACCCCTACTCCCAATGCAATAAAACCAGCCACAATAAATGGCTTTAAAACGATATAGAGGAGGAAATTAGGGCCACAAGCCCTGAAACATTAAGTGATGTGCTGGACAAAGCCCTGCAGAGTGTGTGAAAATGACACATCATTTTTCATAACTACAATTTGACCTTGTGAAAAAAATACCCTAGATTAAGCTGTGTAAATAAAATTAGAATAAGTAAACTATATCTTGCTATACCAAAAAACTACGGAAATGCTCATCTACCTACATATGAAAATTGGTAAGCATAACTTAAATATTGAGGAAGTTAATCAAATTTTAAATCTGTCGGCTTCTTTTGGGACACCCTGTATTTGATGGTGCAAGAGGTGTTTTTGTTTCAACAGTGCTATTACTAAAATAATTACAAACTAATGGGGAAAAAATTGTTATAGGTAATAGATTAAAAAAATATATATATTGTAAACACGAACACTCCTTCACGAACCGTAAAGGAATCAGATAGGTACAAAGGCGTAAAAATAGAAACACAAATAATTGAAAGTGTATGCGTATATATATATATATATATATATATGCGAGCGCGGCATAATTACGTTTGACACGCTGGTTCCCATCAGATCACCGAAGTTAAGCAACGATGAGCCTGCCCAGTATCGGATGGGTGACCATTTGGGACTTCCAGGTGTTGTATGTGCTCTCCGCTTATCTCGGCATTGTTTCCAGTCGTCCTGGACTTCTTCTTGCCCCCTGGACTCGGTGCTGATTCGGGAGAGGTGTGGTTGGAGATTGCACAACCCTTGCCTCACAATTACACCTGCAGCTACCCCTACAGGGGGTATCCTTTGTCTTTCGAGACTGAACGGAGGCATTGAGATATGAGAGAAGTGGCATTTTAATAAGGTGTTAACTTTTGCTGTTTAATAAACAAAAATTGCGTATATAATCAGTATTTCCAATTTGTAAAAAAAAAAAAAAAAAAAAAAAAAAATTTAATCGGATGCATCGTCGGGCGAAAAGTTTTTTGTCCCGACGCCATATTTTAATGTTGGGTAAACGTTCAAGTACAGAATAACTGGAATCTGGAATAACAGAATTATAAGGTCCCAGCCAATCGGAATGTGCGGACGTTGTCAATGGAGAATTTATTTTGGTCTCGGCAATTGGAAAAAAATGTTGCCTATGTAGCTAATAACGAGTTACGGTCTGTAATCACATTCTAGTTGGAAAATGTAGAATTGAACCTGGTGTCAACTAGTAGCAGTTAGAACAAAATTGAGGAAAATTGGAACATCTTCCCCCAAAGATGTCGTGATGGTGTTGCTCGTAGGATGTAATGTAGCATTCTATTATCACGACTGAATATGTAATTGTGGTCTATAGTTTCGTAAGAGTGGCTAATAGGTTAGATGCATTTAATTTGGCATCTGTTGTTACAAACCCACGATACTTTATTTCAGTGGAGAATTTCTGCAGTCATTTTATTTATATAGATAGAAGATGAATGAATAAAAGATCGCCGTTTAAGTGGTTATGTGGGTATAAATGAAAAACCTCCGCGTTTATTCACTTTGATATTTAACGAGCTTGTTAAACTCGCTCCCCTCGTAACCCCCCCCCCAAAAAAAAAATCAATTTAACCAGAGTCCAATAGATGACACCACAGGACACATTTTCTAATTGTCATTTTTCTCTTCTCTCCTTCAGGTTCCGGAAGAGTAACTTTCAGCACACATCGAAGTTTTATGAAAGCAGTACAAGCAGCGTTTATTGAAATAAAAACCTTGAAATTCACGAAAAAGGTGAGTGTGCTTACTTCTCCAGTTTCATTATATTGAACGGCCATCCTAAAAATCGTCTTTCTAAACGGTTACTGTCGAGCAAAATTGAGCTTTCAAATTCATAATACGCTAAAGCGATTTCGTGTGTATGTGCATTACCTTCCACCCCTTATTTAAAAGATGGGATCACCGAAAATGAATCGAGTCTCCAAGGCAGTCTTAGATTTGGTCCGAGGAAGACTAAACTTGGACAGTATAAGGAGATAAATTTGGAACACCGATATTATGGTCATGTTGAAAGAATTGGAGTTGTAACGTTTCTGAATTTTTGAGATGAGGATTGGTTATTCGTGGTCTACTGTTATCACGAGTCATTTTTCACATTTCGGTCGATGTAACCTCCGACCTTAAGGTGTATCTTGTCGAACTCTAATTTGAACGGAATTTCGACAAGATACACCTGAAGGTCGGAGGTTACCTCGATCGAAGCGTTATGAAAAATCACAAGATGAGAACAATAGTCTGAATCGACATAATCCGAATTGATTAGAGTTCTTGGAATAGATGAGGAAAGTTTAAATAGCACGTCCAGTTATGAAAAAACCCTGGCTTTAACTTGCAAATTTCACCATAGTTACAATTTCAAGTACTTTCAGTCTGATCACTAATTACCCACGGGATTCTCTTATGAAGATAAAAAAAAATTAAATTAAATTATTAAATTTACGCGGATATTTATCAATTTTATTCCACATGAAATATTTACATTAAAAAAAAATACGAAGATTAAAAAAAAAATACGAAGATTAAAAAAAAAAATACGAAGATTAAAAAAAAAAAAAATACGAAGATTAAAAAAAAAAAAAAAAAAATACGAAGATTAAAAAAAAAAAAAAAAAATACGAAGATTAAAAAAAAAAAAAAAAAAATACGAAGATTAAAAAAAAAAAAAAAAAATACGAAGATTAAAAAAAAAAAAAAAAAATACGAAGATTAAAAAAAAAAAAAAAAATACGAAGATTAAAAAAAAAAAAAAAAAATACGAAGATTAAAAAAAAAAAAAAAAAAAATACGAAGATTAAAAAAAAAAAAAAAAAAAAAATACGAAGATTAAAAAAAAAAAAAAAAAAAAATACGAAGATTAAAAAAAAAAAAAAAAAATACGAAGATTAAAAAAAAAAAAAAAAATACGAAGATTAAAAAAAAAAAAAAAAAATACGAAGATTAAAAAAAATGGAGATGAAATAATCCTTTTAATTTTGAAAAATGTGTTTTGGTTAAAAAAAAATCAATAAATTAAGACTTCGACTCTGATTCGTTCCCAAACTTCCGATTTTCTTAGTCTGACTTTTTTTTTTTTTAACTACATCTGCCTAACCAGGATGCTTAAACACGGCCATTTGTGGTTTTGAAAAGCCAGCACATTAAGTTCACTCTTACCTACAAAAATGCATAAGCAACTGTCGGCATTCTAGCAATCTTCACCTTCTCAAAAGGTAATCCTGGGCTGGTGAGCCTCGTAGGACAAAGTAGAACGAGTCTACTGTTGGAGGAAATCAATTTAACTAATACCCTTTGAAAGATGTATAAACACTCTCCCCCGTCCACTTGTATGGTTGAGTAGACTGTAGGCTCTCTAGTGGAAAGAAAAAAAAACTATACTTCTGACATGGTAGGATTCTGTCACTTTATCACTGAGGTGAGGAGAGCGGTTTTAAAATCTTATTTCTACTGCATTACTCACTTAAAATAAATTAGTGTGCAGTGAGTCTTATACTTTACATCGCATGAATGAGGATGTATTATTTGAGGTGATTAGTTTTTGACGTCACAAACATGGAAGGTGACTGAAAATCGACAAACTTTTTTTTAGATTTTCTATTTTCGTACGTTTTGATCGCTATTTTAAATTTGTGCGAGACTCGCTGGAAGATTCTTTTGATTATTTCAATACTACCATGGGTTTTAATATTTTATTACTAGCCTGGGTGAACGGCGTTGCTCTGATGGTTGGAGGTGTGTTGAGCAAAAAATGTGGTGGCACGCACGCACGAACCCGTGATGCGAAGGCGGAAAAGAAAGTGAAAGAAAATCTTACGTCTTACCGCTACTCCATGATGCGAATGGAAGTCTAAAGCGTTCAAATTTAGCGTAGTCAATAAAAAACAAAAGATGAATTGCAGAAATGGTGTTACTTTTACCCCCCCCCCCTCCACGAAAGCAAATTAATTAGACGAGGTCGTTTTAATGAGTGTGTGGGGGGGGGAGCACTCTCAGTATGTAGAGAAAACATTTCATACTGAGACAACTATTTGGATACTGCCAATTACAGAACAGATACTACGCGGCCCAAAAGCTTGGCGTTTGCGTTCAAAAAATAGTTTTGCTTTATTTTTACGAAACAGACCAACGCTGGAGACGACGGCACGGTGGGATGTTTAACTCTATCAAAAAAGAAACGATGTCAGTTTGTGAATCCGAGATATTACGATCTAGGAAGCATGCGAAAACTTCTTGCAGAACCTAACCAACTCGAGAACCCCGTTGCAAAAAGCCTTTTGGTAGGCATACACAAACGCTCGCATCCATTTTTGCCCTTTATATGATAGACTAGCAGGGCTACCCGGCGTTGCTCGGGACCGTATAAACAATGAAAAAACAAAAGCAGATATTGAACATATGTTTTATTCTTATGGGAGAGGAATCTTTCATCTCAAGTTTTAGCGTTACAAACAAATATTTGTCTTTTATATATATAGATAATGACAGGTTTTTTGGGGGCCCCCCTCGAAGATAACTAATCAGTTGACCAACTTCTAGTGGTCCGTTTGACGTGAAATTTCGATATTTGTCATCCGGGTGATGGGGCTTCGATATGATACCAAATTTGTCAAGTTTGGTTCCGTCTTTCAAAAGTTTTAGCATTACAAACAAACATACATACATACACACAGACGTTTGGCTTTTATATATATAGATGCCACTTACGAAGTGAAGCTTGTCAGTTTCAGTTTTTGGCAATACATTTCCTCCTGCAGATTCTCCTAAATTCCTAATTTCTCTTGTGAATCGTACCATGTTCTTTTGAACTTTTATTCCATTCATAAAGTACTTTATCCGACTAAGAATATTTTTCAGATGGAAGCCCTCTTATCGCCACCTAATTTAGGTCGTGTTTTTAAGTAGTTTAGAAGCTGAATTGGCTTTGCACAGCTACTAAACCTTTCTAAGACAACCAAACCTGCAAGATTGGTTCTCATTGGGCGTAGTTTGGCCTACATTACTTGGGATTTCGAAATGGTCGCCCATTTAAGTACTAACGAGGTTCAACCTAATTTCAATTCGCTTCTTGTCGAATCATCGGTATGTGATTCAGCCAAATACCTATTTTCTTTATAACCAAGCTTGTTTTTTTCTTTTTTCCCCTTTTAATCTATCAAATAAGTCGGTCGTCATAAAACGTATCTAAGATTGATAGAACTATGCCAGATATTTAAGTCTGTATCGTTCTAGATTTTAACACCTTATCAATCCTCTAGATATTCACTTAGTACGAAAATAGTTCAAACTAATGTTGCAATATTCTAGATAACTTTGGACCGAACGTTTTAATCTCAGTCGGATCCTTAAAAAAAAAAAAAACTGATTTTTCGCCAACAGAATGGCGATAAAGATTACTTAAATTGTTTGCATTTTATTGCAACGCGAACAATCGCCAGCATTAAATGACATACTGAGATATATATATACCCATGGTGGTCCAAAGAAAACGGGTCTCGACTCTAATTAGATCCCGTTTCTAAGTGTTTTGTCCGAATGAAATGAAACTTTGGTCATAACTAGTTTATTATATTCAAAACCTCACATCAAAACACTAGGGTCTTTGGCCTTTTTTCTCCGTTGACTGTAAAATGCTCAAAAAAACAATTGAATGTTTCTTTTCGTTTTTTTTCGGTTTTTTTTTTTTTTTTTTTTTTTTTTGTCACCCTGTGTATGTACATACACATACTAAGAGGGTTGAGCAAAATGTTCATAAAATATTTACACGTTCTCTCATAGATTTCAATTGAAAAATGCGAGCATGAAAAGTAATATGGTTAAGCTTAAACATGGAAAAGTAAAGGACAAGATTTTCTCGTAAAAATATAAATTTATAACATAAAATATTGCAGTAAGAATTGATGCTATAAATTGAATTTTTAATTCTTAATGCTGCAATATTTTAAGTTATAAATTTATTTTTTTACTAGAATCTTTTCAGTATTAATTAGTCCTTTATTTTCCATGTCTAAGCTTAACCATATTACTTTTCATGCTCGCATTTTTCTATTGTAATCAATGATTTTTCAGTAAATTCACTTTAATTTCAGGTTTTTTGTCCCCATAAACCTAACATACACATGTAATAACAATGCACGATACTCGTCTGCTTTCAATAAAATTCGCTCCCATTATCTCTTACAATGGAAACCAGTCATAAAAAACGTCGCTTACCTACTTTATGATTTTGAACATTAGTAAATTCATAACTAGTTTTACTGAACGAAAATTTGAAAATTTCACAATATAGCCGAGATGATCTATAAACTCAAATTGTTTGAAATTTGGTCGAAAAATGAGTGAGCAGTGAAGTTTTAAAGCTGTTCTAAATGACTAAAACTGCCACTTAACCATATCATTCAAACACTGCCGTGTTTGAATATGTAAGGAGGTGACCTTGTTTGCACGAAGGGTCTTTACCAAACTCCTGTCAATTCTCCGTCTAAAGACACGAAACATGTTATATACAGGGTTTGGAGCTATGGAACAAATTCAATCATCTTTAGCCAGTAAAAATAGGTGAAAATTGAAAAAAAAAAAAAAAAAAAAAAAAAAAACTTGGCAGGCGTAAGGTGACTTAATCTTCTACGTATGCACAAGCAAGCATAACTTGCATTTTTTTCAAGTTTTTTTCTATGCATAAGGAGAGTGCAGATTGTAACAAAGATTAAACTAGAATATACTTGAGGGTATTTTACGACCTGGCAATGTCTGGCCTCCTGCTAGTATAGATTAGGAAAATAGTTGTAATATCTTGACCAGGGTTTCTTTTTGCTTTAATGCGTGTTCAGCGATGTTTTTAGTAACCTTAACTAATCATACTCGTAGAACTGTAAATACAAAAAAAACTAAACCTGAAAACAAAACAAAGATGCTTCAACTATCAATTTAATGGACACCTTGCGCGTGTATAAATTTATTACTATGTTTGGTCAAGATCAAAGTGTAGTATCTGTTCTTCAGATGTTGCACTTCCCTTTTTTGTTCTCTTTCGGTGGAGGAGAAATCCTTCACGACTGAGACAATTTTTATTTTTGTGCCTTTTCTCCACGTTAAAAAACGACCCTGGTGTCTAACTCTGTCCCGTGGGGAGGCATAGTAAATAGGTACAATGTAACCCGGATATATGAGACGCGAATATAAGAAAATTGCATATAAGATTTTCTATAGTAATTGTCTGTATTTTTGAGATGAGTTGTTTTCATTGATTGAGATTGTCGGACTGACTTCCTCATCTTGGTTGTTATTGTCACAACGTTTCGGCCGTTTTGCCCTCCGGCCTTCGTCAGGTGAACGGTTTGTTAGGAGTCTCGAACCCAACCCTTTATTAGTGACATATGGCCGAGTGGTCCTAGACGTTGTATCAAAGTTTACAGTTACCCAAAGGTGCTGAGTTCAATCCTGAACGAAGGCAGTGAAAAAGTAACATTGAAAAACAGAATCAGCAACTATGTCCCAAAGCCTAGCTGGAGTCCGAACACGGTACCCCCGTAATAATAATAAAGGGTTGGGTTCGAGACTCCTAACAAACCGTTCACCTGACGAAGGCCGGAGGGCAAAACGGCCGAAACGTTGTGACAATAACAACCAAGATGAGGAAGTCAGTCCGACAATCTCAATCAAAGATTTTCTATTGTCCCAAATTAGAGCCTGTTAATGTACAGTGTAACCCGGGTATAAGAGCTGTGGAGAGAGGGAGGGGGAGGGGGGGGCGAAGTGTCTTATATCCGGGTTACACTATACTTGTAAATACTTAAATTTACATCAACCGAGCTAAATTCATGAATAGTGCTTAGCAGTTTTAAAATCTTATGGCATGTAAGCTATGCAAGAAAGCCAAATACGTTTAGCCAGATTTCCTACATGAATCATAAAAATGAGTCCGTGGAGCTTATTTACCTTTACATCTTTATGCAAGCAGGTCGCCCCGCCATTGCCCGGTCGTAAAATACACTTAAATATTTTGATTAATGCAGATTTCGCATTTACTATATATTGTCGAATATGATTTAAAAAGTAAAAAAAAAAAAAATTCGTGTGCCACCACCGTGAATCAAAATTAATGCCTGACATATGAAGACATGTTTGCAAGGCTAAAACTTAAAACCTGAACCAATAGCTATTACGTTACACATGCATATTCTTAATGCCGTCATTCGACCTTCAACATGCAAATTCCACTTTTTTTTTTTTTTTTAATTTTCACTTTTGCATCGATTTTATACGGCTAAACCCCAAATATAAAGTTTCGCAGATGTTCGAATATATTTCATGTCTGTAGACCCAAAACTGACAGTTTTTGGAGGATATATATATATATATCTGACTTGTTTATAACTTTTTACACAAATACAAATCGTGTAGAATATCTGCATGAATTACATGTAATAGTTAAAGATGATCATGCCATAAGAAAACGAAAAACTGATAGTGAATTAAATGTTTAAAATGTGCAAATTAGCTAGATCTTTTGCAGATGAATACAATTCCACGACCCATATATAACAATTGTACTTTCTTTTTAAATAGAAACACAGGTTTTAATATTTAATATACACAAAAAAAAAAACAATTATATCGAAAAATTCAACGATTCCATTTCAAATTTAATGAAATTGAGAAAGTAAATCTTTCCGTTTTGCTTTGCATACCGATTTATACATTTTTAATTCTTGGAAAGATTTTGCATTCGCTGATTCAGACGTTTTATATGAAGTGTGAACACTAATGAAGTTAAATTTTCCGTTATTTTATTTTTTACTATGATACCTCCTCCCAATGATTTTGAAGGAACGATATTAGGAAATCGACGCGTGAATTTTTAGCGTTTCTATTTTGTTATATTAGAATCAGTTAATTTTCTCGTTAAGAAAATTGGTTTCAAACGAATTGGAATCCTTATCATTGGATACCATGTTGCACTTGAGCTTCAGAGTAAGTCCTTAAAATGTACAAAGTCAAATGTTAACACTTTCCGGCCTAATATTCACAGGTGACACGAATACATAAATACTGCAAAGTCTATTGCGCAGAAGGTGGGTTCCCTCTTCCAGTCGAGAAAACTTCCAGTATTCTATATCTCTATAAAACCATTTTCCCCCATGTATGAGTATTGTCACATTTGGACTGTTGCACAAAACGCTAGCTTCTACCTCTTGAACAAGGTACAATAGTTTCTAACCTAATAGATCCCTACACTCTCGAATTTAACCCTCGTCATATCGTTGCAGTTGCACCCAAGTGCTTATTTGAGGAGTACTGAATGTGTTTTGAACTCTCAGCACTGATACTCCTCCAATAATGTAAATACTACCGATCTACTCGACTAGCAACAAAATCCCATCCTTCATTGTGGAAGTCCCGAAATCGCATATTTTCTACCGATAAACTTGTTTCCTTGGGCCGTTTGCCTTTTTTAATTGCCTGTTTCACTTACATGTACATAGAAATGTAAATATGCGAACAAACATCTTCCCACTAAGATTGCACCCTGCACAAAACAAACTCGTGAAACTTCAGTAGCAATATGCCTTTTGAGGAGGGAAAGTTTAAAAGCGCTTTACCTTTTTAAGTGATAATTTTTCCTTTTATGTTTGACCCGTGCAAAATCTTTAAGCAACAAAATTTTGCAGAGTTAGAACTAGCAATACGACTATTCCAATTTTTCCCAGATACTGATACAATTACCGATTCTGATTCTCTTAAATTTCTAAATATACAGTGACAAAATAAAGTTAACTGAAAATCTAACCTCCGCTTTCACAAGGTAACGAACTTAATCGGACGATGGCTCTGGTTAAGGATCTCGAATGAGAAACTGTCAAGTTCGAATCCAGTTCGTTCCACAAACGTTCACCAAACTCGCTCCCAATCTTCTAACCTTCAGGAGAGATGAATAAAATAACTTATTTTGATAAATTTACATTGTATTTACGTTATGTGTAGATTCTAGTGTTAGTGGTTGTTTAAGATAAAATATTTAATTTTGGATATTCGATGTAAATTTTTATTTTATTTTTTTTAAGGTGGAATAAGTCAATTCAGAAAGGAATTGAAGCTAACTTCAATGTATTTCTGCCAATAACTGAAAAGAAACACTAACGAAAATAGTTAGTCCGAATAGAGTATCGATATGTCGGACATTGCTATCTGACAATCCAATAACGTAACGAAAATTGAAGGTTTTTTTTTTTTTTTTTTTTTTTTTGTCACTCGAATTTATACTTTAACTTGTTTTGTGTTTTTCAGGTACAAATCGATCCTTACCTTGAAGATTCCCCTTGCAGTTTGTGCATTGTTCAATCTGGTCCTTATTTCTGTCGGGATCTGCAATGTTTTCGTTATTTCTGCCGACAATGCTGGTATTGGCAACACAGTTCTGAATATCTTCATCACCACAAACCCCTGACTCGAAACAATAAGCCAGGAAATGCAATGTAAATATTAGGGTTAGTACCCTTTCATATTTTAATAGATTTCTTTGGACTCCATCTCTCACACAGGTGTGAGAGATGGAGTCCAAAATATGTGTTACAAGACGCCTCTCCAACCGCCGATATCCATAAAATAACACCCTAACTTGAAAATTCTTCCTTCAAATTCGTCGGCCTAACATTTGCGGACAATATGAAGTGGAACAAATACATTGAGGACATTGCAAATTGCTGCAAAGGTGGGTTCTCTCTATCCAGCTAGAAGACTACTCTCACCTGAGTATCCTGTACCTCTACAAGGCCACCATTCGCTCATGCATGGAGTATTGCCACATCTGGGCTGGTGTATCTATCATTAGTCTCTCCCTCTTGGATAATGTCCAAAAAAGTTGTCAATCTAATAGGCTCCACTTAGTAAACTAAGCTCCAATCCCTGTCCCATCATCGTAATGTTACAGCTGGACCTGTTTTACAAACATTTTAATAGAATGTGCTCTGAACTCGTTTCGCCTATGCCCCCCTCCTTTGGCGTACATATCCTGAAACAAACCCGCTTGGCAATAAAATCTCACCCCTTCACTGAGGTCTCTAAAGGCCAAAAATTTCTATTCTAATAGTTTCTTCCCTCAAACAGTTAGACTTTGGAATTCCATTCTTGCTACCTGCTTCCCTGGCTGTACTGATATGCAGATGTTTAAATGTAACATAAAAAACATCTGATCTTTCTTAGGCATGATCCTAAAGAGTAGCCCCTTGCGTCAAAGTGGCGATTTGCCTTGTTAGGGGTGAACATGAGTAAAGTCTTACTCGAGGCTAATTATTTTAATGAAAGAGTATAAAAAGAAAAAGCTCATCGAGATATGAATCTTTTTCATAAGAGGCATTAGTTTAATCAAAGTGACCCCCCCCCCCACAAAAGGAGAATGGGCCTGTAAATTCACCCTTGTCCGTTCGTCTGTCCGCACTTTTCTCAATAACTACGCCTTGGACTTTTTAAAAAATTTGCGCAAACATTAAACCTGAGTAAGTAAAAAAAAAAAAAAAAAGAAAAAAAAAAATTTTCTGGGAGAACTTCAGTTGCCCTCCGACGGGTGCCTTCCGAGTTAAAATGGCTAAAATTGACACTTTTGTGCTTATTAAAAAAAAAAAAAAAAAAAAAAAAAAAATGACTAAGTTCAGCATAACCCCCCCTTCCCACTTAACCCCCAAGGTGAAAATGAACAAATAGTGAAGTTTTAGGCCTTAACATATAAATTTGAGTTTTGCCCCATGCAAAAAAAAAAAAAATTTTTGTTAGCCCGAAAAGAGCCCCTGGGGCATAACCCGAGAGTTAGAACTCAGTTACAACTTTTCAGAAAGTTTTAGAAAAATTGATGCCTTGGATTTTTCTAAAACTTTCTGAAAAGTTGTAACTGAGTTCTATATAATTTTGTTTGTCTATACTTCATGATAACTCTCGGGTTATGCCCCAGGGGCTCTTTTTGGGCTAACAATTTTTTATTTATTTTATTTATTTTTTTTTTTTTTATTAATGCCTCGTTCACTGTGCACTCACGGGAGACCATGCCTGCTTCACTTCATTTTTCCATTTGTACTAGCGTTTTACTTGTTTTGTATATCAGCTTTTCATTACATTTTAAGCCCGCCTTGAACCTTCAAAGAAACTATTAATATCGAAACGCAGAATAATCTAGGCATTTTTTTTTTTTTTTTTTTTTTTTTTTTTTTTTTTTTTTTTTTTTTTTTTTTTTTTTTTTTTTTTTGAATTTTTCCTTTGTATCAGGCAATGACCGCGTTCACAAACCGGGTCTTGTTACTTCACCGTAGTTAAGCAACGTTGAGCCGGCTTAGTAATAAAATGGGTGATCATTTGAGAATGCAAGGTGCTGCATGTGCTCTCCGCTTATCTTTGCATTGTTTCCAGTTGTCATCGACTCTAGCAGTGCCAATTCAGTAGCGTGGTTGGAGATTGTGCAAGGCTTGGCTCACATTTACACGCGCAGCTACCCTCATGAGGGGAGGGGGGTCCAGTCTTTTGAGACTGAACGGAGGCAATGATATATTTCTCTTTAATACGTAATGTTTGTGTTTGTCTAAGAGTAATTTATTAAAAGATATAAAATAAATTACTAAAACTGCTTCACTTTTAAGAGGTGATTAAACAAAACTAGTTTTCATTTTTAATGTGTAGTAGACTAGCAGGGAGACCCGACGTTACCTGGGATTAAATGTTTCGCACTCCCATATTTTTGTCAAAATTGTTGAAATCTCCCATTTTTCGATCTTGGAGTGGGGGCATCGCTGTTCACTGGAAAGAAGCTTCACATACCTCCTTGCAGTGACTGTCCACAATACATTGTAGTCTACATTGCACTGTAGAGAACCTACTGTTGATCTTATAACTTTTTTATGACTTGAATTAAAGTTTAAAATGCAAAAGTCAAGTATTATGGTTCAATTGTACTCTAAACAGAAACATTAATTTCGAAAATGCCCCTATAATATCAAAGAACCTACTGATGATTGGAGATGTTCAGTCTTTCGGTTTGTGTGGTCATAAAACTTCTCATGCACTTGTGTAAGGTATTAACTTTGGTCAACATCCCCTGTTTCTTTCATTGGATTATTTCGATTATCAATACTTATCGAAGACATTCAGATACAGAACTTATCTAAGAACACTACCAGGCACATAAAGTACCTTCGTGTGAATTTTCATAAAATGGACCCAACCGTTTTCGAATCTAATAGGGAACAAACTCTCACACACTTTACCCATCTCTTCTATTCTATAAAAAGGAACTCTTAAAGTTATATATTTTAAAAAGAATACTTAGTCTTAAAAATGTATTAAATTGCTCCCTTTCCAATACTTAATAATCCTGGATATGACCTTAAACTATATCCGATGATGAGGCCCCAGCTTGTGTGCTTTGGAGTGTGGAGCCACCCTTTAATTGCCATTGCTCCCAGGTCCACTCTGACCTGGAGTGGCAGTACCTGTTAGGGTCCCAACTATGGGTTTTAAATAGAAATCGACTTGAAAACAACAAATATATTCTATTAAAATTTTTTTCTTAAATCTTTGGATTCGACATTAAATAACCTGAAGAGTTGATATGCCGTAAAACAAAAAACAACCAATTAATCCAATACTTAGCTATCATCTATATAATACAAACATTTAACACATGCAGCTGTTTATAAATGAATATTGCATTGCATGAACTTATCTTAATGAACAGTGGGATTCATGGGAGCGCCATTTTTTTTTTCTTACAAGGGAGTCAATGCATATCAAAGGCCCAAAAGCCACTCGAGGATAAGGTTAATGAATATAAGGTGGTAGTGTAGTAACTGTTAATGGTGTAGATTGGAGAGAATTTGGATTATTTAAGATGACGGCTCAGCAAGAACTTTAAATTGAACTTGAAGGCTACCATATTGTAGTCAGCTGGGAAGCAGGAGAGCAGTTCTAGGAAAGTGTTCATGGAATCTGCGTGTAGACTTTAAGATCAGCAGCAATTGTTGGTGATTGTACCGATTTACAATGCCTCCCCACGAGACAGTTAGACACCAGGGTCGTTTTTTAACGTGGAGAAAAGGTACAAAAATAAAGAGTGTCTCAGTCGTGAAAGATTTCTCCTCCACCGAAAGAGAACAAGAAATGGAAGTGCAGCATCTGAAGAACAGATACTACACTTTGATCTTGTCCTGAAGGCCAAGTACCGCCAATTGTTAGTGATTGTAGCTAGTCGTGTTAAATTTTAAAAAAAGAAAAAAAAAAAACAAAAAAAAACTTGTGAAAGTTTGGCAAGTGGCGACCATAGATTGCAGCTTAGACGAGCACATGCCATGCAAATAACGAGAGCAGACATGCTCCCAACGTCCCTTCTGGGGGTGGGGGGGGGGGTGATTTTAGATTTAGATTTCCTTCTAGTCGAATTCCCTTTGTTCTTCCACACTAGTTGTCCAACTAAGTACAATACATTTCACTGTCTTAACATGACTACTTCCGATGTTTTGTCTTAACGCCTGTTTATTTATTGTATTTACGTATTTTTTTTATTTTTATTTATTTATTTTATTTTTTTATTTTTTTTTTACATTTTTCAGGTCTGTTGAAAACCATCTAAAAGTGAAATTGTCTTCCAAGAATGTCAACGAGGAGACCTCAAGAAATTTCCGTTACTCAAATTTTTAGGAATATCGTTGGATTTTTCGCGCCAACTTTTTTATTAGTGATTGATGGAAACGCATTCAGCTCAATATTATTCCTATAAATCAATTGGTTGGCAATTTTATGTACTTTAAATTTAAATGTATATCGTTGCTCGGTTAAAGTTTACTAAAATCCTTTTTCTTCACCTGGTGGGTAAAGAACTACCCAAATATCAGCCGTAGCTGAAAATGGAAAGAAAAAAAAAATGCCTTCTAAAACAAAAGTAGCCCCATTTTTCTGTCTCCCAGGAAGCCATGTCAGTTTAGAAAAAAAAGGGAGATAATCCTGTTTTGTTAATGGTTCTCTATGGCAAATGATCTATTGCCATTTTAATTCAACTAATTTCAATTCTATATCGACCATTAATTTCTTTTTATTTTTTGAATGTTTATTAATTTTGAAAATAGTTTAAAATTAAAGCTTTTATGTGTTTTTTAAGATGAAATAAATAAATACTTTTACTTGTTTTTATTCATATTTTTTGTAGAACAAAACAAAAAAAAAAAAAAAAAAACGCCCCATCGCCCGCTATCCCCCCAGGCCCAAGTCTTAGTACCCTTCTCGACTTTACCTTCTGGTATACTAAATTTTTAGTGACCGTGCTGATGTAAGCTCCCACGTCCCCCCTCTCCCATGAATAACTGCACACGGTCTTAGCTAATTTTTTAAGATCTATAAGAACAGAACCAATTTTTAAGTTATATTGTCTTAACTTTTTCCCCCCTTTTCACTCTTCACCGTTAGATTTAAGTGATTTAAGAATGTTCGCTTGAGTAGAGCACCATTTTTGACAAAGATTTGTAGGACTTTAAGCACTTTCTTAGTACTTCCGACCTGACTACGCAGCCCCCACCCCCTCCGTCAATTCTATCGGATGAAGGACATGCATTTTGGTTTTTACTAATACACTAATTTTACTTTTTGAGGCATTTTCATATCTTCTAAATAAAGTCATTGGCTTGATGTGTTTGTTTCGTTTTATTTTTCTTTGATACTGTGGACGCACCTGAGATGAAGTAAGATAAGTGAACGGTGACAGAGGCAAGCGATCTATTGTTCTCCCCAGACGGGATGGCGCCTTGACAACTGGGGTAAAAGCGGATGTAACCAGTTTTGCTGACCAGCTTAGTGACTAAGAAGACTGGGCTTTGGGGGAGGGCAAGCTTTTCTTCCGCCTGTTTGCTAAGACAGAGCCCTTCTACTTTGGGAAGGACAAGCCACGCCTCTACTTCCCTGACCTGGTGTTGCAGCTTCCTGTTGTGGGACAGAATCTAGGATTCTCGGTTAAAAATAAATCTTACATGCAGCGCGAGGGGACCACGCATGCACGGCTTTATTTTCGATTAATCTAGGAACTGTGTGCGAGTTAATAACCAGATCCGTTGACAAACCAGCCCAGTAGCAATCACTCTGTCTAATCACATGGAATCCTTAAGAAAATTTCTAGTACACTTCAGGATTTTTTTTTTTTTTTTTTTTTTTTTTTTTTTTTTTTTTTGCAGCCTCTCCATTTGCAAGTACAAGTTGGCCAACTTTGCATATAGACTGTGTTCTGCTACGGTGAATATTGGCAACATTTTTCTTTACAGCATCAAGGTGCAATTCCCAGTTCCAAGGTGCACTCTTCCTTGATAAACAATTGCAGAATCTTCACCATATCATCCACAATTTTGCTGTTCGCTGGTCAACCATCCTTTACATTGTTGATTCTGGGCAATCTTGGTCACAGCCTCTGACGACAGAACATTAACCAATATCTCAGTCCGATCAAGGTTCCTTCAGGTTTTCATTTTGAGGAAATTACTCTTCTGCGTCAATGTTGAGTTGATCATCCTCAGTGACGTGTGAAACTGGTAAATCATAGGCTTTCGCTAACAAAAATACCATTTAGAGCAGCATCAACTAAGAAATGAGCACAAATGTCTCTTTTAATTCCGTTGCCACTTAACATGTGCTTGACTGTTTTCAGCATACACAAGTTAAAAAGTTCTTGCAATCCAGAACCAGTCATCAATTGACCCCAGCAAGCTCATCTATGTATGGAGCCCACGAAGTCACAGGGGAACTAGGCTGTGACTGGACTATTATCATTGGCTGTCATCAGTGGCTGATCAAATGTTAGAATTAGTGTAATGTTTTCCTGGCTTAATCACTGATGCAACATAACGTTCAGTACATGCAGGACTATTATCATTGGCAACAAAACTGTAACTGATTTCCCAGGATATTTTCCTGTGCATTAACTGCATAAGGCCTGACCATGCAGGTCTGGACGGATGTAAAATTAGCCAAACCTCCCAGAGGATGTCAACATTAGCAGTGGAATCGACAACTTTCTTGGCCTGGAGCTCTTCAAATGTCATTGATTGTTTGCTGGTGTGCTGTGAATCTAGGTACTTGATGTTGATCCTTCCAACCCTTATTATATCTTCTGGAAGGACCTGAATCCTTGGAACTTGTTTTGCTTTAACTTTCCCGGGCATAAAAGATGCTATGATGCCCATAACGTGAAATGTGTTGAATCCATCAATACTCCTTACATTATCAGCTATGAACTGCAGAAATTCAGTTTCAAAGAGTTTCAGTGCCATGAACAAGAATTGCTGGACTTCCAAGTAAGATGAAGAGAAGCCATGCTTATTCAAAGTGTCAATTAGGAACCTCAATCCAAATTGGTCATGCATTTCAACTGCTAAACCCAACTACAAAGGTGCAAGGGGAACTCTGGGTCTAACAGCCTGCATTATCGTTTGATCTATTGATGCAAGTTTCAAATCATTGTCTTTGCCTGCAAATATCTTCCAGAGAAAGATTAACAATGTTTTTGGAACATATTCCAGAATCCCATCCTGTTCAAGATCATCCTTAGACGGGTAATATTCTGAACTTGTCTGGATACTTTTAATGTCATTCTTGATAAGTTTGGCTGCAATTTCTATGATTCTAAAATTGTTGAGCGGCTCTGTGCATAGAATTCATGGAAAATACATTTTGATGTACTTAAGAATGTAACAACATTCGGTTCCCATTAATTTAAGTCACAATGATTTTGTCTTTGAAATGTTCCAGCAATCGAGATTTCATGTATGAGCGACTGTATGGTTCAAAGCCATTGTCCTTGAGAATTTCCCTCCATTTTTTTTTTTTTTTTTTTTTTAACAAGATAGACAATGATTAGTTGCTTCTCGTTTATTTTGCTGCAAATAATTAGCAACTTCCAGAAATGCCTACTTTCTCTCTGAATCCTCTGATCTACCAAGGTTTTGTTTCTTAGAAGAATCAGCAGAAGAGAATTCCATAGGAATATTTTTATTGTAATCAAAGTTTGCAAAACATGTTCTGTGATAACATGCTTCTTGTGAAACACGGTCAACTACATAACCTATACTACCTTTTAACAGTGTATCCCCAGTCATTATTTTTTCAGATTTTCTCACAAACTTTTAACACTCTGTCCTTAACGAATAGCTTTTACATGGGAAACATCAACACCTCTTTTCTTTCTTTCAGATTTTGCTCCAGAACCACAAAAAGACAATTTTCCTTAAAGTTAAACACACAAAGAGTGGATTGCACGGGATGGCATTTTATCATTGGTAGACCTGTTTTTACAATCAATTCCTATGTTTGATGTTTGATCCAACGCTGTCTGCATTTCTTGTGAAGACGTTGACGAATCTGAATTATGATGTTTCCACGTTGTTTAGAAACTCTGTTAATGGAATCGATTTTCTTCTGGCTGACGATGAATGTTTCTTCATTACTGAACAGTTCATTGTTGCAAATAGTACATTCGTCAACATCCATAATTATCAGTACTTCACTTTGGATGAACTGAAATTAGAATATCATAGAAATATTAAGCTTCTGCAGTAATACATAAAAAGAGACAAAAATTAAGGCATAAGTTATAATTATATTTAACTTTATGTAATCTGTTGCTTTCATCCAATTCCACATGGCTGCATTTGTTATTTTTGAAGATGAATTTACAGTAATTGAGTTAAGAGAGGGGAGGCTAGAATCGGCGGCAATCTTTAAAGATGGCGGCCGTCCACTCTTTTCGACAAGATGAATTGCGGTAAACGTTTTTTTTTTATTATTTATTTATTTTTTTTTTTATTTGAAAGAGATGTTATTCTTGCTCACTATGCAAGTTAAAAACATTTAACAATTTAAGATTCAGTCAAAAAATCAGCTAGATTGACTGACTACAAATGTTGCCGATTTTTAATGCTAAAATCGATTCTTTAATTGTTTTTTTTTTTTTTATTTAATTTGGTTTAAAGCAAAAGCAAAATCTTTTATTGTGGGTAATAATAACTAATTATTGATTTTAAACTACTAGTAAAAGTAAAATCGATAGATCACCCTCCACAAGTATATTTTCACGTTTGAGGAAAAATATATAAATGTAATACATGTTTTTATGGTAATCACGTAAAATAAAAAAAATAACAACCCTATGCAGCATTGTTAAAATAACTTGCAGTGTTATAAACAATGCCGAAAATGCTTCCCATTGATATCTATGCATTTCTGGGCACGTTTAACAATGTTTGCCGATACTGCCTGCAGATCTTCTCTGGTGATTCTCCTGATAGCGTTGGTAATGTCCTCCTTTAGTTGGTCTAGATTGTGAGGATTATTTGCATAAACTTTTTGTTTTAAACTTCCCCAAAGATTGATCGCCTACAGGGGCCATCTTCAACCGCAGCAAGTCTGTCGGCCTGAGGTTGGGGGCCTGAACCGGGGTAAACTCGCTTCCAGGTATTTTCAGCTGGACCGATGGACTGGTCCGTATTCTCGGTGTCTGGTTTGGACCGGGATTCAGCTGGAAAAGAATTGGTCGGAAGTATATGGCAAGGTCAAATCGTCGGTGAAGACTTGGATTGGAAGGAAATTGTCCTTGAAGGGTCGGGCGGAGAAGTGTGCTACATACGTCTTTCCGCTCATCCTTTACCGATTGTCTGTACTTCCTCTCCCTGCAGAACGACTAACCCGCTTGCAAGGGCGCCTCGATTCACTATTGTGGAACGATGGTAAGCATTATGTCTGCAGAGAGGTCTGTGTCCAGAGGCCGAGCGAGGGAGGCCTCGGTCAGCCCAGTCTCTTGTGTCATAGAAATGCCGAGAGATTGGCTTTCCTGGGTCGTTCGCTTGAAGAAGACGCTCCTTGGGTCCCTGTGGTTGAGAACTCGTTTCCCAATCTCAAACCCAACCCCTCGGTAGGTCGTCGTAGACCGAGGGGGGAGTCTAAGTTCTTCTCCGAATGCCGGACCGCTCTTAGAGCTTTGCCGGGGACCAGTGTCCTCGATCAGCCAAGAAAGAAACTATATCGGGAGCTAGTGGAGGGGACCGCGAAGGATCCACTTTGTAGGCGGATGGGATGGTCGATGGAGGTTGTCCGTTCTCATTGGAGTTGGGCGCCGGGACGGGAGATTCTGAACAACTCGGAATTTTCCCTCACCTGGCGACTGGTCCGTAACGCGCTGCCCCTTCTCAACGAACTCTGCCGGTATAAAGAAAATACGAGTGGCTTCTGTACGCGCTGTGACGAACGCGAGCCTGGAACGATCGGGCACGCGTTTTTTAGTTGCAGCCGGATCCAGCCCTTATTGGAGTACGTCGAGGGGGTAACGGCTCGCATCAATGCCGAATGTCCGCTCGATCTCGACGAAGGTTTTTTTGTGTACAACATGGAGCCGCCATTCCCCAGGGAGGAAAGAATGGTTGTCCTGGCGATCCTGGCAGTAGCGCGCATGGTGATTTGGATCACGCGCCTTAAGTTGGTCTGCGAAGGGACATCTGTTCCGGATCGGGATCTGATCGTTTACTTTAAACATCTGCTTAAAGTAAAGATCAGATGCGATTGGAGGAGGTTGCCTAGAGTGGAATTTGACAAGAGGTGGGTGCACAGCACTAGTTTGTGCATCCGTCGAGGAGCCAAGTTTCAATACGTGTTCCCTCCTTAAGCATGGCACGGGCGGTGCTGGGGCCTTCGGAACCCATCCCGCTTAGGTTCTAGCTAAGAAAAACTTAAGAAGACTCTTGACTGGTGGTATAAATGAGATCCTGTTCCTGATTTTATTTTTTCGTACTAGAGAACCTCTGAGTCTGCCCATCCCCTTTGTGCCACATCCTTGCTTTTTCAACCTCCCCGGTCACTCCCCTACTCAGAGGTCACTTTCCAACCCCCCTCCACCCGTTGCTTTGTTTTCTCCCACTGCCATTAAGATATTTTCCCCAATCCCCATTAGGGATCGCCCTGCTTGTTTTCGGTTCCCCGGAAAACAGTGGGGGGGGGGTCTAGTCACCTAGATTAGTACAGGGGGGTCTCACTAACAACCTAGTAGGATTTTTTTTTTTTTTTAAATGAACACTTTTAATTAGTTTTCCCCTCTCCACGAGCAATCCTTTTCTTAATTCAAAAACTTTTTTATTTACCAATGAAATTGAACTTTATTTTTTCACACATGCACACACACACACACACACACACAAAATTAATATATTTTAAAAAAAAAAATGCATACACAAACACACAGACAACTGTTTATAAATTGTAAATATGGTTTTGATTCTTAAACGCTGGGGATTTATTAGTTAGTTTAAGATCCATAGAGTGAATGAGGTATTTTGGTAAATGTTGCCAGTCAAAAGTAAGACTCCAAAGTCTACATTTATTACTTTTTAATCACTTTAGTCACAAAGACCCTGAACCCTTCTCCTCCCCAATTTCTTGTAGGGCCTTGTGCCTAATTTTGTTGTTTGATAATCTTTTTCTTTTTTTTTTTTTTTTTTTTTTTTTTTGTATTTACAAAATTTTAAAAGCAATAAAATATATAAACAAGATCAAAGTGTAGTATCTGTTCCGGCAGATACTGCACTTAAGATAATTTGTACCAGTCAATGGAGGGGAAACCCTCTATACTGGGACAATTATTATTTTTGGTAACCAGAGTGACCCCTTTTAGGGGAGCTGGTTTTTACCTCACATTAAAAACGGCCTTGTGCCTAATTTGCTCAGTGGGGGGAGCAAATAAATACCATCTGTTCCGGCAGATACTGCAAGTAAAGACCATATGTGGGAGCAATCCCACATATAAGACCTAGGTCAATGTAGGGGCAACCCTTCATACCAATTGTCACTATCCAGCTCCCCTACTCTCCGGGGAGTTGGTCCCCATTTCCCCTTCACTCCTCACATTAAAAATCGGCCTTGTGCCTAATTTGCTCGGTGGGGAAGCAAATAAATACATTAAAGTGTAGTATCTGTTCTTCAGATGCTGCACTTCAATTTCTTGTTCTGTCAGTGGAGGAGAAATCCTTCACGACTGAGACAATTTTTATTTTTGTTCCTTTTCTCCACATTAAAAAACGACCCTGGTGTCTAACTCTGTCCCGTGGGGAGGCATTGTAAATAGGAACTTCCCCAAAGATAAAAATCACATGATGACAAGTCCGGGGAATGTGGTGGCCATAACCCTTTTGCTTATTTTTCTCTGCTCCATTAAAATGTCATGAGCTCATGTCAGATTTTGTTGGCAAAAGAATTGCATTTGGTTTTGTGGTGTCAGTTGGTCAGTATAAGAAATATTAGAGAGATCAGGTTACTTTTAAATGCACCGCTTAATCTGAAAAAAAAAAAAAATGATTAGAAAAAGATTAGACATGGGCGTTCTTTCTACGTGGACAAGTCTATATTTTCAAGTTAAATTCAAGTTTTATATATTTTTTATTAAACTGTTAGGTAAAAGTACAGAAAAATTACAAACCACTTTCCCCTTCCCATGTTAAAAATGGCTTTGGAAACAATGTTATTATTTCATCACGGTAACATAAGCGCATAAGTACCAGACATTTATTTGGTTTATTGATTGATCATAGATGAAAACATTACAATTAATAACTGATTAGCACAAGAATCTTTCATTATGTAACAATATTTAGCACTTTAAGTGTTTTTTATATTAGTTTGATGAAAAAGTTTCTGTGGAATTTTTAATTTTGATTTCAAATTATGTATTTTCAAATAACTTTTCATTATAATACCTTTTACTTTATATATTATTTTAAAGAGCGTTTTTCATTCTATCTAATCGTTTAGATTACAATTGTTTGAAAACAATTATGTCTTCTTTTCAAAGCGTTGAATACAAGATAGAAAAAAAAGCAAATTAGCACAATTTTCTTATTTCAGTTCAAGCTAGGCTGAAAAGCTGCTGAAGCAGCTCGCGATATCAATGAAGCATTTGATCCAGGAATCTCTACTGAACACACAGCACAATGGTGGTTTAAAAAGTTTTCTATTGGCGATGAGAGTCTTGAAGATGATGAACGTAGTGGTCAGCAATCAGATGCTAACAACGATCAATTAAGAGCCTTAGTCGAAGCCAATCCATGCGCAACTGTTCAAGAATTTACTTCTGAATTAGACGTAACGTATACGACGATTTCCAACCATTTGAGATAGATTGGAAAGACCTAAACTTGATAAATGGGTGCCTCGCCAATTGAACGACAACCGAAAGCAACGTTGTTCTGAAGTGTCATCTTCCCTTCTTTTACTCAACAAGAACGACCCGTTTATCAACCAGATTTTGATTTGCGATTAAAAGTGGGTACTTAACGACAACTGGCGATGCTCAGCTCAGTGGTTACATGTTGACGAAACTCCACGACATTTCTCAAAGCCAGAATTGCACCAAAAAGAAAGCCATGCTGACTGTTTGGTGGTCTGAGACAGGTCTCATCTATTACAGTTTTTTTTTTTTTTTTTTTTTTTTTTTTTTTTTTTTTTGAATGCAGGGGAAACCATTACGACGGTGAAGTATTGTCAACAAATGGACGAAATGCATCAGAAAATTTAACACCCAGCATTAGTCAACATAAAAGGCCTAACCGCACGTTGCTAAACCGACTCTGCACAAGCTGAACGAATTGGGCTACGACATTCTGCCTTATCCGCCAATACTCCCAGAGCTCTCACCTACCGGCTACCACTTTTTCAAGCATCTTGACAACTTGAAATGCTTCAAAAATCTAAGTGATATCAAAACCGCCTTCAGCAACTTCATCGCCACCAGAACGCAAGATTTTTACGTTACTGGCATAAATACATTTGTTTTGTGTCGGCAAAAGTGTGTTGATTCTGAAGGTGCTTATTTCGATCAATAAATTTTTGTTTGAGCCGAAATATGTTTATCTAAATTTTAAAAGCTAAAAACCATCAAGAACTTTCTTGTCAACCTGATATAGTGCATAGATTTGTCAACTTATGAAATTTATTTTGACAAAGCTATAAGATGTATACAAGTATTTGTTACACATGTTTTACAGGGGAGTGTAACCATAGATTGGGGCTCAGTCGAGTACCTACTATAAATTACAGAACAAGTTAATATTTGACACCGCACACTCAAGACATGAAGTCAACTGATGCAGCAGTTAAATTTTAAAGTTTCCAGATATTTCCCCACCTTTGTGCGATATGAATAAAAATTATATTTAGTCTATGAAATAAGGATTTATTAATAGTATTGATTATAAGAAGTTACATTTGCTGCTGATACCAATTTCCCTCGAGCCAAGATCACAGTGTAGTATCTGTTCCGATGCTCACCTTTTCTGTCCTCAGTCAGTGGAGGAGGAGTCCTTTATGACTGAGACAATTTTTATTTTTGTTTCTATCTAGAGTGCACCTTTTGGGGAGTAGCTGGATTTTCCCCACATTAAAAACCGACCTTGTGTTTAACTCTGCCCTCGTGGGGAGGCAAGTAAATAGTAACAATTTCCCTCACTCTCTATCTATACTTAAAAATAAATGAACATTCCATGAGCAAAGTTTCTTTCTTGGAACACAATACTGTGGGTTTTCTCCTCTTAAATAATTAAGTCCTATCCAAGTTCCAACATTACTGACCATCACGGCGTTGTCTCACATAGTACTTATTAACCTTTATTATCTAGTGGCCTCTTGGCCTTGATAAGTGTTGACCCTTAAGTAAAAAAAAACTTTATATCTATTACAAAACCTTGTTCGGAAACTGAACAAAAAAAAAAACAAAACAAAACAAAACTTAGTTTAATCTGAAATTCAAAATACTGTTGGGATTTTATCCATTTCCAAATAAACCAACGTTCCTATAATAAACGAAAATAAAAGATAAAAAGAGCGAGTTCTTTTTTTTTTTTTTTTTTTGTTACAAGGGAATCACCACTAATCAAGGCCACTCAGGAATAAGGGTTAATGAGTATACGGTGATCACTGAGACAACAGCGTAGTGATCCTTAATGGTGGAAATTGGGTATGATTTTATTTAAGGGGACAGCTCAACAAGAATTTGTTTACATTGGACTTGAATTCAACCATGTTGTAGTCGGCTGAAAAGCAGGTCAAAGGAACAGAATTCCACAGGCGGGCAGTTCTTCTAGGGCAGAAGCTTTATTCATAGAATGCGTTTAGATTTAGGCACAGAAAAAGAGTGGGGAAAATTATTAATAGTGGTTGTAGCTAGACGAGTGCTAATCTAATGATCTTGTTTGGAAACTGGAAAAAAAGTTTATTTTACATAAAAAATCTCCGAAGGGGAGCACATTCAATGTTGCTATGGTTTGACTTTTCAAGTAAGATCACACACACACACACACACACACACACACACACACACATTTAAAAAACTCGGTTCTTATCGTTGAGCCCTTCAGTTGAAATAAAAAGTCGGTCAATTTAGCTCTTATGCGCAGATCATCATATAATGATTAGATCACTCTGACAGATGTTAAAAAAAAAACATTAAAAAAATAGATGTTTAAATTTCAACAATATTTCCCGCGGTTAATGTTTTCTCTTCAATTTCTTCAGTTCAACATGTGTTGAGAAGATTCCGTCCCTGTTAACCCCCCCCCCCGGCCATGATTTTACGCACGACAGGTATAAACTTTAATGCCTAGCGTGGAAATTTACCACATCAAGCGAGGATTTAAATCTCTGTTCTTATGCTATGAACGTGTGCCCCTCCCCCACACACACATATCAACTTATATGATTTATGGGCCGTTCTTCTACAAAATGACCACATGGACATTAAGCCCACGTGCGGCACACTTATCATACAAAAGTCAGTAATTTCAAGCCTTTTTTTTTTACATAGGCAAAACCACTTATCAAGGCCCAGAAACCACTCGAGGATAAGGGTTAAGAGTGTACAGTAGTCAAGTGGACAGTATAGTGATTGTTAGTAATGGAAATTCAGTAAGTTTGTTAACTTAAGTGGAACGGCTCGTCAAGAACTTGTTTATGTTGGACTTGAAGGCAATCATATTGTAGTCTCCTGCTATTCTCACAAAATCCTCACTTCGCTAATCCTTCATTATGAATATTCCACATAAGAAAACACTTCGGTTGCAACAATTTAAACTAATGTTCCTAACACGTAAATAAATACATATTATTTAATTGGAATTCATTATTGAGATGAGTAATATTTATTAATTTTTATTTATTGCGGACTATTATCCTCATCTTTTTAGTTGTTGTTTCATGACGTTTCGGCAAACTATTCCTCTGGTCTTCGTCAGGTTATTAACCGCGACAGCATAGGAACTCCGAATCTCCTGATTGCATCCACGACAATTACTGCCTTCCGTAGTTGTTATCGTCTCACCATGTTTTGGCCCGTGGCGCAGTGGATAGAGACGTTGAATCTCTATGGTACCAGGTGAGAATTGTCTGAAGATAGCGGTTTCAATCCTACCTAAAGCCAGCCAGAAGCTTACTTGGCTAAAACGTGGTGAGACGACAACAACTATGGAAGGCAGTGATTGCTGTGGATGCAGTTAGGAGATTTGGGGTTCCTATCCTGTCGTGGTTACCATCTGACGAAGGGCAGAGGAATAGTTGGTCGAAACGTCGTGTAACAACAAACTATAAAAGCTGAGGACAATAGTCCGCAATATTTGAATTTAATACGTAAATAAATGTTGTGTATTTCATGTTGATACATTGATTTCATATTTTTTGTCGAATGTGATTTTTTTTCAGATTTTATTATTCCTTTATGTAAAGACGTAGATTTGTGAAACCTTTCTATTAATCGGCGATCACGTTAAACTTACCTTTAATGGTCCAGTGAATATACTCCCACGATTGCTGACTCCTGACTTCAATAAAAATAGTAACACGCAACCTTGGCCCTATTAATTGATAAATCACGATTATGGATTGGTTGCCTCACCGACCACACATCTTACACACGCAATGCGCGTACAGAATTAAAAAAATGTTGTTTAATAGTTAAGAATTTGTTCATGTAAATTAAAATTCTAGATACTTTAAAATGTTATAATTATTTTCGTAATTAATATTATTAATTTGGGAATATCTGGTATTAATATAAATAGCTTCAAATTTTTACTAAAATGTGTCTATGTTGAGAAGAGGGGGTAACTTTGTTGTTTGCAAATTACATTAGTTTCAGAGACTTGCATGGCAAGCTTACGGGAAAGTGTTGTGTTTATAAAACCGATATAACAATTATTATTACTTACTCACTAGTAGTAGTCACACAGGTCATCATCAAAGATTTCTCTTTGCGAACAACCTCTGATGTTCTCTGGAGTCTTAGTGATAACAAGTCTCCCCAGATTTCCAGTACTCTCCACCTCTTTTGATAACCTTTGCAGATCAATTAGTGTTATGTTAACCAGTTACTATTGATTTCTCGTTGGCGTCGACGATTGGTCTTCACTGGAATTTGGGTGGCAAAAAGTCCCCTCCCTCCCCAGATTTCATTCCTCTTTGCATTCATCTAACGAAGGTCTAGCTAGTGCTTTCTCGCCTTGGTCTTTCCATCTTCCTTGACCCTCCTCACTTATTTGGTTTGGCGTGAGTTTTTGGAGACACACATAAAAATAGAGGAAAGTAGGGGCGCAGAGGGATTATCTTAAAATTATACAGTTTCAGTTTTCATGATTTAGTGTGATGCTCTTTTGCGTTTTACATCTGTAGCATTTTCTGTATGTCCAGTTTGTGCCTGTAGCTCATGTATATTAGTCTCCACATTCAAGAGTTTTCCTTAATATTTCATCAGTTTTCATTATTGTTATCGGTTGTATCTTCTCAAACATCCCTCTGATTCCAATCTCTCTCATTCTCTTTCCAAAGTTTTTCAGTATTATTCCTAGTGCTCCTACTATTAGTGGTGTTGTCTTGGCTTTCTCCTTCTTCCATATCCCTTTGAGCTCCCTAACCAGTCCAGTGTATTTGCTCCGCTTCTCAGTCTCTTTGATCTTTATTCTGTCGTCTGCTGGAACGGCAAAATCTACAATCTGGCAGAACTTTTCCTTTTTGTTAACTAGTAGGACATCCGGTCTCCTTACTTGGATGGATTTATCCGTTTGTATATCCATGTCCATAAGATTTTGTGATTTTCATTTTCAAGTACTGCTGTTTGTTTGTGTTTCTATCATTTATCTGGGTGTTCAAGATTCAGTTGTCAGCATAATTCCCAGTGTACTGCCTTCTCCATTTGATCGTGTCTATTTTTATATTCTTTTTGGGCTAGTTTGTTGCATTCACTTATTATGTTGTTTATTGTTTTGTCTCTTTGTCTACAGAGTTTTCATTTGCTGTTTTCTTGTGTCTTTTTGATCCTTGCTTTGATGTGCTTGGTTCAAATTGCATTATCTTGTGTTGCTGTTATTAGGGATTCAGTTTCTCTGTTTAGGTTTCCTTTTTGTAGCCACTCCCAAGTGTTTTCGTTAGTTTCATCTTTTGTCATCTTTATGAATCATCTGTGTAACTGTTTCTCTTCCCAGTTTCCTTTCCTCATCCTATTTCTCGTCTCTTCTTTTTCTGTTGTGTTTGTTTCGTCAGTGTCTCTTGCAGCGGAATATTCTTTCGGCGTTCTGCATTATGTATTTTTCTAATTATTTTTTGTATTATTTACACAATCTTCAATACAAAGCAATCCTCTTCCCCCATCTTTCCTTTTCACATAGAGTCGGTCAGTATCATTGTTATCTTCATATGAACATATGGACTTACTGAATTTTTTTTATCAATCCATTATAAAAATTACCACTACACTATCGATACCTCCATTCAGTCTCAAAAGACAAAGGATACCCCCTGTAGGGGCAGCTGTGCGTGTAATTGTGAGGCCACTATACCTCTCCTGAATCGGCATTGTTTGAGTCCACTGGCAAGGAGAAGTTCAGGACGACTGGAAACAATGCCGAGATAAGCGGACAGCACATACAGCACCTGGAAGTTTCAAATGGTCACCCATTTAGTACTGACCAGGTTCAACGTTGCTTAACTATGGTGATCCAGCAGGAACCGGTGTGTCAACGTGATTCACTACACTATAAACTTCATGTATGATTCATCATTCATGCAGCTTAATTTCATTTTTAGATATAACAATATGATGACAGGCAACATGAATTAGAAAGAAAACATTGAGGACATTGCCAAGGCTGCTTCAAATAAGGTGGGCTCTCTCTACCAGGCTAGAAAATTACGCCTGAGAGTATTCTATATCTCTACAAAATCACCATTTACCCATACATGGAGTATTATTGTCACATCTGGGCTGGTGCATCCACCATTAG
>NC_136504.1:44065907-44075907 GCF_053919585.1 Euprymna scolopes
AGACCTTACTTTTGAAACGCCTGTCGTATATATATTTGGGCTAGTCCTAGGAGGTCAATCCTCCAAGGCTCTGTCTCCTCTGTTTGGGATAGAATAGTTGGTAATGTGGACTGTGTTATGACTTGGCTATCTCGACTGGGGCATGTAGAGATAGGATCGCAACAATAATAAAAAATGATTTTTCCCGGGATTAAAAATATAAATACGGGAAGGGATTATCCAAATTCTTCAGAGACAACGACAGAAAAATACAACCGAAATAACAAACAAAAGGCTGATAGGAATTATGAATGAAAGTTTATTTATAACAACACACACACACAAAAAAAAGATATGTAAAAAAATACAATTGTTTTGATAGTTTAAAATGTAATGCGTGAAAGAAAATAGTCTTTATCAAGAGAGAATGTTCAAGTTAAGTATATGCCAGACCCAAATACGACATTTTCGTACTGGGCATTGTCGTCTGCTCAGTTCAAAACAAAGAGAGAGAGAGAGAGAGAGAGAGAGAGAGAGAGAGAGAGAGAGAGATTTTGTTTCACTCACTGTCTTAGTGTCTTTACTTCTTTCTTTTTCTTATCCGATTTCCTTCCGAAAAACTGGCTCCAAAATAGCTTAAGTAGACGCCTTTTCAATATTCATCGAATTTCTTTCCGTCTCATCCGGCTCCCTTTTGCAAAAACTTATTCCAAATACATCAGGTGGACTCCTTTCCAATGTTTATTAAGCATGCTGTCCTCGGGTTTATCAACCCCCAATGCTATATTACGGCTAATATTACAACTGTTCGCAGTGTCGCCGTTGATGACTGCTTCACTCAGTAGTGAGGGGCAGACTCTGTTTTTTTTGTCGTTCGTAAGCGCGCAGGTTAAAACGCCCCCTCTCTCCATATATATATTTTTACATCTCCCTCTCTATACAGCCTGCCAGCGTTCGCTAGCTGGTTTCTTTCTTTTTTCTTTCTCCTCTACTGTCAGTGCTCGTTAGCTATTCTCTTTCTTTTCTTCTTTTGTCCACTCTTTATATATCTCTTCACATCCTCTCTCGTTGTGATCATTTTTTTTTGACTGAGCGCAGACGGCAACAAAATTGATGAAAACAAAAAACAAACTCCTATTCTCTCTCGATTTCGAACAACATATAAAAAAAATAATGAATTACATATTTTTTTACTAAAAATGTAACAACTGGTTCTTTACCCACCTTCGCAACTAAAATAGTTTGTCTCAAAGTTGTGTCTAGAAGCGAAAATTGATTTAAGAATGAAAACATGAAATCCTATCCTAAGGAAATAAAACGAAACTTCTTAAGTTCTTAGGCAAGATATGTTACTCTTCTAACTTATTTTTAAGTGTTTATTTAAGTTGAAACTCGGTGCACCTGAAACTCCAAAGAATAACTAGGCAGTATTTGTGTTTCAAACTTAAAAAAAAAACGACTCAAAATAAGTGAAAACCCTAAAAACTTAGCCAAGTAGACAGAAAAATAACATTTGGTAGCATTTCTGCTCGGAAATTCTTTGAACATTTTGGGGGATCGGGGTGGGTGGTACAAAGATAGCACCATGATATTCTCTCTTTTGGAGTCCTCAGAATCGCTAAAATAGTAAAAAAAAAGAAAAGTAAACGTGTAGTTTAGAGGCGTAAATTATTTGACAGACAAAAAAATATAAAAACTATTTATTTTTATATAAAACACATTATTACACCCAAAGGTTGAAATAAAACCAGAAAAAAATTAATTTTTATTAGACTATATGTACAACATTCAAGGCCGCTGTATTGCTTTTTAAAATTTGGCCTTTCTAAAGTCTGACAGATTAGGCTTTTTTAGGCCAACTTTGGAATTTTTTTAACGCTCTTTCATTACAAAAAATATGGCGGCCAAAATCATGATTCCATGAAAGAGCGTAAAAAAGGCCAATCTGCCAAACCTTAGAAACGCCAAATTTTAAAAACAATATGGCGGCCTCGAATGTCGTACATTTAGTATTATAAAAATGATGAAAAAATAATAAAAATGAATTTTTTTTCTGATTTTATTTCATCCTTAGGGTTTAATAGTATGTTGTATATAAAAATAAATAGTTTTATAAAATTTTTCTCTCAAATAATTTACGCCACTAAGCAACACATTTACAATAATAATAATAATAATAATAATAATAATAATAATAATAATGATAATAATAATAAGGTACTCATGCAGAGAGTGATCCGTGCTGAAATAATAACGTTATTATTTAAAAAGCCATTCTTAGCATGGGGAGGGGAGGGTGTTTTGTACCTATTCTGTACTTTAACCTTACAATTGAATAAAAAAAAAAACATATCATAAAACTTTAATTAAACGTGGAAATACGATTTAAAAAATCGCGCGGATCACTCTCTGCATTAACACCAATAATAATAGCAGCAACAGCAGCAGCAGCAGCAAAAATCCATTAAATAAATATCTTCCTGGCATTTATTGGTCTGTTTTCGTTACAAAATAGTATAAAATCAGTTTGTGGACATATAAATTGTTCTGAGTTGTCCCCTTTCTCGCCAACAACCATTTTTTAAAAAATATGTGCATTAGGTCCACCAAAAGTAAACAAAGAAAAGAAAAACAAATAAAGCTGTTTCGTTTCATTTCGATAATAATAATAATAATAATAATAATAAAAAAAAAAAAAAAAAAAAAAAAAAAAAAAAAAATGGAGGAAAACAATACAGAAGAAACTAGCTATATTTCGTTTCGTTTCATATTTTCTTTCCCGGTTCGATATTTAACTGTCCTAAGTCAACTTTGAGGCGAACTATTTCGTTGGACCGAATAATCGAATCGCACCCGGACGCACCGTCACCGATGGTAAAGAACCAGTCAACATTACCGAATAGTTTATTGCTTAAGGTGCTCCAACTAGGAAATGACTTGGCCTGGCTTGACTCTCCCCACCTTCTGGCCTTGTATCATATCTTCCTGCGGTGGGAGGGGAGTAAATACTAACCGAAAGCTACAAACAGTTTTGCACACTTATATTTTGTGCCCCGAAGGTTAAACTTCCGACACCACGCCCTTATCTAGTTGTAAATGCTATTCCTTCTGAAAATAAGAAAAAAACAAAACACGTTTAACACGTTCATATCTTGAGCGGAGTTTGTTTATTCGGCCTCCTCTGGTCATTTTTTCTTATCTTATCGCCTTCTTCTGTCGTCAAGCAGAAACCGGCAAGGAAAAGGAACTGTATATGCAAGTCAAATAAACCATGAAATAAAACGCTAAAAAAAAAAAAAAAAAAATGGGGGGAGGGGGGAACGTCACACTGTTTTTATATTTTCTATTTATTGTATTTTTTATATTTTTGCCTTGTCATTACGTTTTCTTTTCTTTTTTTTTCTTCTTTGTCGAATCAAAGGCAGTCTACCGTGCGTCGTTGGGCTTGGTCGAAAGAAAATAGATGTAGTTACACTTTTATGACATACTGTTGAAGAAGAAGAAGAAGACGGAGAATGAAAAACAGAACAGAAAGGTGGATTTAAAATATTCATGAAATAAAATTAACAGATTATATAAAAAGGTAAGAAACCGTGGTTCTTATCCAGAATTAAACTCACTAAAAAAAAAAAAAAAAAAATACGCGAAAATCTTTATAATGTTCATACCATCATGGAACGAAGATGTCATATTCCAAAAATTACGTAAATTGATCAAGTAGTTTTTTTGTTTGTTTGTTTGTTTTTCTTTTAGGTATTTATTTGCTTCCCCACGAAAGCAAATGTGACACAAGGTCGTTTTTAATGTTTGTGTGTGTGGGGGGGGGACCTGCTCCCCTAAAACAAGAGCAAAAAGGGGGCTCTCTAGCAGTATCCAAAAATAGTAATTGTCTCAGTATACAGTCTCTCCTCCACCTCCATTGACCAAGGACCAATTAATTTAAGTGTAGCATTCAAGCACAGTAAGCCAAAATGTGATTGTCTCGCGTGGCCATCTTTAAAACAGGGGGCAGATAAGTACACAATAATTCAAACTTGCGAGATCAACTTTTTAATGCTACCGATTTCACATTAATCACTTTAAATCGCTTAAAAATTATTTTCTTTATAAAAATAAAACTACTTTATCAATTTACGTGATTTTTGGAAGATTACACTTTCGTTCCGTGACAATAAAGATTTTTCTGTAGTTTTTTTTTTTTTTTTTTTTTTTTTTTTTTTTTTTTTTTTTGTTTGTTGAATTTTAAATAAGAACCGAAACATTAGTACTTATGCAGTTTTCGGACAATGTGTTTTTTTTTTTTTTGTATATATTTTTTTAAGATGTTAAATTCAATTTTTACAGCATTTTTATGTATTAAAGCGTTAGGTGAAAGTACACTAAGTTACAAAAGACCCCCCCTCTCTCCATGTTAAGAAGGGGTTTCTAAATAATAACGTAATTATTTCAGCACAGTCCGTATTCTCTATACAGAAACATTACATATCTGTTACTTACTTTTAGTAATACATTGATTTCAAGTATGTGTGTCATTCGAAATGGAAGATGTAAACATGTGTTTACTGTTTGGCGTAAACAGTCAATTTCATTCTGACGGGTATAAATTGTATTATTCATCTTGTTATATATAAATATATTCCCAACGTTTCGGCCGATATAATCTCCAACTGTCTTCATGTTTTCGAACTTGGGAATTTTCTAGGGTAGATGTTTACTTTAGGACCCTAAACTTCGCATGGGCAAAATAAAAAAAAAAAAAAAAAAAAAAAAACTTCAACATGGCGTCATGGCGGTGTCATTACTAAATTAGAAAGAGTCTATTATGCCGTCACGAAAAAGAGGTGTTCAATCGGCACAATTGCTAACTCTTCTTAAAAATAATTTTTTCGTTGAAATTAAAAAAAAAAATTTTTTTAACCTAAGTGCAGATTTAGGATAAGGGGTTGAGTTAATAAATGGCGCGGTGAATAGTCAGAAAAATAAATAAATAAATATGCAACAAGTAAATGTTACCAAAGGCAAGCTAAGTTACTCTTCTATAAGATTGGATAAGTTTATTGGTGTCTTAATTTATTTTAAAATGTTTTTGGTGCCTGTTAAGATAGAGTCGGCAGATCAATTTTTTTTTAATACGTGGGTTTAAGTAAAAACAGCAGTACTTACTTGTCATGGCGAATATATATATATATATATACACACACACACACACATATATATATATATAAGTACGAAAATTCATCGAGTGAACAATTTTAGTAAAATCAAAAAGTCTATCGCTATGATCAAAAACAGTACGTCAACCATTAAAGTGGCGAAGGAGATAAGTATTTTCCCTGTATTCGCAGTCTTCAAAGTGTTGACATCTAGTGAAAATACAATTTTCTCCAATTGCCAGCAACTTAACTTTAAATAATTTACTACTTGATGAATTTTCATAATTTTTTGATATATTACTTTTTTCGAAATGGCAAGTCTTTTTTTTTGCTTGAAAATTTTGAAAACCACGTATAAAAAAGTCGGGGTTTGTATTACTGTACACATAGATTCGAAAAAGTTGTCAAAAAACAAATATACAACAAATAAATGTTATCAAAGGCAAGATAAGTTACTTTTCTACCAAAACTGGATATATTTTTTGTGTTTTTATTCAATGTAACATATTTATTCAGCTCGAAAAACATGCAGTGTTTACCGATGTATTGGCCAATTCAAAATGGCGACCGACTCTCTCTTAAACACGGTAAGTTCGAGAAAAGGTGTTATAAATAATAAACTAGACAAAATATTATTAAAAAAACACCGAATATATGTCAACCTATGTTACGGTAATATATATTGAGCGAATTTTTAACAGTATTTTGTCTAGTTTATTATTTATAACACCTTTTCCCGAACTTACCGTGTTTAAGAGAGAGTTGGCCGCCATTTTGAATTTTCCAATACATCGGTAAACACTGCATGTTTTTTGAGCTGAATAAACATGTTACATTGAATAAAAACACGAAAATTATATCCAGTTTGGTAGAAAAGTAACTTATCTTGCCTTTGATAACATTTATTTGTTCTATATTTGTTTTTTGACAACTTTTTCGAATCTATGTGTACAGTAATACAAACCCAAAAGTCGATCTATCTTAACAAACACTTGCATTTTTTTGTTTGTTATTTACTTAAATGTGAAGTTAGTGTGAAGCCTGTCGATTTAGAAGGATAAACAGAACTGTGACCGCATTAAAGCCGTAGTCGAGTCTCGATAATCGCTCAAAAGTCGTCAAAAATAAAACAAAATAAAACCCATGCAATGAATGTCATCGGTCACGCAAAAACGTAATGCACTACAACAGTAATACAACAGTACACTTGCGATTTATTTGAGTTAAAAAAAAAATGGTATTTTTTTTTTCTTTTTTCCTCATCAGGATTCACCGTTAAATTGACGATATTTATAAGTTTTCAAGTATGCTGGAAACGAATATCGGGGTTGTATTACTATACACATAGATATGAAAAAATTGTCAAAAAAAAAAACAAACAACAAATATATAAATGCTATCAAAGGCAAGATAAGTTACTTTTCTACCTAACTGGATACGTTTTTAGTGTTTTTATTTAATTTAACATGTTTATTCAACTCGAAAAACATACAGTATTTACCGATGCATTGGAAAAATTAAAATGGCGCCCGACTCTCTCTTGAACACGGTAAGTTTGGGAAATTGAGTTAAAAATAAAAAAATACTATACAAAATACTGTTAGAAACTCGTTCAATATGTTATCGTGGCATGGGCTGACATATATTCGGTAGGTTTCTAACAGTAATTTGTATAGATTCTTATTTTTAACTCATTTTCCCAAACTTACTGTGTTCAAGAGAGAGTCGGGTGCTATTTTAAATCGGTAAACACTGTATGTTTTTGCGAGCTGAATAAACATGTTACATTAAATAAAAACACTAAAAAGTATCCAGTTAAGTAGAAAAATAACTTATCTTGCCTTTGATAACATTTATTTGTTATATATATATATTTTTTGACAAACTTTTCGAATCTGTGTATAGTAACACAAACCCCGAATATCACATTTCAATTTGGCACAGACAAGTATTTTTCTGGATATTAAGATCTTTATTATCCAATGTAATCCATTGTGTGTTACAACTCCTCCCTCCTCCCTATGTTAAGAATGGCGAACGCCACTAACATTTATTAAGTAATACACTGGAAAAAATCTCTTGATATCTTGTCTAATATTTTATGTTTGCTTTAAAATCGTAGATGTTAAGAAGTGAATATATATATATATATATATATATTAGCAAAAGTACCCGTCGTTGACTAGGTTCAAAAACAGCCTACAGAAAATAGACTCTGATTTATGAAAGTATGATAGGTTATGAAAAGGAAGGGTTGTAAAGAGATAGCTTCGAATTTGGGGGTATCAAAACCAAACCAAAATATGATGAAAGTAAAAATAAAATAGATAAACCCCATAATTTATTATATCATACCTGTTCACACTGAAACACTTATCACAATATTAAAAAACCTTGTTTATGGGGTTTATCTATTTTATGCGCGAACGAACACCCCATAATTTTATTATACCATATTTCTTCAAACTGAAACATAATTATCAAAGTATACTTACGCAGATAGATATGAAAAGTCTTTATTAAAGTTTGTGCCTATTTCCGTTCTATGGAGGCCAGGCGCGAACGCAGACCCCACAATTTTATTATACCATCCCTATTTAAGTTAAAACATACTTATCAAAGTATTATTATGTACATATATATCAAAAACACTTGTAAACGTTTTTTTTTAACCTTAAAAATTTTTTTTCCATACTGCGCCCAACTCTCTTCCTGATCTACATCAATGATCTCCCAAAACACATACTTAAATCATTCGTTGACATCTATGCTGATGACACGACCATCTATGGCAACACATCAAAGGCCGTAAATGACAAGGTTCTTTCAAATTCTCTATATTCTGAACTTGAGCGCGTGGTACAGTGGGGTAAGATGTGGCTGGTTACTTTTAATGCATCCAAAACCAAGCTTCTATCTTTACATCATCAATACTCTGATCCCCATCTGGCATCAATTGAAATGGATGGCTCTCGTCTTGGGGAGGCTCCATGTTTTGACAAGCTTTTGGGTTTGACCTTTACTCCTGATCTGAAATGGAACACTTACATCAGGTCTGTTGCCAAGGTCGCTGGGAAAATGGTAGGATCCTTCTACTGCTTCAGAAGATATCTCACTACTGATACAATTCTCTATCTGTATAAAAGCCAAGTACGTCCAAGGATGGAGTACTGCTGCCACATCTGGGCAGGAGCTGCCAAAAACAGCCTATCCTGCCTTGACAGAGTGCAAAATAGACTTTGTGGCTTAGTGGGGGATGCCCTTTTCTCTTCCCTGCAGTCTCTCTCCCACAGAAGAGACGTTGCGAGCCTGTCTTTGTTTTATTGTTATTTCCATGGCAAGTGTTCGCCTGAGCTCCAATCTCTCGTTCCCTCTCGCCAATCTTTCACGAGAAACACCCGTATGGCTGAAACTACTGTCAATAATTTTCCCCACTCTTTATCTGTGCCTAAATCCAAATGAGATTCCATGAGCAGAGCTTCTTTCTTAGAACTGCACGCCTGTGGGAACTCTCTGCTGCTTGCCTGTTTCCCTTCCGACTTCAACTTGGATGTGGTCAAGTCCAACACAAACAAATTCCTGATAGATGTCAACGAATGATTTAAGTATGTGTTTTCGGAGATCATTAATGTAGATCAAGAAGAGAGTTAGGCCCAGGCTGGACCCCCGAAGGACTCCAGCATTAATACTGTTGGCCTCTGATTTCTGCCCATCAACCACTACTCTTATGAGCCTATTAGAGAGAAATGATTTAATGATTGAGTAAACATTTCCAGTTATACCGTAGCTGGAAATCTTGTGAAGTAGGCCTTTATGCCATAACTTATTGAAAGCCTTTGATATGTAAAGAGCAATTGCCCTAGAAATGAAGCCTTTGTCGAGAGATTCGCTAATCCAATGAGATATAACCATTAGCACATCTGATATATATATATATATATGTATGTACGAATTCATTGATCGGAGATGAAACAATTATTTTTCTTTATAAAGTAACAATTTATCAGTATCAAGTACTTTATTTACCCCACATTAGCCGTTTGTATTCACATATTTATTATATAAGAAAAATATTAGTCCAGCGGACAAATAAATACATAAATATTTTAAAATGATAAATTTCTATTTTTAATAAATGCAATATATGTGTAAAGATCCAAATCTAACAACATAAAATAAGAGCAAAAAGGCGTTACTTCTATCATTCATTTTTAGCGCTTTTGACCTTTCGTCAAATTTACAAAGAATTTAATTTACGCATGAAATGATGCTGGTGCTACCAAATCAGGCTGTCTGAAAATATTGGTTTTCTGAGATGAAATGCACCTAACATTCATGCTTTTTGTTTTTCTACTTCCTTTTGCAAAACTTAATTATGCCCAGCAAAACCGAAAATAAAAGTAACAACCCACCTTTTCCCTCTTCCCATTTCCCCATTCTCTTTCTATCTCCCCCACTTCCTGACTTGTTTCCTAACTTAAAATGTACCAAACATTACTACTGTAATTCTTTTCCCTCTCTCATTGCAAAACTCATTCATGTTCTGCAGGACAGGGAACAAAAACGATAAAAGCCACTATAAAACAACCAAACCAAACACTACAAACCAACAATTGAAGATACAAAAAGCTTGAAGAATAAAAGCCTTCTACAAAATAACTGAATGCAAGATAAATACTATTTCCAAAATAACTGGATTCGGCATTAAATAATCCAAAAAGGATTGATATGCCATAAAAAAAACCCCAAAAAACTCTACAAATAAATATTGGAAGACATAAACAACTCGAAGCATAAAAACATTTTTCCAAAATAACTGGAATCTGCATTAAATAACCTGAAAAAGGGTTGATATACCAAAAAAACAA
>NC_136504.1:44088407-44130907 GCF_053919585.1 Euprymna scolopes
TCTCGTTATTATTATTATTCACTCACTAGGAGTTTTCATGCAGGCCATCATCATAGAATACTCTTTGGAAAGAACTTGTGTTGTTCCCTGAAGTCTGAATGACAACAAGTCTCCCCAGATTTCCAGTATTCTCCTTTTCTTTCGATACCATTTAAAAATTACTTTGCGTTATCGCAACAACTGTTTACCATTAATTTTTTATTAGTAGCGGCCATTAGTCTTCACTGAAATTTGGGTGGTAATAAGCCTCCCGAAGGTCCCAGTCCTCTTTGCACTCATCCAGTTGATGCCTAGTTAGTGCTTTCTCTTCTCGGTCTTTCCATTCTCCTTGACCCTTCACGACTATTTGTGTTACATGATAAGGGCTGTCCCCTTTTCATGTAAGTATAAAAATAGAGAGATTTAGTTAAAACGAAAATGAAATAGAATAGACGTAATTTAGGTTTAGAAATAGATTACGAGAGAGAATTAGCAAATGGAATGTAAAAACAAACCATTGTTTAGCTTAGAGATAAAATAGTTTTAAGAAAAGAATGTGCATTTATCAATTCTGTTATGAAATTCAATTGAAGAATGCAACTATAAGATAATTTAATAAACATGTTTTTAACATATTGGAAATATTACTGGGAATATAGGTTAAATTCCTTTTGTAAACAAAGGACAAAGTTTTAGACACGCATTTCCAGAACACGTGAAAGAAGACACATGTTTTAACATGCGTATGACGTCATGGGAAATGGGAAGTTCTCGATATAGTTAGAAACTTTGGAGTTAAGCAGGGAGAGTCTGAGAGAGAGAGCCAGAGGACGAGAAACGACAGTCTGGAGTCCAGAGATGGGAGTCGAACGTCTGGAAGCGAGACGGTCACCTTTGAAACATAGAATGTAAAACTTTGAATTGCTGACTAAGAAAACCACCGACCGGTCAAAGAAGAAATAAACGCGTCATGTGTTTTTATAAACGTCGTCTTTGTGTTGTAATTCTACCAAAAGGTAAAGTGAAGTTGTCATTATATGTCTTATATATCCTGTGTTTTAAAATGTCTTCACATACACAATTTCTCTACATCTCATATCTACAATGTGAACACTAAGACTGTCTCAACACTGTCTCCTCACTACACTTCTAAGTATGAACATTTTATATATATATGAATCTCTTCATAACACGAACACAGAACGCAACATCTCTCTTAATAAGACTCTCTAAGACCCACTTTTAATAAGTCCTAACAATAACAAACAACAATAACAAAAGAATAATAACGATAACACCAACAAAAAGAATAATCATAATAATAATAATGAAAATATATAACATTTGGTGTGGTATCAGTTGTAATGATGCCATTTTTTTTTTAGGAAGAGGAAGGGGAAAAGGAATAGGGAGGAAAAAAATAAAAGAAATGAAGAGGGAGAGGGAAGGGTGAAAGGGGGAATAGGCATTTATCACTTTTGGTGTACCAGTTCTCTTGGTTGGGCTTTTTTTGTTTCATTTCTGTTGTTGTTTAGCCCGGTTGGAATTTGTCACTCATGTGGACTAGTTTCTGCGCTCAAGGGGTTTCCTTAAGATTTCAGCTGTTTTCAGCATTACCATTCGTTGCATAATCTCAGTTTTCTTGTCGGTTCTGATTTCAAGGTTTTTGAGACTGTTCCTAGTGCTCCTACAATTATTGGTATTATTTTGATTTTCTTCAGGTTCCATATTCCTTTAAGTTCTCTGGCAAGTACCACTTTAATATTATTATTATTATTATTATTTGTACTTACTAGGAGTCCTTACACAAGTCATCTTCAAGGTTACTCAGACAACAACTGTTGGTGTTCCCTGGAGTCTGGATGATAACAAATGTCTCCAGATTTTTGGTACTCTCCATCTCTTTCGATAACCCTTGCAAATGAATTTGCATCATCGCAAGAGCAGTTTGCCATTGATTTTTTGCTGGCAATGACCATTGGTCATCACTGGAATTTCAGTGGCAATAAGCCTCTCTAAGGTCCCAGTTCTCTTTTCACTCATCCAATAGAGGTCTGATTGGTGCTTTCGCTTCTTGGTATTTCCATTCTCTTCAACCCTTCTCAATTATTTGGTGTGGCGCCAGTTAATGCTGATACTACAATTGTTTTCTTTGCGTGGGTGCTTGGAGTCAACTAACGATTATACAATTTCAGTTGTTTTTGGTTCCGTGTAGTGTTCCATTCTATCTTTTTGTTTTACTTTTGTTGTAGTTTCTATATGATTGGTTGGCGTTTGTAGTTTATGTGGATTAGTTTCCACATTCAAGGGCTTTCCTTAATATTTCAGCCGTTTTCATTATTATTATCCATTGCATCTCCTTAGCTATCCCCTTCATTCCAATCTATCACATTCTTTTTTTCAAAGCTTTACAAGATTGTTCCTAGTGCTCCTATAACTATTGATGTTATCTTGACTTTCAGCTCTCCTGCCATTTATGTGTATAATATAGTTATTATTTGTATAATTGTTACTAGCGGGACCTGTGGAAATTCCACAGGGAACTCATTCATATGTAATATATTGATGTTGGTATTCTGTAGATGTTCAGTGTAAATGGAGACGCTCTGATATTATTGTAGCTATTTTGTTAAAACCACAAATGTGTTTATCTAAGCTAGCACGAACGCCCGGTAAAGCCCAGTCGTAAAATACACTTAAATGTTTTAATTCTTGCAGATTCCGTATATATTATTATGTAGTTAATGTTCTATCGATTTTTATATGTTATATAGTTGCGATTTCAAAAATAAAAGAATATATCTATATGACTTGGGTGCATTAGCTTGAATCAAAACCGAAATAAAAACTTATGAAAAAAATATTTGTGTGTGTGTATATATATATATATATATATATATATATATATATATAACTTTAGTTCTTTCATCCATAATCGAAACTGAAACCAAAACTTATGAAGAATTCTTGGTAAAATTATTTATGACAAGAAATGGAAGAACATAACAATTAAACGACCTGGATGTAAGTGCAACACAAAAGAACACACACGCTATCATATTAATATATAGATTATTACCCACTAGGAGTTTTGACACAGGACATCATCAAAACCTTTTCTTTGAGAACAACCTGTGGTGTTCCCTGAAGTCTGAGTAATAACAAGTCTCCCTAGATTTCCGGTACTCACCACCTCTTTCAATAACCTTTGCAAATTAGATTGCATTATTGCAATAGCCGTTTACCATTGATTTCTCATTAGTAGCGACTACTGGTCTTCACTAGAATTTCAGTGGAAATAAGCTTCCCCAAAGTCCCAGTCGTCCTTGTACTTATCCAGTGGAGGTTTGGTTAGTGCTTTCTGTCTTCGGTCTTTCCATCCTTCGTGACCCTCCTCAATTATTTGGTGTGGCGCTAGTTTATGATAATTGTTTTGGAAGTGGGAGGCAAAGGTGCAGATAAGGGTTAACTTGCCATTATAGTTTCTGTATGTCTAGCTTGTACCTGTGGATCATATGTATTAGTTTCCACATTCAAGAGTTTTCCTTAATATTTCAGCTGCTTTCATTATTGTTTTCCGTAGTATCTTATCAACATTCCCACTGATTCCAATCTGTCCAGTTTCGGGGGATTGTTTCTAGTGCTTCTACTATTAGTGGTGTTATCTCAATTATTATTATTATTATTATTATTATTATTATTACTAGCATTTCAGCCCGGCGTTGCCGGAGGTGTATGTTGAGCAAAAAAAAAAAAAGAAAAAAAAGCGGTCAATTTTTTAATTTTAACCCCTATTATGATCCCTTAACATTTATTGTTTTGGACTCAAATCAAGTTATTAAGTTAGATCCATGTCCAGGGAACATATATCAATACTTTCAAGTGTTTAGACCCAAAATTGGCAGAGGAGTTTGGTAGAGTTCTTAAAGGTCAAATCGTTAAACTTTGACCCCTTAACAGACAAATTTCTGGCCGAAACCTGATTATATAGATTTTCCCAAATCTCACTAACCTGTATATCAAATTTCGAGTCTGTAGACTACAAATTGACAGAGTTATTGCGTAGGAAAATGTACACAGACAGAGAGACACACAGACACGTTCACTTTTATAGATATATAGATAGATGTATGTTATTGTAAGTACTATTAGTGTTGGACAGTGATTCAGAATTGGAATCAGGAATCTGACAAATTGGAACATTTTTGGTATTTGAATCGGTATCTGAATCAGAAAAATTTGTGCATATTTCCGATGCCAAGAACGATTCTTTTAATTGTTGTTATTTATCTGATTTGTTTAAAACAAAATCTTCCACTGCTGGGAGTAATAATAAAATAATAAATATTTATTGATTTTAAACCACCAGTAATGCTAAAATCTATTGATCACCCCGACCCCTCCACAAGTGTATTTTTATGGTTGAGAAAATATATGCACATTTAACGCATGTTTTTTTCATAATAATCTGGGAAAATAGCAAATTTATAGTGAAATGTTTAAAGATTTATAAAGAATCGGAATCAGAATCAGTAATTGTATTGGAATTAGTGAGTGTATTGGAATCAGTGATTGTATTGGAATCAGTGATTGTATTGGAATCAGTGATTGTATTGGAATCCGTGAGTGTATTGGAATCAGTGATTGTATTGGAATCATTCCATCATTAATTACTACTATTATGATTAATAATACTACCATTGTTGCTATTGTTGTTGCTATTATTATTATTATTATTATTATTATTATTATTATCTAGAAATAAAGAGACTTATTATTTTGCTATCTAATTTACAGAGCTGTTTATGCTATGTAAAGACACACATGCTTAAAAAAGAGAATCACTCCTTTTCTAAATTTTCACAGAAAGATTTTTTTAAATTAGAGGGTGTTTGAATTGGCGAAAAGGCCGATAGGTATACAGACATATAAAGGGCATATAAAGGGCAGTTGTCTATGTGCATGTTCAGCTAAAAGTAAAAAAAAAACTACAAATCAAAGACCCACAAAGTTCATATTTTCTTGATCAGCGTTGCCCAGGATGTATAATATCTAAAATTTGGAAAGAAATGTTAATTGTTGGGGGTTTAAATAAACATTGATATAATTTAATATCATCAAAACATACATGCATCTTTTAATGTTATCATGTCAAGGGAGGTAACTCTATTTTTCACAGAGTTATTTCCTTTTATGACAACTCGAGTTATGTGTGTGTGTTTGTCCAGAGAGAGGGATGGATTGAGTGAAGAAGAAAGAGTAGGTGGGTAAGAAGGAGAGGAAGACGCTATGTTATACTTTTTCCCCAGGCAATGCTGGTAGTCCTACTAGTATGTATATAAAGACTTGGTAGAAACAATATTGATTTTATCTATGTGCGAATTTTTTAAATTAATATCAGATTAGGTTTCTGATTTTTTTAGATGAAGATTGGTTATTCTGTGTTATTTTGGATTCTTTAAACTACTGTTCTCATCCTGAGTGTTACTTTTACAATGTTTTGGTTACTGTAACCTCCAACCTTTTTCAGAGGTATCTTTCAAACTTAAGAATTATACTGTTGAACTCAGAAATCTGCATAGAATATCGAACAGAACTCTGGAATCTGCATAGAATTTCAAACAACTCTGGAATCTGCATAGAATATCGAAAAGAACTCTGGAATCTGCATAGAATTTCAAACTGAACTCTGGAATCTGCATAGAATTTCGAACAGAACTCTGGAATCTGCATAGAATTTCGAACAGAACTCTGGAATCTGCATAACATTTCGAACAGAACTCTGGAATCTGCATAGAATATCGAACAGAACTCTGGAATCTGCATAGAATATCGAACAGAACTCTGGAATCTGCATAGAATTTCAAACAGAACTCTGGAATCTGCATAGAATATCGAACAGAACTCTGGAATCTGCATAGAATTTCAAACAGAACTCTGGAATCTGCATAACATTTCGAACAGAACTCTGGAATCTGCATAACATTTCGAACAGAACTCTGGAATCTGCATAAAATATCGAACAGAACTCTGGAATCTGCATAGAATATCGAACAGAACTCTGGAATCTGCATAGAATTTCGAACAGAACTCTGGAATCTGCATAGAATATCGAACAGAACTCTGGAATCTGCATAGAATTTCGAACAGAACTCTGGAATCTGCAAAGAATTTCGAACAGAACTCTGGAATCTGCATAGAATATCGAACAGAACTCTGGAATCTGCATAGAATTTCAAACAGAACTCTGGAATCTGCATAACATTTCGAACAGAACTTTGGAATGCATAAAATATCGAACAAAACTCTGGAATCTGCATAGAATATCGAACAGAACTCTGGAATCTTCATAGAATATCGAACAGGACTCTGGAATCTGCATAGAATATCGAACAGAACTCTGGAATCTGCATAGAATTTCGAACAGAACTCTGGAATCTGCATAGAATTTCGAACAGAACTCTGGAATCTGCATAGAATTTCGAACAGAACTCTGGAATCTGCATAGAATTTCGAACAGAACTCTGGAATCTGCATAGAATTTCGAACAGAACTCTGGAATCTGCATAGAATTTCGAACAGAACTCTGGAATCTGCATAGAATTTCGAACAGAACTCTGGAATCTGCATAGAATTTCGAACAGAACTCTGGAATCTGCATAGAATTTCGAACAGAACTCTGGAATCTGCATAGAATTTCGAACAGAACTCTGGAATCTGCATAGAATTTCGAACAGAACTCTGGAATCTGCATAACATTCCGAACAGAACTCTGGAATCTGCATAAAATTTCGAACAGAACTCTGGAATCTGCATAGAATTTCGAACAGAACGAACTCTGGAATCTGCATAGAATTCCGAACAGAACTCTGGAATCTGCAAAACATTTCGAACAGACCCCTTTATTCATGGTGTAGTAGATAGAGTACTTAAAAAAAATTAAGTCACACTCTTCTGGAGGTTTTTTTTTTTTTTGTCTTCTTGACTTTCATGTAGTTTGTCATTGAACATTCATCTCGTATCAATTCTCTCCATGCAACGCATGTCCTCAACACTCACTGGCCATGTTTTACTTCTATACAACATGCGTGCATATGCCTAATAGACTCTTCCCTGTTCGACAGTTGTAATGTTGTGTTTGACAGCAAAGGTAGAATTTCCGGGAACTTTCTCCATCCACTCCCAACTCTTGTGATCACACTAGCATCTTATCAGCACTATAAAATGTCGACGATGAATTTATAGACACTATGTAAGGACCTCCTCCACTTGCTCTTGGCCAACCGGACTTGTTTGTTTTCTAACGTGCTTACTTTATCGACCTTGGTCTGTATGATAAAATCTCTTTGTAGAACACGTGGAAATAATTGTATGTTTTATATGCCAGATCATAGTGAAATAGATTATTATTGTTTGTGTTATTTGGATTGTTCGGACTACTGTTCTCATTTTGGTTGTTATTCTTACAATGTAACCTCCGACCTTCTTCAGATGTGTCTTCACAGTGGTAGAATTGGTGAGTGATGAAAAGAATGATTTTGTTCTTTTTTTAAAATTATTTTTCTTAAACGAATCATAGTAGTTAGAATTCGTATTTTATGAAATGGAAAGAGTGTCGAGTCATTTCAATTTTTGTATGAATTCAAGTCCATACCAAGTTGATATAATGTTTATGAATTTTTGAGATGAAGATTGAAGACGAAGCTGCTCTCCTTTAAACAATTACAAAAAGCCTCTCCAACCACCAATATCCATGACAAATAACTCCCTACCTGATAATTCTTCCTTCAAACTCCTTTGCTTAACATTCACAGGAAATATGAACTGGAACAAATACATTGCCGACATTGCAAAGGCTGCTGCAAGTAAGGTGGGTTCCCTCTATATTGCTAGAAAACTACTCACACCTGAGAGTATTCTGTACCTCTACAAGGCCACCATTCGCCCATGCATGGAGTATTGTTGTCACATCTGAGCTAGTGCATCTACTACTAACCTCTCCCTCTTGAATAGGGTCCAGAAAAGGGTCTCCAATCTAATATATCCCACGTTGTCAACTAGGCTCCAACCCCTGTCCCATCACCACAATGTTGTATCCCTGTGCCTGTTTTACAAGTATTTTAATGAAATGTGCTCTGATGAACTCGTTGCACTTGTGCCCCCTCGACGTACATATCCCTGACAAACTCACTTAGCAGCAAAATTACACCCCTTCACTGTTTAGTTCCCTAAATGCCAGAAAGCTTTCTACTCTAATAGCTTCTTCCCTAGAACAGCTAGACTTTGGAATTCCCTTCTTGCTACCTGCTTCCCTAACTGATATGCAGAAGTTCAAATGTAACATAAACCAACATCTTGTTAATCTTAGGTGTGGTCCAAGTGGTGATATGCCTTGTTTGAGGGTGAAGGTGAATTAAAAAAAAAAATTGGATTTTTCGGACTACTTATTTTGGTTGTTATTCTCGCAAAAGAGTTTGCGCTGTAAAATTTGATGCGTTACACAAAGTTTGCACTTCATCGTTTACGTAAACGCACACTTTTGTCTAATGTCCACTCTCGCCAGTGTGTAATGTTATACACGCTCACACACATTGTATCCAGATAGGGAGCTGACATGTTTTATATATCGTTGAAAGAAACAATGACAAAGAAAACATCGTCTCACTTTTTTCCGTTGAAACAACAACATTTATTTCCAGGTACTTTCCTGAATAACATGACACACCGCAACATTCTCAATATTTCAGATTTGACAGGTAAGTCAAATTCGTGAGACATACATTTCAATATTTTCTTAGGATTATAACGTTACACACATTTACACATCTGTTAACATGTACGGACCCAACACGTTGTAGACGCCATCGCAAGAAAAAACGACAAGTAAAAACTCGACTCATTTTTTTCCCCATTGGAAAAAAGATATTTCTTTCTGGGTACTTCCCCGAATACGGCCTTGTCTCTTGTTCTAAAACTATCGCTTTCAGCCTACGCATCTATCTTTGTCCTCCTGAACGTGATCCTGATCATCGGTCTGTGCACACATTTTTCTTTTTATAATCTTTTTCTTTTTCCTTGCCGTGACGTCACCTCGCACACAGCTCGGTCATTTGCATGCAGCTACCATCCGTGCATCCAAACTCTGTTACAAGTGATCGATCAAATAACCAGATAAAGTCTCTTTCATACATACGTGTGCAATTTTTGGGGTCTTCATTCTCTGATCATCGTATTTCCACGTGTGGATCTGTTATTTCCCCGTGCTCGCTTATCTTCTGTTTAACTCAAAACAAACGTAACATTTTTTTTACGTTACACAAAGTTCACACTTCGTTGTTTACATAAACGCATACTGTTGTACATGAACGCTCTTGCTAGTGAGCAATCAATCAAATAATCATAATCATTCAATATGAATCCGGAGATGCTATTGTTGGCATTGGTTTCCCCGATATATATTTTTTGAGTCAAAATTCTTTCTAGAAAGATATCGGGTACGTATGGGAGAGACCATGTGAAGGTTTTCAACATCTTAAGTGAAAGTGATTTTTGTGGAACAAACTGGATTCGAATTTGATGCACTCAGGTCGTCAGTCCATGCCGTTAACAACATGGCCACCATCGCCTTCCAGTAACTAGAGAAATCAAGTCTTTTTTATACATACACGTGCCATTTCTGGTCTTCATTCAATGATCATCGCAGTTCCATGTATGAGCTGTAATCTCCTCGTGGGTGTTTTTCTTCTGTTTAACTAAAACGGAAAAACTACTAATGCATGAAAACACAATGAATACTTGCCAAGTTTACAAAGGTTTTATTTAGAGAGAGTTTGCTCATTGAGGAGAGAGACTACCTAGCAAGGATTAATTCCTTCTTACTTATTTGGCTAATTCTCACCAAAACTCATACTAATTAACATAATCTTTACTTACTAGTTTAGGGTATCAATATTTAACAGTACTTTTACTACCCATATATGCACACACAAATATAAACAAAACAAAAAGCCGGGGGATTTTTTTCCCTCGGCCCAAAAACTAACAGAGTCTCTACCATCACTTTTTCCTGTTGACTGCGGTATGCTCTTGGTCCTGTGCAGTTCTAGATGGCCAACCCTTCTGATCTTTGCTTTCTCTCTTTTAGAAAGGACTAGCGAGGGGGTACCCGGCGTTGCCCGGGTGTTTCGAGGTGTGTGTGCTCGGCGGGGTGAGGGTATTATTCAAAACATAAGAATAAGCGAAGTAAATATTTTAAAACTTTAAAAAAATCGAAAAAACGAACGATGTTAAATGTAAAAATCGGAAAAACAAAAAAGAAAACGCAAAAAAGAAAACAGAAAAACGAACGTTAAAACTGCTTTAAAAAATCTGAAAAAAAAAAAACACGTGAAAAATGGCTTAAATACTTAAATGGGGGGTACCCGGCATTGCCCGGGGTGTTTGGAGGTGTGTGTGGTCGGGCGTGGGTGGGGTGTTAATGAAAACCTAAGAATAAGCGAGGTAAAAAAAACAAAAACGAACATTAAAAAAATCTTAAAAACACGTGAAAAATGGCTTAAATAACCCTGCTTCAATATTAAAAATTAAAAAAACGAAAAAAAAAAGACATCTCACACCACGATTCGAAGCTAAAACCTTTAGATAATGAGGCCACGCTTTAAGCAACTGAGCTAAGACGACGTCGCCGAAATCGTGTCGCTTTTTCAAATATTTACAGTAATTCAGTTTACGACGTCGTATGACGCATGCGTAGAAGCGAACTCGTCATGTGAGGACGGTTTTTGCTGACCCCCCCCCTTGTAGAAAACTACTGATTTCAGGGTGAAGGAATTAACGTTTTTGGCCAAGTTTTCGATCTTTGTGGGGCGAAGGTTGGAAGTTTAAAATGATACCGATCTGGCGAAAATCCGTGACCTGTGTCGAAAGTTTTTGCGAGACATACATACATACATACATACATACATACATACAAGCACACATACATACATACAAACACATATTTTCGCTTTAATATATTTATATATTAGTTTATTGCTAATTGTCTGAGGAACCTCGACTGAAGAATGCTGACAGGGCTGCCCGGGCATGTTTTTTGCAGGCCAAGGTGCTCCTCCTAGTATGCTGGCTATTCAATCCCACTTTCCGATCTTAGTGTCATATCTTGCCATGGTTGGAGGGAGATAAATATCCCAAAACAAAGGGTCTTGTGACCCCTGTTCCCCAAGAGTCATATGGGTCTTTAGCAGTCATAAATAGAATAAAGAATTATTTTCTCTCACGAATCAATGTCCCTGCTAAGCAATTTGGCCACAGACTGACCAATCAGCTCACAGGCCGCATTGATTCCAACTGACCCCATAAAACTTCTTCAGGCCCTTTGGGAATCTCAGTCAGTCAGTATTTTAGGAATGCAAGATGTATTTGTATGTATCAATTAGGTACGTGCAAAATTAATGCCGATGCTCAAAATGTACAAACATTTGGACATTTCCCTTTACTTAAAAATTCACCAAAAATCAGGAAATCAACCAATTTTAATGAAATTTTCAGTATTTATCAAATAATGATCGCTGAATATAATGAACTAATTACTCTTATTTAAATCTTAGTGAAAATGTATTGATTTGTTTAAACAAAAAATACCTTTGCAAAAGTTATTGTTTTCAGTAGTAAATAAAAAACGCAAGAATTTATTTTTGCTTTTGTTTATGTAAATAAGGCATTGTAATTTGTAACAATAAAATAAAATAAAAATAATTTTTACAGGAACATTATGAAAAAAAAAACCCCTGAAGTCCGTATTAACGAAAACGATATAACTCGAAGAAGAATTAATTTCTGGAACTACCGATATTATCATTGAATTAAACAATGTTTATTTTCACACAAAAAAAATTATAATTGAAAAAATTATTTCAACTCTTTTTTACGCTTACATTTTTAACGTAATTTTTACATGTAAGATCCTAATATTTCCATTGCACGCATGATCACTGTGTAAAAAAAAAAAAAATATGAACGTATAATGATCACTGTGTAAAAAAAAAAAAAAATATGAACGTATAATGATCAACGTAAGATAATGTTCATATAATCTTGGAAAATAAAGTAAAAAAAATTTAAATTGAAAAAAAAGAACATAGAAAAATAATTTAATTAAAAAATGGCAAAAATTATACGAAGGTTCCATGTCGGTAAGTACGGATGCGCAGAGTTGAAAAGAAAACCAGTCTGTTTTGCCCACCCTCCTCCTCTCTTCAACTCCCCGCCTGTTTGTGTTTATCAACTTTAAATTTCACGTAAACATTATGATAAATGTTAACGTAAGTCTGTATTTTTTAGTGTGTAATTTTTTAATAATTATAAATTGTTTTCTTAACCAATTGTAATTCTGTATTAATATTAATAAATAATGGTGGTTACTTTTTTCAATAAATTAATTGTCAGTAGTATAATTAATGAATTTAATTAACTTTTATGCATTTTTAAATGAAGGAAGGTGGTCTGCGACTCAAAAAAAAAAAAAAAAAAAAAAAACAGGAAAAAATCGCTAGGTATGCCGGAATAATGTTAAATAAAGAAATAAATTATGTCTAATTTGTCCTTCCGTACATATTTGAATTTTGCCGCCAGAATTTTTTTTTTTTTGATACGATAAACAAGTTTCGTTCCTACCAGTGTGACATTTTTGGATAATTATTACTTTTTTTTAGCAAAAGTTAAGTACATTTATTGTATTAATTCATTATTAAGACTTAAACTTAATACTTAGTTTTGAAATAATTTCAGAAAACTTATATTTTTCTTACCAGAGAAATGTAAACACGATCTTTGTCATAATGAATTTTTACGTGAAATGTAGAGTTTTTCAGATTTGAGATAAAACTATTCTATGTATTTTTTTTTATTTCACACACTTTTTTATTGGAGAAATTAACTTTAAACGATAATCTTTCAAACACAATAAAAAAGTAATCGAAAATTAAAAAAAAAATTGTGATTAGCCGGCGTTCCAAACCATGCCCCTCCCCCTACCCAAATAGCCCGTAGCTAATTATTGTGGATGATGTTTTGTGAACAGTTGATCTAGCCCATCTACTGTATCATTTTTCGTAATTTTTGAATTTATACTAATTTCGATATGACACGTAAGTACGTAATAATGCTTTCAACTGAAATGCGTTTGTTTCAAAACTCAGTATTCTGCACAAGCACCTCGACTTCTGACATGCTGAAGTTCAAGTGTAATATGAACAGAGATCTCGCTGCTCAACTCTCTACATAGTGTCCGTTGTAGTCCCATGTTTAATCGACCGTAATTTACTAATATACGCTCGCTTATTATTTAGTGAGATAAGTTTCGGCATTGCTTCAAAATAGCTTATTTTCGCATTGATGCAGTATACTGTAATATAGTTAACGGTTGCGAACTTGAAAATAACTCACACAACGCATTAAAATTGAAAATTCTACGTATCTGCACAGTTTTACATCTCTGAAACTGTAAGTTTGTTGTTTTAAAACTTGCGACGTTACTTTCATTTCGCCGAATTCGGCAATAAGAGATTGTATTTATTTGCTTCCCCACTGAGCAAATTAGGCACAAGGCCGTTTTTAATGGGGAGAGTGAAAGTGAAGGGGGACCAGCTCCCCCGGTGGAGGGAGAACTGGATAGTGACAATTGGTATGAAGGGTTTTCCCTACATTGACCAATAACTGATTGACGGATTTATTTGCTTCCCCACTGAGCAAATTAGACATAAGGCCGTTTTTTAATGTGGAGAGATTGGGGAAATGGGAACTTAAATCAAAGGGATATCCCGTCAACGCTAGAATGCGCAGAGCATGGAATATATAGGTCACCCTCTTCGACGCTTTTAGTACATTTCTGAGTCCCAGGGGAAGTAACTCTCACTGGTGTCTAGAAACTGCTGTACAAAGTTATTATCTCATCAAGATATTCTTGATAAGAGAATAACTTTAATTTTATCTTTTTCAAGTAAGCGAATATAGCTCAGTGATTCAAAGTATTGTCATCACACTATTATTCTAGTTCAGTCGACTGAAGAAACTTTGACTGTAACACTGTTACCAGGCGTGTCAAAACCGTTAGTTAATAGCTAGTGGTTACTACATGCCTGTTTGTGTTTATCAACTTTAAATTTCACGTAAACAGTATGAAATTTTAACGTAAGTCTGTATTTTTTTAGTGTGTAATTTTTTTAATAATTATAAATTGTTTTCTTAACCAATTGTAATTCTGTATTAATATTAATAAATAATGGTGGTAACTTTTTTTTTTTCAATGAATAAATTGTCAGTAGTATAATTAATGAATTTAATTAACTTTTATGCATTTTTAAATGAAGGAAGGAGGGTCTGTGACTAAAAAAAAAAAAAAGTCGCTCGGTATGCCGGAATAATGTTAAATGAAGAAATAAATTATGTCTAATTTGTCCTTCCATACATATTTGAATTTTGCCGCCAGAGTTTTTTTTTTTTTTTTTTTTTTTTTACGATAAACAAGTCTTGTTCCTACCAGTGTAACACTTTTGGATAATCATTACTTTTTTTTTAGCAAAAGTTAAGTACATTTATTGTATCAATTCATTATCTTAAGACTTTCACTTAATATTTAACTTGGAAATAATTCCAGAAAACTTATATTTTTCTTGCCAGAAAAATGTAAACGCGATTTTTGTCATAATGAATTTTTGTTTTCAGATTTGAGATAAAATTATTCCATGTATTTTTTTATTTCACACGCTTTTTTTTCTTTGAGAAATTAACTTTAAACTATAATCTTTCAAATGTAATAAAAAAGTAATCGAAAAGTAAAAAAATTATTATGATTAACCGACGTTAAAAACCATGCCCCCTCCTACCGAAGCAGTCATTAAATTGCCCATACCTAGTATTAATAGTAAACAAAAATGTTGTACGACAGGAAAAAAAAAGTCTGAGTGAGAAAAATGAAGATTTTAAAGTTCTTTCAACTTTCAAAGGTTGACCAGCAAGAGAGAATGTCTTTCTTCAGTAACTTCTGGCTTCTCTTTACTGACCGATCGTGATTCCCAAAAGGGTTGAAATAGTTCCTCAGGGGACAGATGAAATGCATATGTGCAGTGTTATTCATAAGACCAGACGGATCGCTAGTCTTGGTTTGTTTGAATCCGTACAATTATGCGTGCCTTCAATGTCCGACATAAACAAACAAATCTCTCTTGTACTAGTAACGAGAAATGGTTTGAACAATGTTTATTCTCCAGTGACAATACTGACAAGTAACAAAGAGGGGGTCACAGGGTGGCCATGGTGTGTATGTAAACTAGCCGAGATATAATGTGTCCGCTCTCGTTCCATGATCACTTCTTCTCTCGTTGTCTGGCTGTCTCTCTTTTGTTAGGACGGATGACGTCAGAATATTCCTCCACGCCTTTTTTGTTTATTGTCTGCAATGTCGGTCAGTTCTGCTGACCAAAATTCCCGAGAATTTTGCATCCTCCATTTTGAACTTCTTTGACGTCATCCCCGACGCACCTTGATCCAGGATCGCTGCCCTGACTGACCCTCCTGGGTCTGACCTTTATTGACGTTATCCTCGCAAGCCCAGGCAGCCGACCGTTCTCTCCAGAACTACCTCTGCCATCTGTAACTTCACTCTCCCACGCCCTCTGTAACATGTGCCCTGCAGGTTGATTGGTCAGTGTTTGTTCACATCGCCTAGTAAGGACATTGATTCGCGATAGAAAATAAATCTTTATTTTATTTATGATTCTTGATAAATCCATTTCTGTGTTCATGAAGGTCGCACAAGACTAATTGAAGTCGTTTGGTAAAAATTAATGCAGGATATGTTAATTACTTGAACTTAGAAATTACATCATGATTATCAAATATACATCATGATTCACAACTACAAACTAATGAAGTAGTACAACCAAACGAAAAAAAAAAAAAAAATAACGAAACAACATTGATTTATATGCAACATCTGGTTTTTTTTTTTTTGGTTTACAGAGATATCTATAGATAATATAGTAGTAATTTTCTAACGCACTCACCTCTAAAAGACAGAAGATTTGCTCTGTTTACTGTCAATATGCGGGGGGGGGGGCTGGAAGGAGAAGAAGAAGAAGAAGAAGAAGAAGAAGAAGAAGAAGAAGCGGTAGGTGTGGTTGGTTTTATTGGGAAAAAGGCGAGGCTAACCACGAGAATTCCCATGACTTCAAAAAATAAAGAGACGAAACCCATGACTTCAAAAACATAAGAGTCCAGACTCAAACGGATAGGCTGCTGTACTTTTGCTCAAGACAGAAAACCGGTGATAGACGAGAAAAGTTCCTTTCAAAAGAGAGTTCCGGGGTGTGGGGGCTGAAGGACTCAGCAGTTTTCAGTAAGCCATAAAAGTTGGAATGTCTTTCAAACATTACTTATTGTTTGTTGTACAAGCGGCGTTCAAAAAGTAATGCCTCCTATTTTTTTTCATTATGCCGAAATGAATCAAAGGAGATTGTGAATTGCATTGTTATGATGACTGAATTTATGCATTCATGACCTGAAAGTTTCATCTCTCTGTTGCAGATATTGAATAATTTTAGGTATTCCTCTTTTCTTTCTATTTTTTCCCCTTCAAAAAATCGTTTCAAAATTTATTAACAAAATTATTAGAACTTCATGCGCGTTTTGATAAACTTCAAAAATTAAATGGAATTATCCCCCCTCCCCCAACACATACACACTTCCTAGCTGAAATTGCCAAGATGGCTGCATTGTGATAGGTCTCACTAAAATTTGATTTTCCTCCATAAAAACCACTACTTGATCAAATTACGTGATTTTTTTTTAAAATGAAAACTTCATTCCATAACAGACACGTACATCATACAGATTTTTCTTTACCTTTGTTTTTTTTTAATGCTTTTACTAAACTGCATAAGCACCAAAATAAAATTCTGAAGCACAAAGGTTGCTTGTTTTAATAGTACCACTCCTGTCTTCGTAGCTCTTCAACTTGTTTTTTTGGTTAATAAATAGGATGCATTACTTTTGGCAACACTGAGGCTTCAGTTTTCAGTATTCTGTGAAAATCTTGAGTGCAGTTTCATCTATAATTCAATATAATTATTTTTTGTTAACTTTTCTTAAAATATGTTTATTGATTTTCAAGGGAGGTAATGCGTATGAAAATTATTATTTTTAAAAATTACAATAGATTTATATCAACCCATTAACATCCGTGCTTCTAAGTAATTTGCAGTTGTATTTTGAGTGTCGCCCCCTCTTAGGATTGAATCTTCAACCTCCAGAAAAGCGTCACTTACATCTGAATTTTACCAAGTACTTTATCGACTACACTACAGACTTTAATCCAGTCATGGCTGATGCAATGAGAGAATGCCGACCCCCGTGGATTAAATAAAGGGTTCTGTTTTAAATTTCTGTGTAGATTCTCAAGTTCGACACAAAGATTCCTAAATTTGATGGAAAGATTCCTGAGTTTAACAAAATACATTTAAAAGATTAATAGTTGGATCACTCTACCTCTCCAGAAGGTATCTCGCTGCCGATGCAGTGCTCTATCTGTATAAGAGCCAGGTATGCCCTAAAATGGAGTACTGTTGCCATATTTGAGCAAGAGCTGCTTGTTGTGACCTATCCAACCTTTACAGAGTTCGAAACCAGCTTTGAAATCTAGTAGGTGATGCCCTTTTCTCTTCACTGCAACTTCTTTTCTACAGAAGAAACGTCTGAGGACATGTCACTACTCTATCGTTATTTTCATTGCAAGTGCTCGACTGAACTCTAATCTATGGTTCCCTCTTGCCAAACCTTCACAAAAAAAACACTCGACTAATTACGACCACTATATTCACTTTCCCCCATTTTCTAATTGTGCCTAAATCTAAACGCAGATTCCATGAATGAAGCTTCTTCCTCAGAACTGCCCGCCTGTGGAACCCTGTTCTGTTGACCTGCTTCCCGATTGAATGCAACATAGTAACCTTCAAATCCAATGTAAACAAGTTCCTGTTGAGTCGTCCCCATAAATAATCAAATTATACCGAATTTACACCATTAGCGATTTCTAAACTACAACCTTACATTCATTAACCCTTATCCTCGAGTGGTCTTCGGGCCTTGATAAATGGTGACTCCCAAGTAGAAAAAGAAAACGTCGAAGGTTACATCAACTGAAACATCGTGTGAATAACACTTCAAATGAGAACCCTGGTCCAAATGACTCAGATGCTTTGAACAATCAGTTTCATGTATTAAACAATCCAAAAATATTCCGCATGCTATCTGATGACCGCCTCCACATTCTGTAATGGGCTTACTAGTTTTTTTGAAGTGCCCTACTTAATTGACCTCTTTATAATGCGCCAATACAATATCTAAACATTGAAGCTGCCCGGATGTTAAATGGCTGTAAACAGGTCATGCCAATTTAGCTGTAACACTAACAAAAGCCTCGACTTATTCAAATAATTATCCTCACAAGAATTAGGCAACAACAAAAACAAGATGACACTCTATACTAACATAAAACGAAAGGCGTTTCAAAAGTAATGCCTCCTATTGTTTTTTTTTTTTTTTTTTTTTTTTTTAAATTCCGTCCAAATGGATCGGAAGGGATTGCAAATTGCGTTGTTACGATAGCTGAACTCATGCATTCATGACCTGAAAGTTTCATCTCTCTGTTGCAGGTATTGGCGGTGTAGGACTCTAAGAAAGCAACCTCTGTCATGGACATGCGTCAGAAGCAGATATGTGCTATTGTGCTAATGTATGCAGAAAAAAATGAGCCGATCAACCTCCACTAGCGGCCGTTGAACATTTACAAAGCTGATGCAGTTGATGTCAGCACAGTTAGGAGATGGCTTTGTTGATTTCAGAGTGGCGGGAGAGATGTGATTGACAAAACACACTCCGGCGCCCGTGCACAGCCACCACCTCATTGCTGACAAAAGTGCATTGAAAATGGTGGTGATTATGAAGAAAGAAAAATTCTGGAGCATTATCACAACCACTCATCATCATCATCACCATACGTTTCACTCCATCTCGAGATTTATCATTAGGTAGTGTTCAAGGCACACCTCAGATCCATATCGGAGCATGCTTCACTTTGGAGACAGTCTGTGAAAATGTGTGTAATAGTTTACGCGTTGGTGTTGCAGGGACACCAAACGTCCTGTATGTAGCCTCACTTGTGCAGGTTGTTCCTTATTTTGGCAACCTTTGCTCGAGCCTGGTTAAGTGTTACCCACTCCTCAGTCTTTTCAACCTCCTTTACCCTTCAAAACAGATTTTTTTTTGTGGTACGAGTTGTGGTTGGTGTTGTCACATGCATGTAGATACATGTCTTATTTTGTACATGTGTGTGTGAGGGGGGGTAATGAATTTCTGTGATTTTTGGATATGTTACTATTTGAGATCTTGTAATTACGTGGGTACCATTTGTTTCATTTGAAATTCAATATTTTTTCGTGATTATCTATATATATAAAAGCGAAAATGTGTGTATGTATGTATGTGTGTTTGTATGTCTCAGAAAAACTTTCGACACAGGTCACGGATTTTTGCCAGATCAGTATCATTTTAAATTTCCAACCTTCGCCCGACAAATATTGAAAAATTGGCCGAAAACGTTAATTTCTTCACCCTGAAATCAGCAGTTTTCTACAGGGGGTGGGGTCAGCAAAAACCGTCCTCTCATGACGGGTTTGCTTCTACGCGTGCGTCATATGGTGTCGTAACCTGATTTAGTTTAATGATTTAAAAAAACAGACCTAATTTCATGGACGTCGTCTTAGCTCAGTTGCTTAAAGCGCGGCCTCATTATCTAAAGGTTTTGGGTTTGAATCGTGGTGTGAGACGTCTTTTTTTTTTGATTTTTTAAATTTTAATATTGAAGCAGGTTTATTTAGGCCATTTTTCACGTTCGTTTCTCTGTTTTTTCTGCTTTTTTTACTTCGCTTATTCTTAGGTTTTCATTAACACCCCCCACCCTTGCCCGACCACACACATCCAAAAACACCCAGGCAACGCCCTGTACCCCCCGGGGTTATTTAAGCCATTTTTCACATGTTTATTTTTTTTTGGTTTTTATTTTTCAGATTTCAGTTCGTTCTTCTGTTTTCTTTTTCGCGTTTTCTTTTTTTGTTTTTCCGATTTTTACATTTAACATCGTTCGTTTGCCTTACATTAGTTTTTTTCGATTTTTAAAAGTTTTAAAATATTTACTTCGCTTATTCTTATGTTTTGATTAACACCCCGCCCGAGCACACACACCTTGAAACACCTGGGCAATGCCGGGTACCCCCCGCTAGTAATATAGAAACGGCGAATCAAGGGGTAGGGTATAGTGAAACTTAGGTGGAGTTTTTCCACTCCAAAAATATAGTTTCCACATCAAATGGATTTTAAGAGTTAAGTTGGGGTGTAGGATCTCTCAGCCTATACGTCATAAGGCAAATAGAACCAGGAATGGCGCCAAACTAAAGAAAGGTACTGTACAAAAGCATTTCTGAATAGTTATAAGTGTATGATGTGAACCTGGTTTAGTGATCCGATGGTATAATGGTGTGAATGTTGGGAGTGACCATTCACCTTCTTACCGTGTTGTGCAGTTCGAACCAGGGATTAGCGTTAGGGTTAATGATATAAAGTTCTGAGTCCGTGTCCTCTGATATAAGAGGTTGGGAGTAAGATCATGGTCTGATATTTGTTTCAGAAATTCATGTCGAGAGTGCTGAAGTGCCCAGAATCAGGGTCCAGATTAAATCAGTGGTTGGTTGGTTTGTTGTTTTTGTTTTACGGCATATCAACCCTTTTCAGGTTACTTAATTTCGAATCCAAAGATTTTGAAGAAAAAATTTTTTTAATAGAATATATTTGCTGTTTTCAAGTCGGTTTCTATTTACCCCATAGTTGGGACCCTAACAGGTACTACCACTCCGGGTCAGAGTGGACCTGGGAGCAATGGTAATTAAAGGGTGGCTCCACACTCCCCAAAGCCTGCAAGCTGGGGCCTCACCACTGGATATTGTTTAAGGTCATATCCAGGACCTAAGTTAGTGGTATAGAATGGTATGTTAAGTAAAATTTGTGGGCTGACCACATAAGACATTAAAAGGCAGGGTTTCTATTTTTGTTCCCTTTATATAACTGTGTTACATGCGAGTTAGACTAACATGCAGTTGGCTGTACATGGACGCATTTGAAAAATGTGCATGATTGTGCATTGAATGCCTACGAGTCGCATGCAATGTTCTATCGGGCAAATGGTCAGGCTGTTTTGGGACAATGAAACCCTGAATGTGTAAAATGATGATTGTAAGATTTGTACAGTGAGACAGCAGGAAGGGTGGGGGAAGCATGCCTTATACTCCAATGATGACATGAGGTGGCTACCAGGACTGATATCAATCATAAGAAGACTTTTCTTTGATCGCGGAAGAAATGTCAGGCGGGGCCGATGAGGAATTCCGGATGGATGAAAAACCAAGTGGATGGTTATAGAGATTACTGTACTGTTACACACGTTTACACATGGGATCCAACACGTTGTAGACTCAGTCGCAAAGGAACATAAGACAAGCAACAACTCGACTTTTTTTTATAACAATGATATTCATTTCTTCCTTCTCCCGCCACTCGTGACTTCTCGTTACGACGTGACGTCACTCACATCTCTAACGTGCCCGTCTTCTCTAACATGTTCTGTCTCCTTTTTATAGTCTTCCTTTTTCCTTACCATGACGTCATTTCACACACGGGTTGGTTGGTTGGTAAAGTTCTGTCCTCTGATATAAGAGGTTGGGAATAAGATCATGGTCTGATATTTGTTTCAGAAATTCATGTCGAGAGTGCTGAAGTGCCCAGAATCAGGGTCCAGATTTAATCAGTGGTTGGCTGGTTGGTTGTTTTTGTTTTATGGTATATCAACCTTTCAGGTTATTTAATGCCGAATCCAGTGATTTTGAAGAAAAAATTTTTAATAGAGTATATTTGTTTTTTTTAAGTTGGTTTCTATTTAACCCATAGTTGGGACCCTAACAGGTACTACCACTCCGGATCAGAGTGGACCTGGGAGCAATGGCAATTAAAGGGTGGCTCCACACTCCCCCAAGCCCGCAAGCTGGGGCCTCACCATCGGACACAGATTGGTATTTGCATATAGCTACTATACTCTGTTACATTACCAGTCCAGTAATGGATGGGGTACGACCTAGCCTTGTGGAAAGGTGTGAAGAAAATCCTAGGATTGTATTTTTTGATAAGAGAGATAAGTATGTTGCATATTAGGAACTCTATGTTGTCGGCAATTAAGTATAGATTTGACTATTAGAACCCAGTTTATAATATAATATTAAATTAAAGCCAGAATAGATTTTTCCTTAAGCTTTCATGTGTATTTCTTTTTTTTTTTTACCCAGTAATATAAATGCAGGTGTAATGATTGATTGTTTTGTTTTATGGTTTATCAAATCAACCCCTTTGCAGTTTTTTAATGCCAAATTTGGTCATATTAGTAAAAGTTTTTATGCTTCAAGTTCTTTATATCTTCAAATATTTATTCGTGGTGTTTGGTTTGGTTGTTTTGTAGAAGAAAATCGTTTCCTTTTGCTTTCAATTTTGCAGAACATGATCTAGTTTTGTTAAAGGAAAGTAAAAAACAGTAACCTCAATGTTTGGTGCATTTTAGGTAAGGAAGCCAGCATCTTCAGACAGCCTCATCTCGTAGTACCAGGCGAGTGCAATAGATGAATGAATGTGTAAACTATTGCTAATTCTTCTCCATGGTATATATATGTAAATCTAATATATAAAAGCCTATATGTCTGTCCGTCTCCATATTTTCAAACTCTGTCTCTTCTGGAGCTAAAAGTCGCAGAGCAGCGATAAGGGCTTCAAATGATTCGTTTTTTTTTTATGGACAGTTCTTTTATGGATCTTTAGTCGATTAAAATAGTTTGTAATGGATCAAAAATGGGTCAAAATTGAAAAAAATCGTTACACATTTTGTACATTTATGTTAGTTTATTTTTAATCAGTTCATATGCGTGTCACATTGGTACAGTGGTAACGTCACCAGCTTTGAATGCTACAGTTTGGCTTTCGGTTTCGATTCAAGCTGATAGCACCCAAATACTTTTTTTTTTTAAATTTTGAAATCACGACTCTATAATAATATATACGAAATTTGGATATATTAAAATATCATATTTAAGCATATTTTATGACTGGGCAAAGCCAGGAGTCCCTCTCACTCCCGCTGGTTATTAATACACGGTTCATTGCATGTCAAAGAGGTGGCTTTATATGTGTCTAGATGATAGGTGTGCATAAATTTTAAATTTGTGTGGATTAATTGGGGTAGATTTTAGTGTAAATATTATCTTGTCGGTTGAGGGTATGGGAAGGAAGAACGAGGGTTATCAAGTTAGTCATGCACATTTCGTGTTGTTTAAATACATATGCACCTCTCAAATGTGCTAGGATCGGTGCGAAGGGCTGTCTACTTATAGGAAAAATAAATAACACCTTTAATGAGGTTAATTTTTAACTGTTCCATTTTCCTCTGATTTCTTTTGTGCCAGATGTACCAGATAGGTGACCATTTGGGAATTCTAGGTGCTCTATGTGCTCTCCGCTTATCTCGGCATTTGTTTCCAGTCGTCCTGTACTTCACTTGCCACTGGTATTTAACAATGTCGACTCAGGGGAGGTGTTGTTGGTGATTGCGCACCTCCTGCCACAAAAATTTCATGCTCAATAACTTTTCGTGGGTATCCATAGTCTGTCCAAGACTGAAGGAGCCTGCTGCTATATATATATATATATATATATATATATATATAGACAACTTTTAACAACATGCCAAGAAATAGATGGGCGGAAAAAAGGAATATCTGCCTTACTACAAAAATGCTAGTTTTATTTTGGTGTCTTTAATCCACCCCCACCCCCACATTTTTGCTGATGAGAAGACTTTGTTAAAAAAAAAATCTTTTTATCAAATTATTGTTCAACACATATTGTCTATTTCAATAAAAACATCGTTTCCAAAACGACGTACAATCTATTGATTTTGTTTGTTTTTCTTTTGAAAGTGATTTTCAATTCAAAATTATGAATTATTTTACTCATATATATATATATATATATATATATATATATGTATACATATATGTATGTATGTATATGTATATATATATATAATTTTCAGAATGTGAGAGATGATATAATTATTTATGCAGTCAAACAACGTCGCAGCTTACAAGAGCCATGACATCCAACAAATTGGAAATCCAGTATTCAAGTTTCGCCTTCATTTAGGCTTATCAGTTAAACACATCTGGACTTGGGATTTGAAACCTGAGTCTCTTGCACGTGAGGTGAGTACTCTGTCACTTGAGCAACTATGCCACACACAAACTGTCATCGCTCTTGTAAGCTGTGATATTGTTTGACTTTGGAAATATATATATATATATATATATATATATATATATATATATATATATATATATATAGTAGCGCCAAAAAAGAAATTCTGCACTTGTCGTTTTTTTTAAAACTGCAGATTTAAGCTAAATTGAATGTGACTGTTTAAACAACCTATACCTCATTTGATTCGCCTTTTATTCCTCTATAATTTTACCTGTTCATATTTGACTTTTAATCGAAGCATCCTAGTATTCACGTCAATTTAAAAAAATTAAATTCAAATTCAAGAAGACCGAAAGAAACGCCGCGGTAAGAAATGAGCTTAAAACCAGCTTAAGATATGCACTTTTTAGGTAACAAAGCATCTCTAATCGTAATTGTCATTATTCCAGGTTATACAGAGTAACATTAAGACCATATGCCTCTACTTTTTTTTAATGATCATCAGAAGCTCATTAATCTCCACTTTTCTTGTTTATCTAATTGAGAAATCGGCCACAGATTGAAATTTGATGAGAAAACGGTACGAAAGACTGTGCAAAAACACCAAAACACCTACAGTATTCATGGTATCCCTAAATCTGGTCGTCCTAGAGTTACTTCTTACAGGGAAGACAATGCTATGAAGATCCGCAGCCTCAGAAACAGATTTGAAACGGCTGTTCAAATCCAACACCAGTGTAATCTTGTTTAAAAGTGCGATCTTTCTATAGTTAAGAACAGATTGAAAGAATTTAATTTGCAAGACTGTGTTGCAAGACGCAAGCCAATGATTTCTGTAAAGAACAGAAAGCGTCGTCAAGACTTCGTCAGATGCAATGAATACCATGACTCTTCATATTGGTTGAAAGTGATTTTTAACGACGAAAGCAAATTCAATATGCTAGGCAGTGATGGTAGGCAGTATGCCTGTTGAAGAAATGATAAAGAATTTAATCCTAGGTGCACAGTTTTAACAATGCAAATGAACGTTCAGTTTTAGTGTGGGGCGTAATTAGTGCCAATGATCCTGGGCTTATAGTTCGCTTGCAAGGTCGAATTAATTCGACCAAGTGCAGTATTATGTTGACTGAGCATTTTCTACCCTACTTTGGCCGGAATTTGGATGATAATCCCATCTTCATGCAGAATAATGCTCCCATCCACACAGATGGCAATGCCAAGGGATTCCTTGAAGAGCATGTGTTTAGATTGGCCTGCACAATCTCCAGACCTCAATCCTATCGAAAACATATGGCATTACATCAAACAACAGCTATACAATAATGAAGTTTCAAATCTGGAAGAACTTTGGACAAAAATTAAAGAGAAATGGGATGTCCTTTCACCAGAGTATTGCCGCAGACTAATTCAAGGAATGCCCAAAAGATTGCAGGCTTTTTAATTGCAGAAGGGCTATGCTACTAAATATTAACTAGTTCATTGTGTTCCTGTTTTATTTGTGTTGCATTAATGCTCTTAAGTTACATTTAAATAACAATTTTCCATTGTGTAGAGTTTCTTTTTGCCTTCTCGATTTGAAGTTAATTTTTTAAATTAACGTGAACACAAGGATACTTCAATTAAAAGTCAAATATAAAGAATTAAAATTTTAGAGGAATAAAAGGCGAATCAAATGAGGTATATGCTGTTTAAACAGTTACATTCAATTTAGCTTTAATTTGCAGTTTTTGGAAAAATGACGGGTGCGAACTTTCTTTTTGGCGCCACTGTATATATGTGCATGTACTTTTTGTTAAGATCAATAGGAAAGAACCCAACGGAATGCCCTATCATCAAAAAAGAAATTCAAAATAATAAGAGTGTAATATTTATTTATATTTATATTTATATTATATATTTATTTATATTATATATTTATATTATATATTTATTTATATATTGAATTACAGAAGTTTATAACAACATGGTACCATCGGTTTCGAATTAACAAGCCGACATAGACAATATATATAAATTATAAAGAACTACTTCAGCCTCTTTGGGAATCATCATTGGTCAGTAGAGAGACTGATGAAAGCAACAAAGAAAGACATTCTCTCTCTCTCTCTCTCTCTCTCGCTCTCTCTCTCTCTCTCTCTGCTTCACTTTTTGTTATCAAGTAGGATCTATGACTTATTGTAGTTTCATTAAATACTTTTGCAAGCAAAACCCGATCCCGCATTTTGCTAAATCCTACCCTCTGATGAGAAGGAAAGTATTTTTTGAAACTCCGTGGATTAAGGACTATCCACTTATTTAGTGTTTCCTTTTCAAATTAAATGTATTTTTAACTCTTTTTCAAAGTGTTTTTTTACATGTTTTATTAACTACTTGTTCTTATATATATATGCTTGCTTGAATCGTCACTTGTCATCCCTTTTTTAAAAGATGGAATCGCCCGATCACCGAAGACACGATTCAAGAAGCATGGATGCTCGGATGGTCCACAGAATTATGTAATGATTAAGATATCGTTTCGTTGTTGTCATAAAAACGATTTTGTTTTTCCTTTCATGCGACAGCTTTCATTACATATGACTATAATGTATGGAATTGCATCTTATTTTTATACTAGTCTTGGTGCCCGACGTTGGCCGAGTATTTGGAGGGATGTGTTGAGCAAAAAAAAATAAATAAATAAAAAGTGGTAGCAGGCAGGCAGGTTCGAACCCGTACTGTGAAAGAGGAAAAGAATGTAAAAAAGAGAAAAAAAAGCGTGACGTCTTTGCCGGTGCGTCCACCGCCAAATCAGAAGTGGCGAAGGTTTAAATTAAGGCTGGTCAATTGAAAAGAGGGGATGACTTTCGAACATATCAGCGAAAGAAGCGATCCCACTTTGTAGAAAAATGTCCAGTTGAGGGTGAAGGAATGAATGTTTCCAGCCAATTTTTCAATATTTGTCATCTGAAGGGACGATCTTCAAAACGATACCGATCTCATGAAAATCCGTCACCTGTGTTTAAAGTTTTAGGTAGACATACATACATTTAAACAGACAGATGAGATTTATATTATAGACTAACGAGGGTGCTCCACGTTGCCCGGGTGTTTGGAAAAAAAACAAGTGTTAGTAGGCAGGCAGGCTCGAACCCGTAACGTGAAGCAGGAAAAGAAAGTGAAAGAAAAAACTGAGATCTTACCGCTACACTATGAAGTGAGAAGAAATGAAAAACGTTCAAATTTAACCATTAAAAAGTTGACTTGCAGAAATGAGTTCATGCAGGCACAAAAACGAAAATTGGCTGCAGGCCAGTTTCTGCCGTATTTTGCTTCCCCACGATGTTGAGGAAAACCGGTTCCCCCCAAAAAGAGGAAACTCTGGCAGTGTCCAAATGAATAGCAATTGTCTGATATGAAGGGTTTTTCCCACATTGATCAAAGCTGATTGCCTTCAAGATGTTTCGGCCATGAAGGCCAGGCGAGTCGATTTGTTTTGATTAGTTTCGCTTTATTTATATGAAAAAGACGAACAAGCACGCGGAAGGATGGAATAGAGGGAATTTTATAAACTCGATGAAAATAAATGTAGAGACGACGTCCGTTCACAAATCGTAGTATATAAAAAGTTCTAAAAAAATAGTAATCCTTTCCAGAACCCCCCCCCCCCCTCCATAAAAGCCTTTCTTGGACATACAAGAACGGATTCGCCACTTTTGCCTTTTATACAGGGTGACCCCCCCAAAAAAAACAGAGGACATTCAATTGTTTTTCTGAGCATTTTACAGTCAGCGGAGAAAAAAAAGGCCAAAGACCCTAGTGTTTTGATGTGATGTTTAGAATATAATAAACTACTTATGACCAAAGTTCCATTTCATTTGACCAAAACACTAAGAAACGGAGCCTAATTAGAGTTGGGACCCGTTTTTTTTTTTTTTTTTTTTGGTCACCTTGTATATATAGATGTCTAACTTTGCCGTTAGAGTGAGGATGGAGAATTGAATTGGGAGAGGAGCCTCAAATTAATTTCACTTTATTTTTCAGATTAGCCTGTCGGACGCAAAAGAGGAGCTGAAGCGATGGTGCTTTCAGTTAATTATCACCTAATAAACACCAGTTTATTGGCCAATAACTCCTACTACACAACGAGAAGTGAGTATGAACGAAGATATTCTTGAGATGAGTCCATTTAATCTGCCTTGTTTTATTTTACTTCAGTCAAAATTTCGCAGAAATCAAGGGATCCACTACCTGGTGCTAACTTCTACTAATGTATACTAGTGTATCTTTCTTGTGCTGTCTTTATTTATGTTATAAATTTCAAACAAGTAAAATATTTGTTTATTTTCCTAATATTACGTTGTGATTTGGCTTTCAAGCGCACTTGATGCATATTTTATTTTAACCACAATCTTTTCCCTTTTAAATGGAACTATATGAGATACATAGATCTTCAAATATCATATTAAAGTTCTCCTTTACATCGCAAACATTGAGATAATAAAGAAGTTGAAAACCTAATGTTCCTCTCTCCAATTGACCATTTAAAAATGTTATAGTGTATCTTTCTTGTGCTGTCTTGGTCTTACGGGGTTCCAGGACAAGAATTAATCTAGTCTGGTGGAGTATCAAGCTTTGTGCTATTCGAATATTCCATCAAAGTCCTCCTTTATCTCACAAACACCGAGTTAGTTAAGAAGTTGAGAACAATTTTTCTCTCCTCAATTGACGACTTAAAAATGTTCTACTGCATATTTCTTATAGTCACATGGTCTTACTGGATTCCAGGACAAGAATTAATCTAGTCTGGTGGAGTATCCATCTTCATGCTGTTACTTGAGGTAACATCACTGGAAAAAGATGCACCATTTCTCGTAAATGCCAGTGTGGTTTAATCATACCGAGATCTTATTTGGGCTGCGAATCCTATGTGATTTTGAATATTTAGTCAGGGTTTGATTCCAGGGAAAAGTATCTTCATGCCAGGTTGTTCTGACAAATCCCTATACAGCGAGACCTTAAACACTCGAGGATAGTGTCTAGTAAGAATTCAAGTTCTCTCCAGTAGACATTCAAGATTTTTCTTTTTTAATTTTTCTTATCAGTTTGTTCAAGCTGTGGATGGGGCATCCTACTGGATGCCAAACATTCACCCGCTTACTAAGATATTCCAACCAAGAGATCTTTTAAAGATTCTGATCGTCCCTTTAGGTACAATTGTTTGACTCTCTCTTGCACTTGGTTCGCCGGGTATTTATGCCAGGTAGTTTTGGAAATTATTTTTCATGATTCCAGTTGCTCCTACTGGAATGATAGAGATCTTCCTAAGATTCCAGTTTCTTTTCATGTCATACATAAAACCTTGATATTTCGTTATCTTTTCCCTTTCAGTTCTGTTTGACCCCACATCATTGAGGACACTAACTTCTACTAAGGTTGCTTCTTTCTCCTTCTTGTCCCATGTCACTATGACAGGTTTTATGGCTCCGTTTTCTAGGTACGTAGCTTTAGGAATTGCATAGTCATAGTGGATGGTGTATGGCTTATTTCCAACTGTTTTCTGCTGGTAAACATGTTCCCAGGATTTGCTGCTGCATTCAATATCCAACATTTTACAGATCGCCCAGTGGATATATTTACACACTCTATTGTGCTGGATCACATAGTAGCAATCCTCCAGCAGACCCTTACAGCTGAACGTCAGGTGGCTCACACTCTCTACTTCAGTCTTGGGTGAATACATCTTGAAAATACTTGCCACGCTGCTGGTTGGCCCATTGTTTCTTCCTCATGTTTTGTGGTTAAAGTGCTATTTGAAACTTATGCATGACAGACTAACGAAAATGACATTTCAAACAATGAAATTTCTACAAATATTTCAGACCAATGAAAATCTTATTTCAAACTTGAGTGTGACAGGCCCGTTGGAAACTATCAATGTAAATGCAGGCTTTAATACTCTGAGAATTCTAAGAGTTGTCTCCATTGAACCGTGTGAAGGGTTAGTTCCCTTTCTTTATGCTTTGATGGCGTGTACTTACCTTTGTCTGTATATAAACGAGTGAGTTGATGTTTTTCTCTCTCTTCATCTCATAATGTAATTAAAAGCAGATGTGTCTCTCTTCATTATCATGTATGGATCAGTTCATTCCTGGGTAACACAGGTAGTGCACCACAACATTTACATAATCTTAAGCGATATCTATTCAACAACCCTTTCCACGACTCTTCTTCATCATAGAATTTATTAAAGTAAAACAACCACAATCTTCAAGGGTGTGAGAACCATATAGCAACGTTGATTTAATTTGAATAAAATAAAATATACATTAAGTGCTCTTGAAAACCAAATCACAACGTAATATTAGGAAAATAAACAAATATTTTACTTATTTGAAATTTATGACATAATTATATTTCGATATATACATATTGATCTAATTTGAAGAAAACAACATACTGAAGATGGAGTTTAGCTCCGAAATATATTTATGTCATAAATTTCAAACAAGTAAAATATTTGTTTATTTTCTTAACATTACGTTGTGATTTGGTTTTCAAGTGCACTTGATGCGTATTTTATTTTGACCATAATCATTTCCTTTTAAATTGAACTTTTAAACCTTGCCTAATTTCTGAATTGTTTTATTTTTAACAGTCACGTCCCAATGTTCAAACCACTTACCCAGGACAGGAGATTTGTTGAAATGTAAGTAAATATTCACCTTCTACAAGTAATGGAAAACAGAAACAGCACTAACGTACTGTACTTGCGATAACCCTTATCCCTGAGTGGCTTCTGGGCCTTGATAAGTGGTGAACACTGTGTAAAAAAAAAAAAAACCCCTATGCGGATTTAAATGGCTTCCTCCAAAGGAGGAAGTTCCATGGGAATATGAAATTCACAAGCGGTCTCCAGTCGCATGTATATTCCTATTAGGGCAGATGATGACGTTAGGTTTTTGCAACTCTTGCAGGAAAGTGTTGAGATCCTCCTACATACAGCGCCTGGAATTCCCAAATTGATCACCCATCTGGTACTAACCAGGCTCAACGTTGCTTAACTTCAGCGATCTAATGAGAACTGGTGTGTCAACGTTATTATATAAGTAAGGCACAAGACTAAAATAGACGAGACTCTAAACGAAAGATGTTTACTTGTCTGGTTCCATGCTACGATGACACCAGGCATTCTGATCAGTTGCTCTGTTTTGCGTCCACGCTCTATTGAAAACATCCACAGAACATTGGAGTGGACGCAACTTAGTGTGAAACTTGGGTAACTAGTTGATCTGGTTGTCAGTCATCCCCGCCCCCTAAAAAAAAAAACAAACAGATCTCTCCATGAACAAAACCAAATATTTATTACAGCACAGATGTGTAACAATAATATATAGAAAGCGGAAAATTATTTGTGGGGCAGAAAAGGAATCTGACTGCTACTCAGTGTTCACGCAGACTTGAAAAGTCTTTGAATTTTGACTTTTGCCGGTGAAAAGGTCTTATTTCTATTATTACCTTGAAAAATCTTTGAAAATAAGGAAAATGTCTTGAAAATGCCTTGAAAAGACCTTGAAAATTATATTCTTTATGTCGAGTAAAAATTTGTTGAAATATTAAAAAAAATAAAATAGAAATAAATCTCCCTCTAATTTTGCTTTCATTTTTAATTTAATTAAATTTTTTTTTTTGGGGGGGGGAGGGGGGTTTAGTGTGACCGCCATAAAAAAATACAAATGACCTCCCCATCTAAAGAAAAACTTTCCTTCTGCGGAGGGGACTCTCCAATGGCGAATTCTTCCTCCCCCCCCCCCCGCAAAAAAATGTGATAAGCTAAAATAAGGCTGAATGAGCCGAATTAAAATGGACAAGACGGTAACGATCTTGGTTGGAAATTTAAAAGCTATAAAGAGAGTTAATATTTTAGATGAAATAAAAAGCATTTAAAACTACTTTAAAACTTTACTTTTAAAAAAATGATGCAGGTAAGTCGCAAAGTAACTTTTATTGACTATGGTAACATTTATTTGTTGTATATTTGATTCTTGAACACTTTTTTTTGGAATCGCTTTGGATTATAAAATGGACCCCCCATTTTTTAAAATTTTTTTATTTAAAGAAGATCTTGAAAAACTTTGAAAAGGCCTTGACAATAAACACTGAAAATCTGTACGAACCTTGCTACTATTTCTGGATCGAGAAACCTTTCAGTTTTCTTTCTTCTTTTGTTCTTTAAGGCAGGTTGATTCAACGAGGCAGTTTTTTTTTTTTTATCCGTCTTGTCTTTGATAGGTTTTTAATAAATTATCTGGGTTTGTATTACTGTACACATAGATTCGAAAAAGTTGTCAAAAAAAAATAACAAATATATAACAAATAAATGTTATCAAATCTCTCTTTAACACGGTAAATTTAAATTAATCTCTCTTTAACACGGTAAGTTTGGGAAAAGGTGTTATAAATAAAAAAAAACTGGATAAAATACTGTTAAAAACCCGCTCAATATATGTTACCGTGACATAGGTTGACACATGTTTGGCGGGGTTTTAATAGTATTTTTTTATTTTTTATTTTTAATACTTTTTTCCAAACTTACCGTGTAAAAGAGGGAGTGAGGCGCCATCTTGAATTTTCCAATACATCGGTAAACACTGTATGTTTTTCGAGCTGAATAAACATGTTACATTGAATAAAAACACAAAAAATATATCCAGTTTGGTAGAAAAGTAACTTATCTTGCCTTTGATAACATTTATTTATTATATATTTGTTTTTTTTTGATAACTTTTTCGAATCTATGTGTACAGTAATACAAACCCAATTATTTCCATCATTAATTTAAGTTGATAAAATTAATGATGATGCTGTTATAACTGTGCTTGAGTTGTTTTTTTTTTCTATGAAGATTTCAATGTCAAAATAGAAAAAAAACCAAAGATGATAAAATATTGGTTTGAATAGGGTTATTTTTTTTTTTTACATGGTAGGAGTCCCCACATCAAGGTCCAAAGGTTACTTGAGGATAAGGGTTAATGAATGCACGATTGTCACTAAGACAACAGCGTATTAATAGTGGTGGAAATGGGGTAAAAATGGATTATTCAGGAAAGCGGCTCAGCAAAAACTTGTTTACATTGGACTTGAAGACGACCATATTGTAGTCAGCTGAAAAGCAGGCCATCAGAACAGTTCCACATGCGGGCGGCTCTAGGAAAGAAGCTTTGTTCATGGAATCTGCATTTAGATTTAGGCACAGATAGAAAGTTTGGGGAAACATTCTAGGTTGGCAGTATTTTTGCGCGAACAGTTGGCAGAGTTGGTGGAAATTTTCTGTTTCTATGTCTATCCTTGTAGCCATGTCACTAGTAAGGGTGCTGGAGGTAAACGTTTTGTCTGGGCTGACGTTATCCGCCTGATAGTCAGGGACCCGAACCTTGGATTAACCACTAAGGAGGCTGTCCTATCAGCAGGTGCAAAGTACTGGGGCTGCTGTATTGCCATTTGGTGAATGGAATCTGGACCATGCAGTAGCTTCTGGTAGGGCCTCTCGATGCCATACTAGTGGGTAATTGTTACGGCTTTACCTTATCATGTGGTACAAAAAAAAAAAAAAAAAAAAAAAAAATTCTTCGTTTCTTTTTCTCTCTTAGTTTCCCCTCTCTGTCCTGCTCTAAGTAAATCTGTCGACCTAGTCCACAAATTCCAAAATTTCATCATGACAAGTTTCAAGAAAAAATATGATTAAACCCGGTTCTCCAACTTCCAACGTAGACCCCTACTACCATGTCTCCTTCTCCAACATCAGGGGTCTACGTTCTAACCTTCCAGAGGTTGAAACCCAATTACAGGAGACTAAACCAGACCTTTTATTTTTAAGTGAAACTGGCATTGGACAGGCTATTTCCCTTGATGAGTTTGCAATTACAGGATACTCTAACTTAACTTCTAAATCTGACCCCCAAGATCGCCATGGGCATGGAATATGTGCCTATATTAAAGATAGCTTTCCATGTGGGAGGGACATCTCCAGGGAAGATCCTAACTTACCTTATATGTGCTTCCGGGTTGCTTTAGCTCACACTACTGCATTTATATTTACTCTCTATCGCCCCCACAACAGCGGAGTTACTATCTTTCAAAGCATATCTGAGAAAATTGACCAAGTCCTTTCTACTTATCCTTCAGCTAACATTCACGTATGTGGAGACTTCAATGTTCACAACGTCGAATGGTTGACCCACTCAAACAAGACCGATGATGAGGGGAGGTTCTGTCATGATTTCTCCATTGCCTATGACCTCACTCAGATTGTTCAGGAACCTACCCGTGTGCCCGATAATGACGGCCAGTATGCGAGCCTACTAGACCTTTTTCTCACAACTTGCCCTGAACTATGTTCAGTTTCTGTTCTGTCGCCTCTTGGATCTTCCGACCACTCTGTTGTATCAATTAAGATAAAAATGAAATGTAATAAGTCCCCAGACGTACCTCTTCATCGTACAGTATATCGATACACTAAGGCTGACTGGGATAGCTTCCGTACATTTATATCTGAACTACCTCTGCATTCCATGTTTAAAAAGGATGTGTCCTCTATAGTATTAGACCTAACTGAATGGTTAATTGTAGGTATTGACCATTTCATACCCTCTAAAAAATTTCAGCAAAAACCTAACAGCCAGCCATGGTTCTCTCCAGAATGTGCTGCTGCCATTGCGCACAGAAATCACTTTTTCCACTGCTTCAAACGTAATAGATGTATGGAAACTAAAGCCGTTTTCAGGACTGCCAGCAACCATTGTAAGAAAGTAATAAGGAACGCAAGAGAGTTGTATGCTCAATCTGTTAAGTCCAAAGTAGCTGAGCAGCGGCTTGGTTCCCACCAGTTTTGGCAAATAGCAAACAGAATCCTGAACAGAAGCGTGTGCTCCATCCCAACTATTATCAATGGATCTGAGGTAATCTCGTCAGCATCAGACAAAGCCAAACTCTTTGTCAAGAACTTTGCAGCTAATTCTACCCTTTGCGACCAAGACCGCCAACCCCCAATATTTCCTCTTGTATCAGAAAACACGCTATGTGATATACGTATATCTGTACGTGATGTTGCCAAGCTAATCAAAAACCTTGATTCCAGTAAAGCAACTGGCCCTGATGGTATTCCAATTATAGTACTCAAAAAACTTCAACCTGAACTAGCGCCCATACTTACAAAACTGTTTAAACGTTGTCTTAAGGAGAATAGTTTCCCATCTCCCTGGAAAATCTCATCAGTATGCCCTGTATTTAAGAATTCAGGTAATCGCTCATCCCCCTCTCAGTACAGGCCAATAAGTCTCCTGTGCGTCATGAGTAAGTTGCTAGAATCTGTATTAAATACAGAAGTAATCAAACATCTCAACAAAAATAACCTTCTTAGTGACACTCAATATGGTTTCCGTTCTGCTAGATCTACAGCAGATGTCATTACAGTTATATCGCATAGGATTAGCAAATCTCTCGACGGTGGCAATCTTTCTAGGGCAATTGCTCTTGACATATCTAAAGCCTTTGATAGGGTATGGCATAAAGGTTTACTTCATAAGATCGCTAGCTATGGTATAGCTGGAAAAGTCTTCTCAATTATTAAATCATTTCTTTCTGATAGATTCATAAGAGTAGTAGTTGAGGGGCAAAAATCAGAAGCTCACAATATTAATGCCGGTGTCCCTCAGGGATCCATCCTGGGCCCAACTCTTTTCCTGATCTACATTAATGATCTTCCAAATCATATCCTTACATCATTTGTAGACATTTATGCTGACGACACTACCATTTATGGTACCACATCTAAGACAGTAAACGAGCAAGTTCTCTCCAATTCTCTCTCCTCTGATCTTGAGCACGTAGTACAATGGGGAAAGGAGTGGCTGGTTACTTTTAATGCATCTAAAACCAAGCTTCTCTCTTTACATCATCAACATTCTAATCCACATTTGTCATCAATTGAAATGAATGGCTCTCGTCTTCAGGAGGCCTCAAGTTTTGACAAGCTTCTGGGCTTGACCATTACTCCTGATCTTAAATGGAACACGTATATCAAATCTGTTGCCAAGGCCGCTGGAAAAATGGTGGGATCTTTCTATCGATCCAGTAGATATCTCACTGCTGATGCTATTCTCTATCTATATAAGAGCCAGGTACGTCCAAGGATGGAATACTGTTGCCACATCTGGGCAGGAGCTGCTAGAAAGAACTTGTCCTGCCTTGATAGAGTTCAAAATAGACTTCGTAGCCTCGTAGGAGATGTCCTTTTCTCCTCCTTGCAACCTCTATCTCACAGAAGAGATGTTGCGAGTTTGTCTCTGATGTATCGTTATTTTCATGGAAAGTGTTCAACTGAGCTTCAATCTATGGTCCCCCCTCGCCAAACTTTCACAAGAAACACTCGTCTAGCTGTAAACACTATCAATAATTTCCCCCACTCTTTATCTGTGCCTAAACCTAAACGTAGATTCCATGAACAAAGCTTCTTTCTTAGAACTGCACGCCTGTGGAATTGTCTTCCGTTTTCCTGCTTTCCGGCTGACTACAATATGGTTTTGTTCAAGTCTAAAGTAAATAAGTTCTTGATGAGCCGTTCCATATAAGTTATTAAATTTACCAAATTTTCATTACTAATGATTACTATATTGACCAACTTCTACTGTACACTCTTTAACCCTTATCCTTGAGTGGCCTCTGGGCCTTGATAATGTGGTGATGCCTTTGTAAAAAAAAAAAAAAAAAAAAAACTGTTGATGGTCATTGTAGACAGACGAGTGTTTTTTTTTGTGTGTGAAAGTTTGGCAGGGGGAAAACCATAGATTGAAGCTCAGACGAGCACTTGCTATGAAAATAATGATACGGAGCAGAGACAGGCTCGCAACATCTCTTCTGTTTGCTTATGACAAAAGTACAATTAATAAAAATGTGAGAAAATAAGATAAAGTATTGCTAATCTTCCAATAATATTCAATAAACTCAGCAGAATGGTATCCTCTTGAAAATTGAAAAATAAAAATATATTTAAAAGTTTCAATGGACGATGCCCAAATATATTTTGGCGCAATTTGGCTGGTGATGAGATAATGCAGGAAAATCGTATTTTCAAGTGAATACGGTAAAAGATTTTTTAAATCCTGGGATGTAGAACTGGTTTCTGTCAGAAGAGTCTTAGCGTTGTTTACCGTAGAAGATATTCCAAGATTAATATTTCTTGATATAAGAACGGAATATTTTTTGTTTCCTATGAATTCTTCATGGCCAATATCTCAAGAATTTTGATATGACACATGTCAGATTTATAATTCAGAAAATGTGCGATTTTCTTTCTTTAATAACTTAGATTTAACTCTTTTTTGATACAGACTCCAACGACAAGCAGGATGTTATTTTCAATGCACTTTTGATTAATGTATAGAAGATGACATGCGTCGTTCAATAAAGAAACATTTTTAAAAGAAAAGTACAGGGTGTCAAAAACGTCACTGCAGAGTTTTGAACTTATTCTTTATTTTTGACTATCCTGGTTACTCGGCGTTGCCCGGATGTTTGGAGGTGTGTGTTGAGTAAAAAAAAAAAAAAATTGGTAGTAGACAGGCAAGCTCGAAACCGTACTGCGAAGGAGGAAAAGAGCGTGAAAAAAAAGTGACGTTTTTGCCGTTGCATCCATCGCCAAACCGGAAGTAACGAAGGTTTAAATTAAGGCTAGTCAATCGAAAAGAGGGGATGACTTTGTAAAATATTGGCGAAAAAAAAGCGACCCCTCCTTGTAGAAAAGTGCCTAGTTTAGGGTAAAGGAATTAATGTTTTTAGTCAATTGTTCGATATTTGTCGTCCGAAGAGTCGAGCTTCAAACCGATACCGATCTCGTGAAAATTCGTCGCCTCTGTCAAAATATTTAGGCAGAACTGCATGCATACATACATACATACATACATACATACATACATGTATTTAAACAGAAAGGTGAGATTTATATTATTTTTGATTTGATGATATCTTTCTGTAATTTTAACACAATCGGTCTAAAGCATTTGGAAATTTTTAAAAATGACAAGGTTCAAACAATCTTTATTTATGAAAAATAATGTCTTTTAAACATTGCCCATTTTCAGCTTCGCTTATTTGTGCTCTTTCCAAAACATTAATGACAGATTGCAGAATCTCTGGATTGCGATTTAACTCCCTTATTTTGTTCCTGATGTTTTCCTTCAATTCTTGCAGAGTTTGGGCTTTGTTAACGTAGACTCTTTCTTTAAGATATCCTCACGATAAAAAGTCGGAGTTAGTCAAGTCTGGGGAACGTGGTGACCATTTGATATTGCCATAGCGAGAGATAATGTTGTCGCCAAAAGCAATTTCACAACTTGCGTTCGTTGTTCAGTGCTATACTTATCCATAATTAATTTCCAAAATATTTTCTGTAAAATATCTGAAATAGAAAAAAAAAATAATCATTAATGGTAAAAGGAAAAAAGATTTTCAACACTTCGGTGACTTTTTGGACACGCTGTGTAATACGCTCCACACAATCATGCCTAATGAATGTAGAAAGAAAACTAATTGACTTGGGTTTCGTATATAAAAACAAAACTCGTCATACAAAACGTTTTTTCTTCTTTTTTTTTTACATAGGCATCACCACTTATCAAGGCCCAGAGATCACTCGAGGATAAGAGTAAAAGAGTGTACAGTAGTCAATTGAACAATATAGTAATCGTTAGTAAAGGAAATTCAGTAAATTTGTTAACTCAAGTTGAACGGCTCATCAAGAACTTGTTTACATTAGACTTGAAGACAACCATATTGTAGTCAGCTGGAAAGCATGCAAATGGAAGAGCGTTCCAGAGGCGTGCAGTTCTATGAAAGACACTTTGTTCATGGAATCTACGTTTAGGTTTAGGCACAGATAAAGAGTGGGGGAAATTATTGATAGTGTTTCCAGCCAGACGAATGTTTCTCGTGAAAGTTTGGCGAGGGGGGGGGACCATAGATTGAAGCTCAGACAACCACTTGCCATGAAAATAATGATAAAGCAGAGACAGGCTCGCATCATCTCTTCTGTAAGAAAGAGGTTGAAGGGAAGAGAAAAAGGCACCTCCACTATGCTACAAAGTTTATTTTGAACTCTGTCAAGGCAGGGTAAGTCAAGGCAGGATAACGTTGATTCAAGGCTGTGATAGTTAAATAATCGAAATGATTGAAACTTTAGCCGGTTTTATCTGCTGCATATTGTATATAATGATTTCCTCTGTTCACCATTTCTGTCTTGTGATTTTCAGACGTGAGCGACGTTGACCTAAGCCTGGGTGTCATGTGCCTCGTAATGACAATACTGCTGCTCGTGCTTTACGCTGAAGAAGTGGTCATGTTAAAAACGACTTATACCGACAAAGAGGAACGCTTAAAAGTAATGTGTTTACTAGGCATTTATCCGGTAGGTTGGTAGCCATTTTGAAAATCTTTTTTTTTCTTTTCTTTTCTTCTTTTCTTTGTTTTCTTTATTTTTCAATTTGTCCATTTATTTCTTTGTTTCTCTTTCTTTTCTCATAGCTTTCTTTATTTCTTTCCCCTTTTGTTCTTTTTTATATTTTCTTTTTTTTATTTAGCTCGTTCTTTCTTTTCTTACTGTTCCTTATGCCTTTTCCTTCTTTCCTTTCTTTTCTCTTCGTCGTTCGTTTTCTTTTTCCTTCTTTTTTACATTTCATTTCCTTTATTTTTTTTTCGTTTATTCTTGTTTTTTTTTCTGTTCTGACTTGACTTTTCTTTTTATCCGTTTCTTTCCTTCTACCTTTCTTTTGAATTTTCCTTTCTCTTTCTTTTTTTTTGCTTTCTTTTTTTCATTCTTTTCTCTTAGTCCACCTCCTTCGATTAATTCTTTTCTTTATCCTCGAGGTGGCAAATAAAAGACTTTAAAAATGACAGAAATAAAAACGGAGGAAACAAAATCGACGTAAATTAGTACGCTGAAAGTTAGCAAATTTGTTTTAAAAGCAAGGATGAACTTACCTGTAAAAATCTAAGCTCATAAAAACATATTTCATCATCTCTCTGCCTGAACAATGTATCTAAGATGATTAAATAAACGACATGTATTTGGGACACAAACGTCTTGATGTCAATTAGTTCGAATTAACGATAATCTGGTCTGAGAAACAAGCGTAACGTCACCAATTCTACCGAGAACAGACTTTACTGGGTTATCGTTTTAAGAGAGTTTCAGATCATCATCATCATCATCATCACCACCAACAACACCACCATCTTTATCATCTTCATCTTCATCATCATCATTATCATAATCATCACCATGATCCAAATCATCATCATCATCATCATCATCATCACCGTAATCGTCATCATAATCTACATCATTATCACCATCATCACCATAATCATCAGCTTCATCATCATAATCATCATCATAATCGTCATCATAATCCAAAGCTACATCATCACCATCACCAGCATCATCATCTTTGTCATCACCATCATCATCATCATCATCATCATCATCATCATCATCATCGCCATAATCGTCATCATAATCGTCATCATAATCGTCATCATTATCACCATCATCACCATAATCAGCTTCATCATCATAATCATCATAATCGTCATCATAATCCAAAGCTATCACCATCATCATCTTCATCATCTTTGTCATCACCATAATCATCATCACCATAATAATAATAATCATCATCATCATCATCATCCATTTTACATGCTGGCATGTGTTGAATGACTCCAAGAAATTGATTTTTCAACTATGCTATCTCTGACAAGGTCTTTCTTCATCCCTCTTTATCTCAACTCCATTTTCATCACTTCCCATCATCTTTTCCTTGCTCACCATTTGTGAACTGGATTTGCTACCTTAACTGTTCCCCATCTGTTGACGAAAGAACTCTCATCCATATTTTCAATGTGGTTATACCATCAAAGTCTCCTGTTCTCCACACATTTCCCTAAAGTATTCAGATTTAATCTCTCCCCTGAGGTCATCAGATCCAAGCCCATCTTTCAGATTCACATAACGCATTCATCGTATCATTCTCATATCATTTCTCTCCATACAACACATGTCCTCAACTCTCACTGGCCAGATTTCATTTGCATACATTATCACACTGCATACACATGCTTGACAGATTCTTCCCGCTTCAACAATGGTAATGTTGTGTTTGATAGTAAAGACAGAATTTCCTGGAATTTTCTGCATTCACTCCCAACTCTTATAATCACGCTAGCATCTTATCAGCATGCTACAGCCTGGAACGATAAATTTATTGCCCTAAAGAAAACAACACTACAGCTTTATTTTAAAACTTTTTTTGGAGAAATCAATTCAGGTAACTTGATTATGTAGTAGAGATGATATCTATTCAATTTAGCCACCTTCAGCCTCAATCACCGCATCGATACAAGTTTGGAACTGGGAGCATGCCTTTTCCACAAGTGCTAGTAGGAGCTCAGTGAATACCTAGTGAATGGTGGCGATCAGGCTGACTTTGGTGTTGTGGGAGGTCATGTTGGTGATGTTCTTGACATATGACCAAACAAAGTAGTTCAGCGGATTCAGGTCGAAGGAGGAGGGAGGTTAGTGAGACAACAGTATAAAGTCGTAGTACTCCTTTTGAAGCCAAGCCTAGGTCTCTTTGAACTTGTGGGCTGGTGCTGAGTCTTGCTGTCACACCCACAGTGGCCACCTAATTGCACCAGGAGATCACCACACTCTTCAGAAAATCCAGGTACACTTAGGTGTTGACTTTCAAGTTGACTTTGAAGATGTGAGGTGGCATGATGTGGCTCTCACTTGAAACCACAGCAAAGACTATAACTATACCCAGAACCTTTGTTTTCCTCATCCTGTGCACGCCCCTGTTATTTGTGGCAATTCAGCGATGCATTTTGAGGGTGCTGGCAATGGTCCTGTTGTCATAACATGGATTGGTAGAGAGCATGAGTTGTACAGCAGCACACTCCGATCTCGCTTGTTGAACATTGTGTCACTTTCGTACATGATAGAAGGTTCCTAATGCTCTAGGGATTTGGATACAATTGACCAACTAGTAGATGGTCTGCAACAAAAAAAGAAAACTAGTTTTCATCAA
>NC_136504.1:44135907-44150907 GCF_053919585.1 Euprymna scolopes
TGGTCACAAAGCGAGGACAAGCTGACATAATTTTCTTCACTACGAAAACATTCGCACCACATTCTCACCACATGCCTTCACTGATGTCAACACCCATCATATTAAATCGAAAAATGCTGTCATTAGGAATAAACAAAATATTTTTATAAACCAGCTATGTTGTGTTTTATTTACTGTCAGGTAGATATATTGTAGACCTGCAACAAAAGAAACAATTAGAAATTATATAGACTGAAAAACACATTGAATGACCAACTGTAGCAAATATATAACAACACTTCTCAACAACCTCAGTAGCTTCGCCATTCAAAAATCTTTTGTCCACATTTGAGTCTGGCCAGGATCAGATGGGTGACCATTTGGGAAGGCTAGGTGCTATAGGGATCACTCCGAGTCATAAGAAATTTCCAAGTTGGTATCTAGAGATGCATTAATTCACTTGAAGAGATGCACCCCTAGTCTTAATTAAGACATGCATCTGGGAGAAGGTAATTCGGATGACATCGGCAGCAGGATGTCGGATGGCCATGGAGGGGGATGAATCTCTAACAGATCAACAGTTCTATGGTTTTAAGAGTTACGTTATTCGACTGCAGCTATGCGGATTAGCTAAGGACATCGGATAGGTGCAAACAGGCGAGTCAGATGCCACTGTGCTGGGGGAAGGTAATGGCAACCCACACCATGTATTCTGCTAAGTTTAAATCATGTGATATCTTCAGAAGAATCGGACCAACAATGGACCCAAGCCTATTTCATCTATGGCATGGAAAATGACACGACATAAGAAGTAGAAGTCAGAAATTTCCTGAACTTCTACCGTTCACCCTTAACTTTTGTAATCACACTATCACCTGCTCCACCCTATGGGACTTACCCATTCATTCGCCAAAAAAAAAACTTCTGGATTGACCTTTACTCCTGATCTGAAACAGAACACGTACATCAAATGGTGGAAAAATGGTGGGAAAATGGTGGGAAAATGGTGGGATCCTTCTACTGCTTCAGTAGATATCTTACTGCTGATACAATTCTCTATCTATATAAAAGCCAAGTACGTCCAAGGATGGAGTACTGCTGCCATATCTGGGCAGTAGCTGCTAAAAACAGTCTATCCTGAGTCAAAAATAGACTTCGTAGCCTAGTGGGGGATACCCTTTTCTCTTCCCTGCAACCTCTCTCCCACAGAAGGGACGTTGCGAGCCTGTCTTTGTTTTAATGTTATTTCCATGGGACGTGCTCGTGTGAGTTCCAATCTCTGGTCCCCCTCGCCAATCTTTAGCTGAAACCACTGTCAATAATTTTGCCCACTCTTTATCCATGCCTAAATCAAAACGTAGATTCCATGGACAAAGCTTCTTTCTTAGAAGTGCACGCCTGTGGAACTCTCTTCCGTTTGCCTGTTTCCCACCTGACTACAACTTGGATCTCTTCAATTCCAACATAAACAAGTTTCTGATAAACCGACCCCTTAAGTAAGACACTTTATCAAATCTCCATTACTAGCGATTACTACGATATTATCCCATTGATTACTGTACACGTAATAACCCTTATCCACGAGTGGCCTCTGGGCCTTAATAAGTGGTGATTTCCATGTAAAAAAAAAAAAAAAAAAAAAAAATTCAGTGTTTAGTATGCTTGTGGGGAATTAATACGACACAACGCTAGATTACAGAATGTCTAACTTTACAGTCGGAAAATGCCGGCAACCTTTTCTCTGTTTTCACTTTCTTTTTTTTTTTTTTTTTTTTTTTTTCAATTTTTTTTTTTTTTTTTTTTTCTATACTCACCTTCATCGCAAACCAGACAAATTGTCACTTGGACGTAACGGGCTACTAACTAGGACCACGTCTAAGAAAGATTAACAAAATGTTGGTTTACATTACATTTAAACTTCTGCATATCAGGTATAGTCAGGGAAGCAGGTAACAGGAAGGGAATTCCAAAGTCTAGCTGTTCGAGGGAAGAAGCTATTAAAGTAGAAAGCCTTCTGGCATTTAGGGACCGCAACTTGTACAATATAGTCTTTTCTATCTCAACTCGTTTTAGAGTCTTTCTTTATGACCCTTTCCTAGGACCAAAGCACTTATGAAGCAAAATATATAGAGAAAAAAAATTTAACAATGTGTATGGAAATACCATGTGGACGAGTCATTAGAATTCTTGCCTCATAATTATATAACGTAGTCGTTATATGTCCATACTCGGAACCCACACGTTGTATGCAGAGTACCTCACAAGAAACAGAAGACAAGTAATAACTTGACTCATTTTTTTCCGTAAGAGCAACAGACATTTATTTACGGGTACTTTAACGTGATTATACTTGGTCTGTGCACATCTTCTAATTTTTATAATCTTTTTCCTTGTCATGACGTCATCTTGCACACGGCTCGGTCATTTGCCTACAGCTGCCATACACGCATCCACGCTCTATTATATAACTTTATTCCTCACCTTTTAATTTAATATATGAATTGCTCTTCTTAACCATCTCTTTCACGTGATCCCCGGTCCACACATACGTACTTCATTTGGATGCAGATATCATACATGCGTTTGCACTCTGCTACAATTAGTCGGTGATGGGTTTTATATTATCTAGCACCACCACGTGCCTGAAGAGAACCAAAGAGTTGTAAGTGAAATTTGTGCGATGAAATGATTTAGAAGCCATTGGGAGGACATTGCTCTCCACCAAGCATCAGTGCAATGCGCTCATTCCTTAGGATCTACATATAGAATCCAGGGTTGTATTATTGGCTCAGCGTTGGAGGTTTCGGAAGGAGTTGTAGTTGTAAGTATGCTATAAGTCGGCGTTGGATTTTTTTAAAATTTGACTTTGATTATTATAGAATATCAAAATCCAAAATTTAAAAATAAGGAGTCAGTCAGATATGTTGGAATTTTAGGAAACAGCGTTTGAGTCAGTCTGATCTTATACTTTCCAACTCTGCAACTCTGATGTCATAATAATCTTAAAAGATAATATCAACATATTTAATACCGCTTTCTTGCATCTATGACTAATTTAAAAAATTTTTTCCATTTATCCAGGTTTTCTCTTGTTGTGCTTTGGCTGGACTGTTCGTTCCTCGGTCGTTTCCAATGACGGAATTCCTATCTACCTTGTAAGTAAAAAAAAGAAAAAAGTTTAATCTATCTTTCGATCTGTTATAATATGACAGTCTTGTTATATAGTGCGTGTACGTCAGTTGGTCATCATTTAACGATTTATATTCCTATTTACAATGCCTCCCCACAGGACAGAGTTAGATACCAGGGTCGTTTTTTAACGTGGAGAACAGGAACAAAAATTAAAAATTGTCTCAGTCGTGAAGGACTTCTCCTCCACTGACAGAGAACAAGAAATTGAAGTGCAGCATCTGAAAAACAGATATTACACTGTGATCTCGGCCCAAAGGCCAGGTAAGCCCCGGCCTAGTTTTTTTTTTATGTCCACCAAGAGATTGTTAAGTGCATAGGTATATAAGTTATCTGTCTCTGACAATAAGAGGCAACCAGATGATTTTCTTAGGACAGGAATTTTATCCTTTCCCTTTTGGCGATATCTCCTGCATAAAAAAAAACAAAACAAAAAAAAAGCATCGATGTTTGTTAAGTTAACTAGGGACTGCCAAAATTCACCACAGAATTACCCCACCCTATATGTAACACGGTGTAACTTTATTATAAATTAATATTATTAGTATAACTTTTGTACCATTTAAAAGAAGGGCAAAATAAACCAGTAATAATTTAAAAAAAATTTTTTATCGAACGAAAATAATGAAATTGCGAGACGAAAATCGTGTTTACATAATTGGCGCTTTAAAATAACGTTCCCATGTAGTGGATATTCCGAACGTGAAAACATACCCGTATTTAATAAATCTAGCAAAAATCAACTAATGGTCAGATTTTCGGGAATTTTTGATACTTATCAATTTTAGGATGAAATTACATATAAAATGCAGTTTTTGTAAAATATATGAGGGGAAATATATTTTAGTGCGTGCCCCCCCCTCATTTATTTTTTCGAAATTCGAGCAAAATATATTTAAATCTATCGAAATTTCTATTTATTATGAAACATAAGAGTTTAAATAAGTAAAACATATTTATTTTTTAAAATTCAAATACACATATTGAACAAAAATTTACCTTAAAGTTGCAATTAAAAAATTGATATAAACTTAATATTATTATGTTTTTTTTTAAATAGCGTTTTTTTTTTTTTCAAATTAATATATACTATAATCAGTTGAATTGCCAAGAAAAAGAAACTTTGTAAACATTAATTAATTTTTAAAAGATTAAAATTCCATTATTTCAAAATATTCCATTACAACATAGATTTATTAATTGTGTTTAAATTTTTTTTTTTAAATATTAAGTTTTAATATAAACATGACTCTTGTTAGCTATTTTATCGCCAGATTAAAACCAATTTGAAAATATTATTGCACAAATATTAAACATTTTGTAGCCCTCCCTCATATTTTGTTTGTCTCTTTTTACCGAACAAAATATGGAACCCTGTAGATAACCAAATGAACATTCAGAAAAACCGTATTTCATATTTAATATACAAATGTTTATAATATTATTAATCATTAAACTGTGTAAATCTTAAAACCTAACAAAATTATAACAAAGATTAATTATTAATTGCAGTTTGAAGAAGATAAACAAAGGTTTTAAAAAATCATTAAGTCGCTTCTACTTTTCCATAGTTCGTATAGTTAACACAAATCTGACGTCACGGTAACATGCGGTCCATTTTTCACAATCGTTTGGCAGACTCTATAAGATATCGTTGACAAATCGTTTTAAGCAAAATCAATATTACTTACTGAATTGTCACGTCGAAAATAGTAATATATCCAAAAATTACGAAAATTCATCGAGTAGAGCAACTGCTATTGTGTTTGCAGTAAAAAAAAAAGTCTATTGAATGCCGATGCTAAAAATGTACAACATTTTTACCCCTCCCTTTATTTAAACATTCACCAAAAATCAGAAAATGAAGCAAATTTAATGAAATTTCCAGTGTTTATCAACTAATGATCGCGGAATATAATGAACTAATTATTTTTATTCAAATCTCATTGGAAATGTATTATTTTGTTTTAACAAAAAATACCTTTACTAAAGTTATGGTTTTCTGTAGTAAATAAAAAACGCAAGAATTTATTTTTGCTTTTTTTTTATATAAATAAAGCATTGTAATTTTTAACAATAAAAATAAAATAAAATAATTTTTATAGGAACATTACGAAAAAACTCCCTAAATCCGTATTAATAAATTCTATATAACCCGAAGAAAAATGAATTTCTCGAACTACCGATATTACCATTGAATTAAGCATTGCTTATTTAATATTTTCACACAAAAAAATTATAATTGCAAAAAGTATATCTACTTTCTTTTTAAAATTACGGGTTTTGCATAATTTTTATAAGCAAAATTTTAATAATTTCCTTGCTCGCAAAAAATGTGAAACTTTCGGCATAACATATTTTATATAATATTGTACAATAATTAAAAAAAAAAATAATTTAAAAACAGGAACATAGAAAAATAATTAAATTAAAAAATGCAAAAATTAGTATAAATGTTCAGAAAAGGAATCTACGGATGCGTGACTGGGGTGGAGGAACGAACTTCCTCCCTTTTAATTACTTGACGTCATTTTCACAGTCATTCGACTGCCTGAAATTTTGGGCCTTCGTAATTTTCGTGTTTACAAAATTTTAGTTTGTTGCGTTTTGCGAACGGCAGACCCACTCGGTTTTGGACTAATTAATTTATGTTTTGTACAAACTAGGTGTTTTTGTGTGTGTGTGTGGGGGGGGGGGTTATTTAATTCAATATCTTAGGACTTTACTAATTATCTTTGAAATAGATCCATAAAACTAATATTTATCTTTTAAAGGATTTTTACAATGAATTTATTTAACTTCAAAATTTAGCTGAATTGGGTAGCTCGCCGTGAAAACATTTTCATAACTTTTTTTTTTTTTTCACGTGTACAAATATTTTTTTCCTTTTGGAAATTAAGTTTAGTCCTTAATCTTTCAAATACAATCAAACAGTAGTCGGAAACCTACAAAAAATTATGACAAATCGGTTTTCAAAACTATGTCCCCCATTTTTGTCCGCCCATTTTTGCCCGTACCTAACTATTGACAACAAATATTGCAGCAATGACACAACTATTTTTTAGAAGTTATGTCCATTGCGTTAAAACTCCTACTGCCTAGTGCCTAACGTCTAAGAAAAATGCAATTTTACCCAATTTTACGTACTTTTAAATTACTTTTAACTATAAACAACTTTCTACTTGATCATTTCTCCTAATGTGTGGATATATTACTATTTTCCGCATGACAATTAAGTAAGTAATATTGTTTTTGCTTAAAACGACATTAAAAAAATCGATCTGTCGACTGTATGTTAACAAACACTAAAAACGTCTAACTTTTCTCTCATGGAAGGACAAGTAAATAGAAACGATTGTACATGTTTCGGGAGTGGAAAACATTGGCAAAATTTATCATAATAAGAAAACGCTGCTTTTTTCATATCTATATTTTTATAAAGTAATAGGGTTCGTGTGTTTCTGTCTGTGTGTACAGCTCTCCATCATCAACGAAATATAAAGGAGGTAAGAGGGTAGATCTCTCCTGGTAGAGAAACATTAGAACCCATTTTAGGATGTTTCTGTTATAGGAGACATAAGAATCTTTGCCTAATTTCTTTATATACTATTCTACAAACCACCCCCATATCGAATGACTTATGCTCATTTGCATATCACATTATATTAAATCTCTTTAACTAATTACCTCGACCTTATTACATATTGGAAATATTCTAATCATTTCAACTGTACTATTAACAAAATCTATTTAACATTTAATCTATCTATCTATATATCACATTATATTAAATCTCTTTAACTAATTACCTCGACCTATATATATCTATAAAAACAGAGATGTGTGTGCCACAGACGATTTCTGATTGGTTAATCCAATAATCACATTTCCTAAAAAACAATCATTTCTACGCTCTTACCTTTTACCATAAAATATTATGGCTTTATTTATTGTCCATCTTGGAAGGGTTTAATTTTTTAATATCTTGTTATTTACAAATTAAAAAAATACGAAACTATTATACGAAACTAAACTACACGAAACGCGCACACACGCACACACACACGTTCACTACCGTCACGTTGTTATGGCAACCAAACCCGCTGACTTACATAAACAGTAAACACACACAGTAAATGTGATTTTCTTCATTTTCTCATTTCACTCGTGGTCTTAAATTCATTTCGGGTTTGTATTACTGTACACATAGATTCGAATAAGTTGCCAAAAAACAAATATATAACAAATAAATGTTATCAAAGGCAAGATAAATTACTTTTCTACCAAACTAGATATATTTTTCGTGTTTTTATTCAATTTAACATGTTTATTCAGCTCGAAAAGCATACAGTGTTTACCGATGTATTGGAAAATTCAAGATGGCGGCCGATTCTCTCTTTAACACGGTAAGTTTGGAAAAAGGTGTAATAAATAAAAAACCGGTTAAAATACTGTTAAAAACTCGCTCAATATATGTTACCGTGACATAGGTTGACATATATTCGGCGGGTTTTTAATAGTATTTTGTATAGTTTTTTATTTATAACACCTTTTCCCAAACTTACGGTGTTAAAGAGGGTGTGAGACGCCATCTTGAATTTTCCAACACATCGGTAAACACTGTATGTTTTTCGAGCTGAATAAATATATTACATTGAATAAAAACACAAAAAATATATCTAGTTAGGTAGAAAAGTAACTTATCTTGCCTTTGATAACATGTATTTATATATTTGTTTTTGACTATTTTTTCGAATCTATGTGTACAGTAATACAAACCCACGATATGAATACTCACGTTGTTATATATATATATATATATATATATATATATATATATATATATATATATATATATATATATATATATATATAAATGAGATTATAGCAGTTAAAAAACATTTTTAAAACACACATACATATTTTTCAAAGTGATCAGAAATCGTATAAAAGTAAAAAGGGTAAATTTTTACTTACTTTCCAACTTAATCACCTTTAACATGACTTTTACAGTTTTTTTTTTAAATGGAATTCATTTACCAATACAAAAGAAATGAAAATGAATGAAGGGGGAGGGGAATAAAATAAAAACATTTTGGAAACAGAGTAAGTTTGAAAGAATTGCTTTGCACAGAAAGAAATTAATGAAAAAATAAAATTAAATTTCTTTTCTTTCTTGATTTTTTTTTAGTTTTTTATGAAAAAAGAAGTCAAAATTAAGACTATAAAAAACAATTTTTATTAAGAGCGAACCTCAGTCGTCAGGTCTGTAAAAAAGACGTGGAATAATAAATGTTTTCTAATACAAATTGTTTTTACTTATGTGTTCATTTGTCTCTTCGAAGTTCGTTTGTTTAATATATCGGTTTGCAATATAATTTTGTCATTCTGTCAGACTCAAATTTTAAATCTATATATCTATAAAAGTGAAAGTGTGTGTGTGTGTGTGTGTGTGTCTGTGTACATTTCCCTACGAAATAACTCTGTCAATTTTTAGTCTACAGACTCGAAATTTGATATACAGGGTACTGAGATTTGGAAAAATCTATGTGATCGGTTTTTAGCCAGAAATTTGGCGATTAAGGGGTCAAAGTTCAACGATTTGAGCTTTGAGAACTCTACCAAACTTCTCCGACAATTTTGGGTCTACACACTTTAAATTTTAGATATAGCTTCCGTGGACATGGATCTAACTTAATAACTTGATTTGAGCCCAAAACAATAAATTTTCAGGGGTCATAATAGGGGTCAAAGTTTAAAAAATTACCCCCTTTTTTTTGCTCAGCATACACCTCCAAACACCCGGGCAACGCCGGGCACCCATGCTAGTTGTAAATAAAACAATAAGGATTTTGTTTATGGTACTACGACTAACAACAGTTCAGTTTGTTTATTTTTATATCGAAATGTAACAACGGTAAAGCAACGGTTCAAGAAATATAACTCATCACGTACTAAAAACGACAAGCGTATATAGTGACTCGAGTGATCTCCCTTACACTAGTTTGAGTTTGATTATAAAGTACCTATTTACTATGCCTCCCCACGGGACAGAGTTAGACACCAGGGTCGTTTTTTAACGTGGAGAAAAGGTACAAAAATAAAAATTGTCTCAGTCGTGAAGGATTTCTCCTCCACCGAAAGAGAACAAGAAATGGAAGAACAGATACTACACTTTGATCTTGACCAAAAGGCCATGGGCATTCGCACACCAGTTATAATAATGGTACATTATTCGCTAACAATGTAAGGGGGATAACTCCATTTTACAAAAAGATTAGTTCATTTTTTTTATACGAAAATTTAGGACGCTGAAACTAACACAATTTAAAGGCATTGTAAGAAAATAAATTTGCGACTAATTAAAAATTATAAGTAAATGTTTAAATTTAAAAAGCAAAGAATGAAAACTTTACAAAAGAAAAGCACCTTTTTAATATAACAAAGTTTATAAGATTAATAACACAAAAGTTAAGTCTTTAACAAAAAAGAAGGAAAATGCAATGATAATTGCAGAGGAATCGTAAATTTTATTAAGTTTTAGGTGCTTGTTAAGATATAGTCGACAAGTCGATTTTTAAATGTACCGTTTTAAGAAAAAACAATATTATGTAATTAATTGTCATGTCGAAAATAGTAATATATCCAAAAATTACGAAAATTCATCAAGTAGAATAACTACTATTGTGTTTTTACTAACAAAAAAAAAAAGTCTATCAATATGAACAACAAATATTGCAGCTATGAAGAAGTAATCTAAAAATATTCGTTTCGGTGTTGTGTCCCTTGCGTGTAGACTACTAACGTTTAAGAAAAATGTGATTTTACCTAATTTTCCGTAAAATATTACTTTTAACTATAAATAACGTTCTACTCAGTGATTTTTTATAATTTTTGAATATATTACTATTTTTTCCATCACAATTAACTACATAATATTGTTTTTGACTAAAACGACATATTAAAAAAAAATCGATCTGTCAAGGACCAAATTTTGTTACATTAAAAAAAAATAGGAGTCGCAGTTTCCTTTTCTTTTGTAATATTTTCATCCACAGGATGCTAAAAGAAAAGGAAGCTACGACTGCTATTTTTTTAGGGGAACATTTAATAAAAAAATGTAATCGCACCATTCGTTTCTTTTTTTTTTATTCTTTGTTTTCTTTTGTTAATAAAAAATTTTGCTTAATAAAAATTACTATTCTTCTGCAACTATCATTACACTTTCTTTTGTTTTCGAAATGTTTTTTAGGTCGACATTTATTTATTTATTTTCATATGGTCGCGCGTTTCTTTTCTTACAATTTCTTGATATTGCGTTGCTTCCAGCGTCTTAAATTCTCGTATGAAAAAAACGAACGAAGCTCTTAGTAAAAGGGAGTTATCCTTCTTAGATAAATGACGAATTATGCTATTTATTTGCCTTCTCATCAAAATAAAAAGTTTTACCCATGTCCAAATACCTACATCTAAAATTTCAAGTCTTTAGACCTACAATTGGCGGAGGAATTTGGTAGAATCCGCAAAGGTCACCTATTTCAAATTTGACCTTTTGGCAGCCAAATTTTCGCCCCTAAACTGTTTGCATGTCTGAATACCCGTTATGTATAAATTTCCAATGTTTAGATCCAATATTGGCTGAGTAGTGTGCTAGACACCGTAAAGGTCAAATCTTTTGAATTTTGACCCGTTGGCAGCTCAAATTTTCGACCCAAACCGATTAACAAGCTTGTCCTATCTCTGAATATCCTTTATGTAAAATTTCAAATGTTTAGACAAGAAATTGACTGAGTAATTTGGTAGAGACCGCAGAGGTCAAATTTATTTTTTTAACTTTGACCCCAATTTGACACCTTAACATTTATTTTTTGGGTGGCTAAAATCAAATTTAAAAGTTTGATCCATGTCCAATTAACCTACATTTAAAATTTCAAGTGTTTAGACCCAAAATTGGCGGAGGAGTTTAGTAGAGTTTTCAAAGGGCAAATCGTCGAACTTTGACTCCTTGTCAGCCAATTATTATTATTATTATTATTATTATTATTATTATTATTAACTTACTTGATGAATTTTGCTCTGATTGTCATCTTTTAAATGAGTTTTGCGTGTTTTGACTTACCGTTCTTTTAAGTATTCTTAAGTATCTTCTTCCTGTTTATTTTGTTTTTGAATACCATGTTATATATATATATATATATATATATATATATATATATATATATATATATATATATTATCGTCTCTGAAGAGCATCACAATAAACCAGAGACAATATTTTTCATTACGATTTGCCAATGGAGCGTTAGATGGTAAAAAAAAAAAAAAAAAAAATAATAATAAATAAATAAATAAAATTCGCCGAAATAAAATATAAATAAAAATTGGGATTGTGGACTGATTTTTTACTTTGGTCATTATCGTGCAAACACCTGCGACATCTACAACCGACAGTGCAAATCCAGGACCGGACCGGCTTATTCAGCCACCGTCGATGGCGTTAGTCTCCAAGTCTGAAGGATTCCTTACCTATTAACTAAAGAATAAAATAGCTAACTTGTTCCCCAATCAACCAAAATGCATTCTGATGGATTTACTTTTGCGATTAAATTATTTTCAAATAGGATTTTAAAGGTTCGTTTCATGTTATTCGATAAGATTTTTGATTGAAATAAATATTTGAGTAATTGCAATTAAATAAAATAAATAAATAATTCAATGCGTTTGACGTTCCTGAATTTTGAAGATGAGGATTGGTTATCCATATTATTTGGATTCATCGGATTACCGTTCTCATCTTGAGCTCGATTTTCACAACGTTTCGGTCGATGTAACCTCCGACCTTCTTCAGGTGTATCTTCTCAAACTCTGGAATGTTTCTCCCAAACTCGGGAATTTGGACGGAATTTCGAGCGGAATCCTTTATTTACTTCACGAGGGTAGCATGCTCTTGTTTCGTAAGCCATGGCTGGATAGAGGTCCTAAGTAATTGGCAGATATATTTTTTCGGTCGCCCACACTGAGGATTGAACCTTCAACTATTTTCAATTGATTTTTCCAAGTACTCTAACCACTGCGCCACGTGTATAATTATTAAAGTTGTATATTCGCGAGGGGAACACACCGACACACGTGAAGTTGTCTTAGAATGTTATTAATATGGAGATTTTGGTACTAGTGCTCTTATTGATCCGTGATGAAATAATAACGTTATTATTTAGAAAGCCAATCTTAACATAGGGTGGGGAGGATCTTTTGTACCTATTCTCTGCTTTAACCTTACAATTTAATAATAAAAAGAAGATATTGTAAAACTTTAAACTTGAAAATACTATTTAAAAAATAGCGCGGATCAATAAATGCACTAGCACCGAGATTTTTTTATTCGTTATTTTATTATTATTATTTTATTATTTATTTAAAACCGGAAGTTTGTCTTTGTTGTTTTGTTTCAGTTATTTGTCGGTGGCGATGTTCATCTTCCAACGAATGATTGTTTTGTTTATCGCCGGTGAAAGCAATTTGGTCCGCGTGTTTCACGACTCTCATCTTCCTCTTGCCGTACCGCCATTATGCTGCATCTGTGCCTGCATTTGTAAGCACTTTCCTGTCAAAGTCTCCACGTAAGTAAAAACCGTTTTTTGTTTTTTAATGTACTGATGATCCTCCGCTTATCAAGGCCCAAAGGCCACTTGAGGATAAGAGTTAATGAGTTTCTATGGTGGACAGCTAGACAACACCATGAAGATTGGTAAAGCTTGTTGAAACTAAGACAGAATTTGATTATTTAAGAGAACAAATCTGCAAGAATTTGTGAACATTAGACTTGAAAATGACTATGCTGTATTCAGCTGGGAAACAGCCTCGTGGTATTGAAGAATAATTCTTGGAAAGAAACTATGCTTATGGAAGTTAAAGCCTTCTACTCTAATAGCTTCTTCTCTCAAACTGCTAGACTTTAGAATTCTCTTCCGGGTCCCTGCTTCCCTGACTATACCGACAGGTAGAAGTTTAAGTGTAATGTGAACAGATATCTCGCTGCCCAACTCCCTACATAGTATCCATGTAAACTTCTTCACAAATAGTGGCACTGTGTCTTGTTTGGGGTGAAAATAATTTTTTTTTTTTTAAAAAAAGGAGAAAAGAAAATTCTTTACAGTGGTTGTAGAGAGATGAGTTTTTTGTTGTGAATGTTTTACAGGAGAAAGGACCATAGATTGGAGCTCAGTCGAGCACCTACCATAAAAATAATGATAGAATAGAAAAAAAGACTAGCAACCACACGTTTGTGGGAAAGAGGCTGTAGAGAAGAGAAGAGGATATCTTCCCACTAGATTTCGAAGTCGATTTTGTGCTCTGTCAAGACAAGAAAGAGTGCCCTGAGCGGCACATCCCCAGATGTGGCAACAGTACTTCGGTTAAATATTGGATGAATATAATTTCCTTGGTTGAGAATAACAGGAAGTAGGGTTCAGTTGAGGTCAGCTTAGTGTACTCAGATTTCAGCTTGACCTCCTCTGTGCTGGAGGCAGGTGTGAAGTTACATAGCCCAAATATAAATAACTCATCATATCGCTTGGAAGCAGATTGGATGAAATAAGGCTAAGCAGTTATTATCGACCGTTTCCTGTCTTCTTCACTGCACAATGATTGAGAACAAATGAACATAAACGAATAAACCTCTTTTTGTCTTCAACCATTGTCTTTGTTTTGCTCTTGGAAACAAACCTCGCTCATGGAAGTTCCATTTAGTTTTAGGTACACAAAGAAAGAAAGGAAAATTATTTATAGTGGTCATAGCCAGATGAGTTTTTTTGTCGTGAATTTTTTGCTGAGGCAGGGGAGTATAAATTGGAGCTCAGTCGAATACCTACCATGAAAATGTCGATAGAGAAGAAAAAGACTAGTAATGTCTCTTCTGTGAAAAAGGGCGCTCTTTCCAATCAATATATTGTGAGAATGTAGAGGAAACAGCAATATCAAAGAATAACATGTACAGACAAATAGTTTATACTAGCAGGGAGACTCGACGTTGTCCGGGATTAAATAATAATCAACAAATGCTTCACACTCTCATATTTTTATTGTCATCGAAATTGGTGAAATCAGCCATTTTTCAATCAAATCGATTGATTGCCTCCTCTAGCTGAATATACATTGCACTGTAGAGAACCTACTGTTGATTTTATAAAATCATTTTTTATATATAACGGCTTGAATTAAAGTTTAAAAGACAAAAGTCAAGTATTATGGCTCAATTGGGATCTAAACAGAAGCATTCATCTCTAACGCGACCCTGTCATATCAAAGAGCCTACTGTTGATTTTATATGCTGAGCCTTTCTACTTGTGCAGTAATAAAAATTTCTTAAATGCACTTGTGGTGTTAGACTGTATAAGTTGTAAACATTGCCTGTTCCTTCTGTCGTCGGATTTTTTCAACGATCGTTTATCGATTCTTATCAATATTCCAATACAAAACCTATCTAAGAACATTTCCAGGCAAATAAAGCACATTTGTGTGATATTTCCAAAAAGTCGACCCAGCCGTTTAGGAGTCCATAGAGAACACACACACAGTTCCTTTTTTATAATGTAGTTTATATAATAAGCAATTTCATGTTTGTACATATGTTATCACCCAAAGATGTAAAAAATGAGACCGCCCAATATGCAATACAAAATGTAATGTATAAAATTTTCATCTGATGTAGCTAATGTTTGGAACGTAAAACTCGACTAGAAATACATTTTCTTGGCCTTTGGGTTAGGATCAAAATGAAATTATTTTTAATAAAAAAGATTTATTTACTTATGTATACATTTATTAAGAACA
>NC_136504.1:44155907-44175907 GCF_053919585.1 Euprymna scolopes
AATTATATATAGAAGCTTTAAATAAGGTTTGATCCTCATAGTTCCTTTAGATTAGGAAGACACTTTGCAATTCGAGACCATTTTCAACATTTGAATTTCATAAAAATATGATATATTTGAAAGTTAAGTGGGTTGTGTCCTAATAGCGCCCTTACGGGCATGCTTGCATTATTTTCGCTGAAAAATTTTACATAAGAGTACACGTCTAGATTTTAAGGAGGTTTTATAACATTTCTTTCTGTAGGGAACACACAAATAACGCACAGACACACACACACACACACACACACACACACACACACACACACACACACACAGACATACACACACGCACACACACACACGCACACACACACACACGTACACAGACATACACACACGCACACGCGCGTGCGCACGCGCGCACACACACGCACACACACACGTACACACACACACACACACACACACACACACACACACACACACACGTACACAGAGACATTGAGCTTTTCATGTAGAAATATTTTGCTGCTGCTACTACTGGAACAAAGTTCCACAGAAGCCAACTGGAAGAACATTTCCATAGGTAAAATTAATCCGACGAAAGTTCATTTTATTTTTAGTTTAGGTTAAACGTTTAATAGTAAAAGATATATATTCTCCAGCCAATCAGGACAATTCTCACCAAACCTTAAAAAAAAAAAAATTAGATTCTGGCTGACTTTCATTCGTTTTATAGGAATAAATAAAAGCATTGTAATTCTTGACTGCGATCCAATACTTTACATCATATCGTTCATGTATTTGCTATCCACGTACTCCTATGGCCTCTCAATTCGTTAACCTTTTAAATAAAGGGAAATAACTCGTGCATACATTACTTTTAAAAGAATTATCGCCCCTGTTGAAAGTTTCTCTTTTTCTCTGTTTTCTTATTATTTTAAAATACTTTTATCTTATTACATAACTGGGTGCTTGGGTGCAGGTGCATTCGTAGGTGTATATGAATTTTGGGGGAATTTTTGACACCCATAACACAAAACTTCGAATAAAATTAAAAAAAAAAAAATCGTAATTTCTTTTTTAAAGGTGAGTTGTTTATTTTCTTTATGGATTATACTTCCAAAATAAACTATTAAAGTTGTATAAAAAGTAATAGAAATATTATTTTTTTATTTAAAAAAAAAAAAAAAAACAGTAATGAAATCAATTGAATTTTACGAGCTCAGTATTTTTCAATTTTTAAACTTTAAAAATCTATCAAAATTTTTCTATTGATTCAATTTTTACGATATTTTCAGGCTCAATGTGAAATTTTATGCTCTTCCCAATAATCCAAATATAATATTTTAGGCAAACGTGTTTTTTTTTTTAATTCACGCTCCCCATTTTGACATGTCTATTAAAAAGTAAATACTTAATTTACGCACCAAAGTTTTATATATCAAATTGAAGATAAAAGATCAATAAATAATATATTCAAATTTAAAGCAAAAAATGTAGTGTTTTTTAGAAATTTACCTGTAAAGTTCAAAGTTTAAAACCTTTTTTTTTTTTTTTTTAAAAAAACACGTTTTTTAAAAAAATTTTAAAAAATGAAACCTTGGTCCTTGCTTCTTTAATTGAAAAAAAAAAGAAAGAAAATTAGGGTTTGAATTACATTTTTCGAGTAGTTATAAGCTTGGAAAGACAGGAGGTCGAATTATTTAATATATTTCACGCATTCATAAGATTAGTTTCTGACACACTTAGTGCATCCGTCCTTCTAAAATATACTGTGACCCCCTCCCTCCAGCACTGTTTTTTTTTTTTTTTAAAGGAACATATTATAATTAATAATTAATTTATTTTAGGAAAGGAATGATTTTGGGGAAAAACTTTTTTTGTAATTTTAAAATTTATTAATTTGGGAAATCTTTATAAATTTTCATTTTGCTAAAAATGTTTTTTAGGGATTTTAGAGTTTTATATTTCTAAATTTTTGGGATAAGAATTGATTATTCGTACTATTTGGATTCTTCAGACTACTGTTCTCATCTTGAGTTTTTTTTTCACAACGTTTCGGTCAAGGTAACGCCCGGTCTTCTTTAGGTGTATCTTGTTAAACTCGGAAATTTTTGTCAAACTTGGCAATCTGCATAGAATTTTAAACAGAACCCTTTATATAATCCACGAAGGTAGCATGTTCTCGTCCAGTCAGCCACTACTGGGTAGAAGTCGTAAGTGGCTCTCATCTGGGGGAGGCTTCATGTTTTGATAAGCTTCTGAGCTTGACCTTTGCTCCTGACCTGAAATGGAACATGTGCATCGGGTCGATTGCCAGGGTCGCTGGAGAGGTGGTAGGATCCTTCTATTGCCCTGGGGGATGTCTCACTGCTGATGCAGTTCTCTATCTATATAAAAGCCAAGTACATCCAAGGATGGAGTACTGCTGCCACATCTGGGCACGAGCTGCTAAAAACAGCCTATCCTGCCTTGACAGAGTATAAAATGGGCTTCGTGGCTTAGTAGGGGATGCCCTTTTCTCTTCCCTGCAATCTCTCTCCCACAGGAGAGAGGTTGCGAGCCTGTCTTTGCTTTGTCATTGCTTCCATAGCGAGTGCTCATCTGGTCCCCTCTCGCCAATCTTTCACAATGGCACCCGTCTAGCTGAAACCACTGCTAAAAATTTTCCCCACTCTTTGTCTGTGCCAAAACCAAAACATAGATTCCATGAACAAGGCTTCTTTCCTGGAAGTACACGCCTGTGGAACTCTGTTCCGTTTGCCTGTTTCCCACCTAGCTACAACCTGGGTGTCTTCAAGTCCAGCATGGACGGATTCCTGATGAACCGCCCCCTTAAGTAAGACACTTTATCAAATCTCCAATACTAACATACTGTACATGCAATAACCCTTATCCCCGAGTGGCTTCAGGGCCTTGATAAGTGGTGACTACCTTGTAAAAAAAAAAAAAAAAAAAGAAAAAAAGTAGTTCACTACTGTATTTAGAATATCGGTTGCAATGAAAATTTAACTATCAACTTCCAAAAGAATGCAACTTAAAACTGTATTTGACTAAATACTGTGCTGTGGGAAACATTCCCGAGTTTGGTAAGATACACCTGAAGAAGGTTGAAAGTTACATCGTCCGAAACATTGCGAAAATAACACTCAAGATGAGAACAGTAGCCTGGAAGAATCTAAATAATACGAATATTCAATCTCATAAAAAATTTTCAGAAATATGAGTCAGTTTTTATTTTCATCATTCAATGAGAAAGAGAAAATAATTAAACTTTCTTTTTTAATTGTGTTTCTTTTCTTCAGGAAAAGCATAATAACAGCCCGATTGTTCGTCCTCCAGGGGGCGCTCATCCGACCAATTTTATCATTCAGTTTTGGCATCTACTATTTGAACACAACTTATGAAGGCACCAGTGTGGTAAGTTATAACAGAAATTTATTTCATCTGCAATGTCAAATCAATTACGAAAACTGGATTCGAATGACTAAACCTAATTTATAAAACCCACTATGTCTGTCTGCTTGTATATTTTCAAACTCTATATCTTCCGAAACTAAAAGTCGTAGAGCAGCGCTAGGGGCCTCAAATTATTGGATTTTTATGGACTATCCTTTTAAGAGACTTTAGCAGGTTAAAATAGTTTTTAAGGGTCAAAAAGGGGTCAAAGTTAAAAAAACATCATTATACATTTTGTACATTCATCTTAGTTTACTTTTCATTTTTAATTTCAATCAGTTCATATGCGTGTCATGTTGGTACAGTGGTAACGTCACCAGCTTTGAATGCTACAGTTTTGCTTTCGGTTTCAATTCTAGCTGATGGCACTCAAATACTTTTTTTTTTTTGACTTTTGAAATCACAACTCTATAATAATATATACGAAATATGGACAATTTAAATTTAATATTTATTACATGAAAATCAAATTAAGAAAATAGAAGTCAAAAGAAATTTTTTTACACAAAATAAATGAAAGTTGTCTAAGTAATGGAAACCATGTGCTTCTTTTTTAAAAAGTTTTTTTTTTTTTAAACATTTATTGGATTAAAATAAAAATTTTAAAAAGTCTAATAGCACAGATTTTTTTTAAACGGGCATTATTTTTTTATGTATGCTTTTTCAGCAAGTTTTTTTTATTTAAACATTCATTGAATGAAAATAAAAAATAAGAAAATTCTAATAACATGTGGATTTTTTTTTTCATTATCTCCCCTTCTGATAAGCGCTCTTCAAACTGGAACCAAAAAGGTTCTTCTGTGGTAGTAATTGGTTGTACTTGGGCCTCATCATGAATTGGGTCATTAATGCCTGTAATATTGTCTGTTGTTTCATAATCAAAGCATAATATAATTATATGGCACAATCACGTTGACACACTAGTTCTCACCAGATCGCCGAAGTTAAGCAATGATGAGCCTGGCCAGTACCAGATGAGTTACCATTTGTGAATACTAGGCGCTGTATATACCACGCCAGGACATAGAAATTTCCAGGTTTGTATCTGGGGATGCATGTAAACTGCTGGGAGAGATGCAGCCTCAGTCTTTGTTAAGACATGCATGTAGGAGAAGGAAAACTCTGATGTAAAAGTTAAGGTCTACTGTCTGCTCTGTACTATGGCCGCCCTTACACTGACTGAGATAAGCAATTGTACTAAAAAGTGTGGTTGGTTCTACACAAAGCCTTAACCACTATAAATAAATCACTTGTGCGGATTTCTGAACAACTTTGGTGTTGTGGCTGACCTCATATGTTGAAATCGACAGGAGTGCCATCATTGTCTGCTGAAATATATGAAAGGAGTCTATTAATGGTTTCCACATTTGATTTTAGATTTGTCTATTCTCCTTTTCTAAGGAATGATAGTTTCATCTTATCCTCTTTCATAATTTCTTTGATGCATTTAACTTCTCTTCCCTTTTTTCGTAGTGAGTTCTGTCATCAAATAATCGGTGGTTTCTACAGTTTCAGTGTTTGCATTGTGTTTGAAATTTGGCTTCTAACTGTGAGTTTACATTCGAAGGTAATATTTTTGTACAATTATTCGCTTCAGTTCTGAACAAACCTCTTCTGAAGCATATTGCGTGATCAATCTTTCGTCAGCAAGGAAGCAAAACTTATCAACTTATTTATTTCAAAATATAAGTTTTTATTTCATTTGGCCGTCATTACTGCGTCATAAAATGCATGTTCTTAGCCAAAGAACGGAGAGGAATGATGAATGATGAGGTGGATAGATTAGAGCCACACTTGTGTGGTGTTTATCCCTTTAATACCTGTCACATTTTGTTTTTGCTCCTTGTTTTTTGGGTTAATGACCGGTTTTGGTTGCAGGCTGCACTTCCTGGCTAGTGCATGCATCAAGTAGTTGACCTTTACCCTTGTTGTCTCGATCTGACAGTTTGACCGTATCGTTCAGTGCGTTGTCACTGGATGCATGTGTGCACCTCAATGTTTGATGCGTTTGTCAACGTGCATCTGCATGCGTCTGCGTGAGTGCACCTCAAATGCTACACTTTGTGTTTTCATCAGTAACCATTTTCTTTTTTATCTTTATTTTCAGCCATTGGTAACCGCAATCAACATCATGAAGGGTCTGTCTATGATGTTAGCCATGTATGGCCTTCAAATCATTTACCGGCTGACCCGTGACCATCTGCAAAACGACCTTGGACACCAACGCATCCTTGGCAAGTTTATCTGCTTTCAGTTGGTCATCCTCTTCGGTATTTTTCAGCCAAACATTTTTCATTTCCTTCAATTAGGAAATCTTCCAAAATGCTCACCTCCTTTTGGCTCCCGAGTCATGAGTCTACGTAAGTTGTTGTCTTCTGTTTTTCTTTTCTGTCCTTTCTAAGATATGAAGTCGCTGTATCTCTTCCACAAGAACAGAGTTTACAAAAAGTCGTTTTTTAAATTGGTGGGGAAAAATGCAACTCGTCAAAAAAAAGGAAAGGGCAATCTAGAGTGAGACAAAAAAATTACTTATTCATGATCGGCAAGGTTAAACTGGAAAGTCAACCTATAGAATTTACATCTGATATATAATCACATCAATACCCTGGTTCTTGCCAGATCACCAAAGTTAAGCAACAATGAGCCTGGCCAGTACAAGATGGGTGACCATTTAGAAATGCTAGGCGCTGTATGTATCTTTCTGAAAAGTATTAATTAAGAAAAGATTTCTTTTTGTTTGACTTCTGATTGCGATATTGTGAAGGTCTCTGAAGAAGTGAGCGTTTGGAATTCTCCAAAAAAAAAAAAAATAAAATAAAATATTCTAAGCCATCTTAGAAACGAGCGTATACCAAATCTTTGTTGCTTTAGAATTCTTTAAGCTGATATAAATAATGTGCTAATCTTATATATGCAACAGGCAACTGCTTGTTAATTTAATATTCCCTAGAAACTTCCTCCTCTGGTGGAAGCCAATTCAACTTGACAAAGATGAATGCCACATCGGGTACAAAGAGCTGAGTTGTGATCCCATGATACAATAGAAAATCGTGAATTCGTTAATTTAATTGATTTGTGAGAAAATAAATTTTGAAATATTGTAATGTTTTCACCAATGAGTAATCTAAAAACCAAATAAGTCCTTATACTAGCATTGTTCCACAAGTAATGCCTCCTATTTTTTAGCTTAAAAAAAAAAGACCCATGAAGACGAGAGTGGTACCATCCAAATGAGTGGCCTTTTGTGCTCCAGAATTTATTTTTCTACATAGTCACCATCATTTTCAACGCACTTTTGCCAGCGATAGGTTAGTGGCCGTGCATGTATGCCTGGATCATGTTTTGTCGTTCATATGTCTGTTGCCACTGTGAAATCGACGAACTCAACTGTGCTGACATCATCTGCATTAAACATCAACTGCATTAAACAAGTGCTGATGAATGTTGATCGGTTCAATTTTTTTCTGCATGGAGGAATTCAATGATGCTTCTCTGCTTTTGATGCATATCCAGTCCAGGGATTGCTTTCTTAGTCTCATACTGTCAATATCTGCAATAAAGAGATGAACTTTAAGGTCATGATGCATAAGTTCAGTCATCATAGCAATGCAATTTGCAATCCCTTCTAATCCATTTTAGCAAAAAAAAAAAAAATAGGGACATTAGTTTTGGAACACTTTCTAGCATATATGTGTGTCTTTATATGGGGTCTTTTTATTCTTTTTGTCATCACTATTTTATGAGTGTCCGTTTGGTCTAGTGGTCGTAGATTGCCCTGTTTAATTAAGATGAATAAAACTTGCATCCAAAACACAAGGAGATATTCGCTGAGTTTCTTCAAGGTTTTATTGAAGAGAATGAACTTGAGAGAGAGAGAGAGTGAGAGAGAAATAACTAAATAATGATTTATTTCTTAAATTGTTAACTTAAGAAATAAGTGAAGCACACATCGGTCATATTAGCATTAGATTTTTCTACATCATTGGCGTGTCTCATTTGTATGGATTCGCAGAGAGAACTAAACCGAAAACCTATGTTTTGCTCACTTGAAAATGTGATGTTATCGTTCGACTCCAGTTTTGTCTGCAGTGTTTAACCTTTTGTCTCTGCTTTGTCACCCATCTTTCATTCAACTCTGAGAATGCTTTTGTTTTACAAATCTTGGCCATCCTAAAATGAACTAAGTGTGACCCTTGTCAAAATCCGCACTAGCTAACTTAATCACTACATAGGGTTCCTACTATGCAACCATGTAGTCAGTTACTGTTTCAAACTTACATCCTTCTTCCCCCTAAAACAAACTAGAAATTTAAAGTTAGACCATTTTTATTTTTACATGGATGGTAGACAGGTTATTGGTCTGTAGTTACTTACTCCTATCACAATTTAAATTAATGTGGTTCTCTCTCTATTCATCCATTACAATCTTTCCTTTACTTACCATGTCGATGCCTCCATTAAGTCTCGAAAGATAAAGGATACCCTCTGTCGGGGCAGCTGTGCATGTAATTGTGTAGCAAGGGTTGCACAATCCTCAACAACACCTCTCCTGAATCGGCACTGCTTGAGTCCAATGGCAAGGAGAAGTCCAGGATAACTGGAAACAATACCAAGTTAAGCTTAGAGCGCAAACAGCACCTGGAAGTCCCAAATGGTCACCCATTTAGTGCTGACTGAGTTCAACATTGCTTAACTTCGATGATCTGACAAGAACCCGTGTGTCAACGTGATTATGCCGTACATGTATTTATAAATGCTTACTGTAAACTAATGAACTTGTAAACTAATAAACTGATCATTATGACTTATGGAATATATATATTCTAGACAACACAGTAAGTAACACAGGTACATTATGTTTTCTGCAATCATTTATCTTTTCATGCTTTCACAGAGTACAAAATCAACTTCACAATCTAAGGTAACCAAACTGATCACATCTTTGTACAATATATATCTAGCATATACGGTAATCTTTTATTTTAAAAGTTGGACCTGAATAGTATTTAAGTTGACACATCAAAATTAGTTTCTGAATAAGCAGTTTTCATTTGTTACCGTTGTACTATATTATTGAAATTATAATGATATATTTTTCTACAGTTTATTTAAAAAAAAAATTATAGAGTCTCACCCAAATAACTGGTAATATAGAAACAATTATGACCGGATAAAATAAAAATCAATAAGGGAAATAACTCGTAATTTTAATCGATGAATAAAAAACGAGTTGTCTCCCTTACAAAAAGATTATTTCTTTCATTTTATAAGTTTAAAAAAAAATGTGCAAAAAACTAAAAATTGAAAACTAAAATGACTTATATGTATTGAAGCCAACATCGGCTACATATAGCCATACATCCATCTATCTGTGTAAAGTTAGGTATGTGTAAAATCTACTCGTAAACTAATGAACCGATCATTATGAACTACTGTTATAACTTATTTATTTTCGTGCACGTTATGGCACATCAACCCTTTTGAGTTTTACAGCAAATTCGTTTGTTACAATAAAATATTGTGCAACCATACCTTTCTATTTCTTCTTGGTGAGCGTGCACCTCGCGTTGACTTTCTATTTGCACCCGTTTCTCCTCGTCTTCTGTAATCAAAAACCTTTTGTAACACAGCAATAACGGGTGTAAGTCTATTGTGCCCCCCCCTTTTTTTTTGATATATTTGAGTTTTATTTATACATTCCTGGGTCAAAGACTTTTTGTCAATTCCTTGCTAGTTCCTCATCTTAAAGTAGTGGTGTCTTGGATTCTTGCTAAATTTCAACTAAATCTGTCATCGTCGCTTGCAGGAGGCAGATTGTGATCTATTCTCGTCCACTACCTACTACTTCCTTTCAAATCTCACCCCCAACGTGAAACGTGAATCTCGTTAGAAATCTCGCCGATTCTCGTTCTCACAAGTTGGACTCAGCACAAGTGTTTGTACACGTTTACATCTCTGATGTAAACGTGTACAAACACTTGACTGTGTTCAGTGACAGATTTTTTTTTTAACTCAAATAACTTTCAACTGAACAATGAGCCTAATTACTCAGATCTATCTCTAACGTCGGTCTGTTTACGTGAGGTACCATTGTATAATACATGGACCACAGGAAAAACAGAAAAACTTGGATTTACTATAATTAGCTATGCTGGGTTTGTCGTCTTCTTCTATAATCTATATATATAAAAGGCAAAATGTGTGTGCACATTTTTTGTACGTCTGGCAAAGGCTTTTTTCGCCGGGATTCTCGGGGGGGGGAGGGTTACTATGTCTTAGAACTTTTTATATGCTCCCTAGATCATAATATGTACGATTTGCAAATGTTGATTTATTTACGTCGACTTTTATAAAATTCCTGCTACTTTGGCTTCTCACGTGTTCGTTCGGCTTTTTTTGTATAAAAGTGAAACTGAACTGAAGCGAAGGTACGGTTCCCGGCCTTCGTGCTGGGAACGTCCAGAAAACAATGGGCGTTTGATCAATGTGGGGAAAACTCCTTATGTCAGACAATTGCTATTCATATGGACACTCTCCTCTTTATGGGGAGCTGGTTTCCTCTAACATTTTGGTGAAACAAAAAGTTGGGAAACAAAACCAAAATAACTACCCCGCAGTAAAAGTTCACTGCGGGACTCCTATGGCACAATCATTAAAATCGTGCACCTATCAATTTAACTTTTTAATCGTTAAATTTGAACTTTCTTTTCTATCTTCGCCTTTCGGGTTTCGATCCTACCTACTTACAAAAAAATTTTATTTTTTTATTTTTTACCCCCCCCCCCAACACACACACACACACCTCCAAACACCCGGGCAACGCCGGGCACTCAGGCTAGTATTTAATAAAGGCCAAAACATATTTGTATTTGGTTAAACAGATTAAATAAGTACTAGTGCATTTTGTGAATCGGATTCTTGTAAATATCCAGTATGGCTGGACCAGAAATTTATGTAAACCACCGGAATATGCCGAGCGCTGGTCGAATTGATCAACCAATCAGAAAGCGACAACAAACGTGATTACCCAATGAGAAGGGACATAATTAGCAGACGACTTTTGATAAATTTTGGAGAAAAAGAAAAAAAAAACAACTTTTTACTTATTAAATTTAAATCATGGAGCGGCATACGGCAATTATTCCAACTGTTAATTGAAAAATCAAGGACCATTATAAGAAGAATATAAACACGTGAAATGACGAACTTCGACCTCAGATACGGAGAGAATATCTTTTATTCATGCTCCTTCTAGCTACATCTATTTATAGTAATGGTGGCTGTCCAACTTCCGGCTGGAAGCTGCTTCACCGGTTGAGAGAGTCTTCAGGGGAGATTACTCGCATGGATTAACACTAACGCCAGAGAAAGTCGTAGAGTACTTTCAACATATCAAACTTATAGCATCTGAAATGAAGTGCAGGATATGGCCACAGAAAGGATCTAAAGGAGAGAATGTGAAGTGGGATCGGACTGTACACTCTTTAACCCTTATCCTTGAGTGGCCTCCTGGCCTTGATAATGTGTTGATACCTATGAAAAAAAAAAAAAAAAGAAAAAGTCCAATGTGAACAAGTTTTAATTGAATCGTCCCCCTAAGTAATCCAAGTTACAAAATTCCCACTGTTTACTATGCTAAAATCACAATGACTAATGTATACCTATTAACCCTTATCCTCGAGTGGCCTCTGGGCCTTGATAAGTGGTGACACCCAAGTAAAAAAAAAAAAAAAAATTGGAGGAACTAACCCTAACCCTAACCCTAACCCTAAGCTTAAACCCTAATCCTAAACCCTAAACCTACCTCACCCCTAAAAAAGAAAAATAGTATTTAATCACGCGAAGAAAATATGTCTATACGTATTTAAAACAAATAAATAAATAACTTTTTTTTTTACATAGACATCACCACTTATCAAGGCCAAGAGGCCACTCGAGGATAAGGGTTAAAGAATGTACAGTAGAAATTGGACAATATAGTAATCGTTAGTAAATGGAAATTCGGTAAATTTGTTAACAAGTGGAACGGCTAATCAAGAACTTGTTTACGTTAGACTTTAAGACAACCATATTGTAGTCTGCTGGAAAGCAGGAAAACGGAAGACAATTCCACAGGCGTGCGGTTTTAAGAAAGAAGCTTTGTTCATGGAATCTACGTTTAGGTTTAGGCACAGATAAAGAGTGGGGGGAATTATTAATAGTGTTTTCAGCTAAACGAGTGTTTCTTGTGAAAGTTTGGCGAGGGGGGACCATAGACTGAAGCTCAGTCGAACACTTTCCATAAAAATAACAGCAGAAAAAAACTCGCAACATCTCTTCTGTGAGATAGAGGTTGCAGGGAAGAGAAAAGGACATCTCCTTAAACAATATGAAACAAACAATATTTATTCATAAAACCTACGGTAGATTGTTGTTCTTTTTTATTTTATTGCTTTTTCATTTTTTTTTTTTAACTTGTAATTCATATCTGATGAATGTTGCTGTTTTAAGGTTTGATCGGTGGCGCTCGGCATATTCCGGCGGGTTGTGTTAGTTGCCGGGAAAACCGAAGCGGATGTGTACAGACATCCGGTTCACAAAAGAACTAATACCATTTTTACCTCTTGGTTCTTTCGTTTCATTTTTAGTCCAAAGTTTCTTTCCATTTCCGTTTTATGCCACTTCCTGTTTGATGTCATAACTTTCTTCTTCTTCTTCTTCTTCTTCTTCTTTGCGCAGGTTACAATAACATGGTGCAAGTCATCGAGATGTTTGTAATAGCGATAGTGGCTCGTTACATCTACCACCAAACGAGACGAAATAACGAACCCCAACTTGAAATAGCCAGACCAAAAAACAATTACAGCATTTCGAACGGGAAATGTTATACCGCCGACAACCAAGCCTTCACCGATTCCACGGACAACTTACAGCAGGAAGTGGAAAGCGCAGATAACCTCGAAGACGACAGTTGATCTAACACCAGCGCAGCGTCCTGCAAAGAATCTCCGATGTTTTGTAGTTGTTCAATCCTCATTTCTCGAAATACATACATCTCCAAAATCAAGCGAACAAAACCATGACGGCAATCATGTTCAATTGTTAGTGAACGATTGATCTAAGATGTGCTCATATTTTTTTTTTTAATTTTACTATTAACTTGTATTGCAAACACGCACATGAACCTACTCGAGCGTGGCCTACCCAAATAGAAGGCCGTTTCACTAAAGTCTCATAACCTGCTGACGATGTAAAATAAAGTACAATGTTCACGGTTAGGATATAGACGATTATTATGAGGATAGTTATGTTCGGTTTCAATTCTAAAAAAACAAAACAAAGACAAAACAAAAACAAAAAAACAAACATTGCCAATGGATTTATAAAACTGGTCCAAACGTGACTGTATTTTCTTTTCCCAAAAAATAAAAAGATTATCTTATACTAGTTGCCTGCTCATACAGTACGCTTAAACATGATATTTTAATTCATGCAGATTGCGTATGTGGTATTATAAAATTAATCCTCTATTGAATATTATATATTATGAGGAATAATTTGCCCGGTGAACTAATTAGCAAAAAAAAAAAAAAAAAAAAATTAAATAAATCAATAAAAATAAAATAAAATAAAAAAATAATAATGATAATGTCGTTCATCAAAGTCCATCTGTGTTTGTTTACAATATCACGTCAGCTGATATTTGGGTTTAACTATTAATGCCCTGGAAAAGTCACTTATGATTAATGTTTAGTTTTAAAATATGCAAAAGAAGAAATGATTTGCTGTGATTTTAAATGGTACCTCATCTTTTATTGTAAATTGAACTCATTAATAAGAATAAAATTATAATGAAATAGTGAGGTACACCCAGGCTTGAACAGGGGATCATTAGATCTACAGTTGAATACACTACCATCAAGCTATACCTCCAGATGACAATACTATTTGAGAAAACTGCCAGACATATAAATTACCTTTGTGTGAAATTTGCAAATTATAGGTTCAGCCATTTCGGAACCTATAAGGACGGAACTCTCTTACACACACGTGCACACACACAAGCGCACACACATACACACAAACGCACACACATACACTCACACACACACACACACGCACGCACGCATACACACACACACACACACACACACACACACACACACACACACACACACAGTGACTTTTTTTTAATAGTAGAGATTTGGACACGTGCAATTAAACAGGAGTATTTTTTGTCCGGGAAAATACTCCTGTTAAATTTTATGTTATTCAAGTGTTATTTAACTATTAAATTTAAAATGCATCCTTTTTTATAAAAAAAACCCTCATCCTCGTCATAGTCATCTATTGCCTAATCGTGGCCATTCTACTCTATTCTGTGACGTCACCAGGTTAGGTGACCTTAATGGAACGGCCTTCTATTTAGGTAGGCAACACTCAAGTGGGTTAATATGCATGTTTACTCCATTGACTGGATGGCTATGCCGGGTTCAAAACCAATCAAAATTCATTATGGTCATCTACGCAATCCTATTAGGTTGTCCAGAAAGTCGGTGCCGATTTTTTTAATTTTTTTATTTCATGTTTTGACACGTTAGAATATATATAATTAGTGACATATATAATTGTTATAGTGTTAGAATATATATAATTAGTGACATATATAATTGTTATAGCGTTAGAATATATATAATTAGTGACATATATAATTGTTATAGCGTTAGAATATATATAATTAGTGACATATATAATTGTTATAGCGTTAGAATATATATAATTAGTGACATATATAATTGTTATAGCGTTAGAATATATATAATTAGTGACATATATAATTGTTATAGCGTTAGAATATATATAATTAGTGACATATATAATTGTTATAGTGTTAGAATATATATAATTAGTGACATATATAATTGTTATAGCGTTAGAATATATATAATTAGTGACATATATAATTGTTATAGCGTTAGAATATATATAATTAGTGACATATATAATTGTTATAGCGTTAGAATATATATAATTAGTGACATATATAATTGTTATAGCGTTAGAATATATATAATTAGTGACATATATAATTGTTATAGTGTTAGAATATATATAATTAGTGACATATATAATTGTTATAGCGTTAGAATATATATAATTAGTGACATATATAATTGTTATAGCGTTAGAATATATATAATTAGTGACATATATAATTGTTATAGCGTTAGAATATATATAATTAGTGACATATATAATTGTTATAACGTTAGAATATATATAATTAGTGACATATATAATTGTTATAGCGTTAGAATATATATAATTAGTGACATATATAATTGTTATAGCGTTAGAATATATATAATTAGTGACATATATAATTGTTATAGCGTTAGAATATATATAATTAGTGACATATATAATTGTTATAGCGTTAGAATATATATAATTAGTGACATATATAATTGTTATAGCGTGGTAGTGATCTGCCCAATTTCATGACTATATGGACTCTTCTAAACATTATGTATACGACAAAGGGCAAACAGTCTTTCTTAGAACTGCACGCCAGTGGAACTCTCTGCCGCTTGCCTATTTCCCACCTGACTACAACTTGGACGTCTTCAAGTCCAGCATACAACATAAACAAACTCCTGACAAACCGCCCCCTTAAGTAAGACACTCTATCAAAACCCCCAATACTAATGATTACTACAATACTATCTCATTGATTACTGTACACGCAATAACCCTTATCCCTGAGTGGCCTTCGGGCCTCGATAAGTGGTAACCCCCATGTAAAAAAAAAAAAATGTACTATTCTGTCCTTCTGTAAATACGCACGCTTGCAAATATACCTCCGTGTTGTCTTATGTATTATTGGATCTTCAAGGTCACACCATTACTTCAAGGTCACACCATTACTCCAAGGTCACGCCGTTAGTATATTTATATTTCCGGTGAATTTAGTTAATGCTTTGACACATTGCAAGATGTCAGATTATAAACATACATAGTATACTTAGATTTGCGTTTAAATCATATTTTAAGCTATATTTAAAAAAAAAAAAAGTTTTAAATTATTTAACTTGTGCTAATTTTTGAGCATTCAGCACAATCACATTGACACGCCGGTTCCCGTCATCTCACCGAAGTTAAGCAACGTTGAGCCTGGTCAGTATCCAAATGGGTAACCATTTGGGAATTCCAGATGCTATATGTTCTCTCTGCTTAACTCTGAATTGTTTCCAGTCAGTCTTGGGCCTCTCCTTGCCACTGGATCTAATTAGTGCCGATTCGGGAGGTGTGTGGTTAAGATTGTACAACCCTTGCGTCACAATTACATGTGCAGCTACCCCTTATAAGGGTAATGATTGTCTTTTGAAGCTGAACTATGAGACATCGCATCGAATTTTGGAGCTGTCTTTAAAAAATGGAAGATTGTGAACACCCGTTTTAAGCACAGTGTTTTTTTTTTTTTTTTTTCAATAAAAAAAAAAAAAAGATCAAACAGCAAAAGAGGACATGTGCAATGAATAGCAGACATGCTTTAGCTGCCTAAACTTTACAGAAGTGGTTTGCAAAGTTTAAGGTTAGAAATGTCAGCCTTCATGGCAAAGTATGCTTAGACAGGCCACCCTCTACCGATGAAGTCCAAATGAAGACATAAATTGAAAAACACTCGTCTAGCTGAAACCACTATTAATAATTTCCCCCACTCTTTATCTATGCCTAAACCGAAACGTACATTTCATGAACAATCTTCTTTCTTAGAGCTGCATGCCTGTGGAACTCTGTTTCCGTTTTCCTGCTTTCCAACTGACTACAATTTGGTTGTCTTCACGTCTTCAAGTTCTTGATGAGCCGTCCCCCTTAAGTAATCTAATTTCTCAAATTTTCGCTACTAACGATTACTACGATATTGTCGCATTAACTATTGTACACCCATTAACCTTTATCCTCGAGTGGCCTTCGGGCCTTGATAAGTGGTAACTCCTTTGTAAAAAAAAAAAAAAAAAAAAGTAAAATAAAATAACCGATGATAAAAAACAGAAAGGCATTCGTAAGTATTTTATTTTATAAGGAAAGTAGAAAGTTCACCCTGGCTTTACTATCAGCGGCATCGTGACTCTTACCTTCCTTATCTTATCCTTCAATTCTCACATTCCATGCGCGATGTTTTTGACAAAGGGGGAAAAATTGCTGTTTTTTAGATCGGAATCTATCCATCTAACAATTATCTTCAGCTTTTTTTTTTTTTTTTTTACTTTAAAGTAATATACTTTTTAGCTCCATACATCAAGTGACTTCATGCCTTGTCTGAAGCGATTTCCATAAAAAAAAAACTTAATATCATATTATTATATTATATATATATCATCAAATTCCATCTATGTTTGTTTGCAGTAGCACGTCAGCTGATATTTGGGTTTGACTATGAATGCCCTGGAAAAGTCACTTCTGGTTAATGTTTAGTTTTAAAACATGCAAACAAAGAAATGATTTGCGGCGATTTTAAATGCCATCTCTTCTTTTATCCTAAATTGAACTCATTAATAAGAAAAAAATATGATGAAATGGTGAGGTACACCCGGGTTTTAACAGGGGACCATTCGATCTGCAGTCGAATACTTTACCACTGAGCTATACCTCCAGATGACAACAGTTCCATTTTTTTAAAGAACAATACATTTTCTGAGAATTGAATCCTCCTTGATTTGATGATTAATAATATATATTAGTGATGGGACGATTCCAAAACTTTTACCGATTTTGTTCTAAATTCCCGATTCTGATTCTTTTAAAAGTTCTAAATATACAATTTTTTTTTTTATGTGTAGGCGTCGGATTACCGCAAAAATCCACGTAAAATGTGCATATAGTTTTGTCAAAAGCAACAATACACTTATGGGTGTGACTTATAAATTTATGTTTTATTGGTAGTTTTAAAAAAATCAATAAATATCTTAGCATTTCATCATTAATCCAAGCCGTGGAAAATTAAGTTTTAAAGATAAACGAATAAATAAAAAAAAAACAATAAAAAGAATCGTTTTGAGCATCGGAAAATAGGCACGAATTTTTCCGATTCCAAAACCGATTCCGATACTCCGAAACGTTCTGATTTTTTTCGATTTATGATTCCAATTCCGATTAATCGTCCCAACACTGATATATTGCTTTGCATTTCCTTCAAAATTCGGCATGAGTTTTCCAGACAACCTGACAAAATGGTCCGCCAGCTGTGCGTAAAATAGCATGATGGTTGAATTAGACGTGAATCAGTTATGTCAAGTGTATTTACTGTTTTGTTATTAAATACCCCCTCAAAAGAATACGGATCAATACATTATGATTTCGTATTGCATTAACGAAAAAGGATGTATATGCCTTCAAAACACACACAAAACGAATAAATTAATGAGTCCGCTGATTAGCTGTTAAATATCTAAAAAAAAAAAAAAAAAAGAAATTATTGATATGCCGTAAAACAACGCGAACACATCAAACTGGAATTTAAAGACGTTCGTTGTAAGATACGTCCATTTAATCTGTGATTTGAACGATGAAAATGCTGTTTAATCCTTTCTTGCACGATATTTGTTTTTATTTTACAGGAATTCTGTGTACCTAATCTAACTTGTTCTTGAACAACGCTTTTTATTGGTATATAGTTATTAAAAACTGATAGGGCCAGATGAAGCTACAAAACCTATATGATCATCTGGAATATGTGGAGAAATGAACTGTATGATGCAGCACTGCATAATTTGCCCCCTACTCTCCAACCAGTGCTACTTAACCCTTTCATGAACGACTTTTTACAGAAATTCTATTTAACTCGTCTGACTTGCTCTTGTACCACGCTACTTTATTGTTAGTTATGAAAAGCGCTTGTGGCCAGATGAGGATACAAAACCAATCGAGCAATTTTGCGAACGTATAATGGGTATGGGTGGGGGAGAACTATATGATGTAGTACTACTTTGTCTGCTCTCTACTCTCTAACCAGTGTAGCTTAACCCTTTCATGAGAGACTTTTTACAGACATTCTCAAACAGCGCGCTGGTGCGCGTATGGCAGCTTTATGCAAATGACTGAACCGGGTGCAAGGTGACGTTACGGCAAGAAAGAAGGAAAAAATTATAAAAAAAAGAACATGTGCACAGACTGTGGATCATGTCAGAGAAGGAGAGCAGTATTTGAAAAGTATTCGAAAAAGTGTTCAATAAACATGTCTTGTGAGCAAGATCATGTCAGAGAAGGGGAGCAGTATTTGAAAGGTATTCGAAACGTGTTCAAGACATTTATAATATATATATATATATATATATATATATACTAGCAAGGCCACCTGGCGTTGCTTGGGACCGTATAAGACAATGAAAAAAATTTTGAACATGTCTGTTATTCTTAGGATAGAGGAATTTTTGATGTCTATGTATCATTTGCCATGTATCTATGTATCATTTTACCTATCCTAGGACGGGTATTATTTATACGAAATAATTGTACCTTCCCTAGGACAGGAAATTTACAACACATATATGGCAAAAAGTTTCCTTCCCTTGGGCGGGTAATGTACAACACATATTTTAAATAAGTTACATAATTTTCTGTTGTGCTAACTTTTCTGTATATCATAGGTAAGAGTTTGTTTGTTTTTACATCAGAGTGCTATAGTGAAGAAGCACCTTTTTCTCATTTAAAAGTCATACTACCCGAATATATATAAAAATTTTCTGTTTTAATAACTTTTATGCACGTCACATGTACGATTTACTTTGTTTTTTCATATACTATGTACTATACTGAACAAGTACCTTATTTCTTGGGTAGGATAATGTACAAGTACGTCATTTCTAAGATATAGATGAAACTACTCGATAATTTTACATAATTTTCTCTTGTGATAATTTTCTCCGTGTTTCACAAGTGAGAGTTTGTTTTTACATCAGAGTGCTATAGTAAAGAAGCACCTTGTTTCTTATATAAATGTTATACAATTCGAATATATTACATGATTTTCGGTTTTGATTGCATTTATGTACGTCGCAAGTAAGATTTTTTTTGTTTTTCATATGGGTACTATACTGTACAAGTATCTTATTTCTTGGGTAGGATACTGCACAAGTACCTTTTTCTAATTTAAAAACGAATGAACTCAATACATTTATGAAATTTTCTGTTGTGCTAAATTTTCTGTACGTCAGGGGGTAAGAATTTGTTTTTTAATCTGGGTGCTATAGGGAAGAAGCACATTCTTTTTCATATGTAAGTCATACTTCTCGAATATTTAACGGGACTTACGGTTTTAATAACTTATGTATGTCATAAGTAAGATATTCTTTGTTTTTTCATGTAAGTACTATACTGCACAAGTACATTATTTCTGGTGTAGGATACTGTGAAAATACCTTATTTCTAATATAAAGATGAAACTACTCGATGATTTTACATAAGTTTTTCATATGAGTACCATACTGTACAAGTTTCTTATTATTTGGATATAATTCCTTGTATATATAAATGCATTAACAAAGTAAGTGACCATTGTATGTGATTTTTGGAAT
>NC_136504.1:44188407-44208407 GCF_053919585.1 Euprymna scolopes
TTTTTTTGTAATTATGTATTTTTGGTATGGCGCTGAAATAATAACGTTGTTATTTCGAAAGCCATTCTTAACATGGGGAGGGGAGGGTGTTTTGTTTAACTATTCTGTGCTTCCACCTAACAATTTAATAAGAAAAAACAGGATATCGTGAAACTTAAATTTATCATGAAAAAAACTATTTAAAAATAGTGCGGTACCAAAAAATACAACATGAGCAGTGGAGCACCATTTTTTTTCTTTACCTGAGCATGCTACACCCATAGATTAAATAAAGGGTTCCGTTCAAAATTCCGTGCAGATTCCTGAGGGTGACAAGATACACTCAAACAAGCTTGGAGGTTGCATCGACCGAAACGTGAAAATAGCAGTCGAGATGAAAACAGTAATCCGAAGAATCCATATATATATATATATATATATATATATATATATATATATATATATATATATATATATATATATATATATATATATACAGCTCATCAGTGCGGCTAGACAGGCAACTATCTCAAGCCAGGATTGAAACGCTACTCGGCGGCTGCTGATCGAGTCGTGAATAAACGATGTTTTGACATCGTCCGAAATACCTAAGCTCGATTTGTTTACACAAAGAGCATCGCTTTATACGCTAATGGTAATACGTGTATCACTTCTCAATATACTCAATTGAAGATGAGGAACATTATATATATATAAATTAAAATGAATTATATACATGTTACCTGCATTAAAAGCGTTTCATATATCTTGAAATTAAGAATTACGTATATAAAATACGTTTGGAAGGCCAGAAAACAACGCATTTATTGTTGGTCCTCCGACAAAAGGTGCGTGGACCTGTAAATTCACCCTTGTCCGTTCATCTGTCCGCACTTTTCTCAATAACTTTTTTGAAATTTTGCACAAACATTAAACATGATATGTGTAAAAAAGTAACAGAACGGATTTTTCCTGGAAAACTCCAGTTGCCCCCCCCCCAGGGGTGCCTTTCGGGTTAAAATGGCTAAAATTGCCACTTTTGTGCTTATTAAACAAATTGTTGCCTTGGATTTTTATAAAAGTTCCTGAAAAGTTGTAACTAACTGATTTCTAAATAATTTTGTTTGCGATAACTCTGGGGTGTACCCCAGGGCCCCTGGGGTACACCCCAGAGTTATCGCAAACAAAATCGCAAAAGAGCCCCTGGGGCCCAGGGGCTCTTTTAAGGCTAATAAAAACACTCCATTTTTTGGACTATTTTACCCTATTTTCCCAAAATTTTCTGTGTATGTCTATTCAGCAGTTTTGCATGGTGTTGAACTCAAATTTAAATATGTTAAGGCTTTGGAGACTTTTAGAGCTAAATGGAGGAGGGGCAAATGATGGACTTAATCATTTCTTTATTTGCATGGTGCAAAATTACAAATTTACATATGTTAAGGCCTAAAACTGCACCGTGTGTTTATTTTCACCAGTATTTAACGTCCCCTGGGGACTTTGGGGCTAAATAGGGGGGATGTCAAACTTAGTCATTTCTTTTATGCCTCACTGTGAACTCACGGTGGATCATGCATGCTTCACTTGTTTTTATAAACAAATTTATTTGTTTATTCAGATATTTCAATTATAAACATCCTTGTCAATGAAAGTCTATTTTCTTTCTCGTTTTTCTTGCCCGTATGGTGGAATCTGCATGTAAGAGTGTTAGTCCACAAGTCTTATAACGGTATGATTTTCAAAAACAGTCATCAGCAGGGTGTCGCGTTAGCCGCGCAAATTGAATTATAGAAATGTTACCTGCGTTAGAAGCGTTGCATATATTTAAAATGAAGAATTACGTATATAAAATACATTTGGAAGGCTAGAAAACGTTTTTTTTTTTTAATCATACCCTTATAAAACTTGCGGACTACAATTTTTACACGCAGATTCCGTTATACGGAGAAGAAAAAAGAAAAAAGAGAAAAAAAATAACTTTTATTGACAAGGATGTTTATCATCGATATATCTGAATAAATAGATAAATTTGTTTATAAAAAAATATGCGTTGTTTTCTAGCTTCCAAATGTATTTTATATACGCAATTCTTAATTATAAATTAAAATGTTTTTAAATTAAACCGGGGAAATAGTGGTAACTCATAAAGAAATATTTCCTTTTTGCAGTTTGATTTTTCTATTCTTAGACTGTAAATGACCCAGCGTAACATATACGTTAAATTATAGAATCAGAATTGAACATTATAAGTTAAAAAAAAATAGAAATATATTTCTTTTGTTTTTATGAAAATGAGAGAAAATGAAAGGGGGGATAACTTCACTCATTTTCTTTTTATCTATAGAATTGCATCTTTGAGAGTTCCTGTTATCTTTTAATTTAAAAATAATATAATCTTTAGAAGCAATCTAATCATGTACAATCTTAAAATTATTTTCAGTAGAATTAATCTGTAGCAGCCGACAATCGCTACAAACACAGGCAGGAGCTACTTCTCACGACTTTGAGATTTGAAATCCATTTCCTCCTGGCTTGTCAAATCACAAACCAGCTCTTTATCACGTGACAAAGTATATAAAAGGCAAAATCCGAAACTTTCAATCCTTTTCTTGCTGCGCTGTCTAGCTGGCTTTGACCCCAGGCAGAACGCGAGTACTAGAAGCTAACAATGGTTCTTTTGAAACTCCTATTTGTTTCCACGTGCGGTACTCAAACGAACATTCTTTATCACGCTAAAGAACATACATCGATACAAGTCACACTCACCCACGACAACACGCAAACACACTGAAAACCTTGCCCTTTATTTCTCCTGTAATCGGCTTTCTTTGTCCCGGCGACTACTAGCTATAAACACGTGTGGACTGAGCTGTTCTCTCTTCAACAAGCCAGCAATATATTAATTCTATCTCTACACAAGAACACTTCAATCTACTAACTCGTCTCTCTCTTGCACACTCTACTAACGAAAATGACAAATAAAGTTGTTTATTAAATGTTAAAATGGGACTTCCTTTCGTTGTCTTCATTATTAATTAAAATACTATCTGTTATAGATTACTTATTTGTCTGGTGTCGGGATGATTAACATTGTACTTACAGAGAAAACCAGAAAGTAACTAAGATATCTGTTTAGTCACCGTCCAAACTAACGGTATTTTTGTACTTAACTATTCAATAATAACTAACATTTTATAATCACAATTCTTTAAAGTTAGAACTAATAATAATCAACAAAATTTTCCAATTTTTTTATAGTTTTATTGGATTTTGAATTTTAAATCTAAAAATATTTATTCTATCTCTGTCTGTTAAATCTGAGATGGCGACTTTAGAATCTTCTAACGTTGTGTCAGATCCTTTAAGGAGAATTCCGCTGATTATCATATTTAAAATGAGTTTTTCGTGTTTCACATTCCATTCTTCTCATCTTACTTGTCCACCTTTCTACCTTATAATTTTCTTTTGTTTTGTTTTAGAATAATGTGTTTTTATTTTCTTTTGTTTTAGAAGTGTGTCTTTTATTTTCTTTTGTTTTAGAATAGTGTGCCTTTTATTTCCTTTTGTTTTAGAATAATGTGTCGTTTATTTTCTTTTGTTTTAGAATAATGTGTCGTTTATTTTCTTTTGTTTTAGAATAGTGTGCTTTTATTTTCTTTCGTTTTAGAATAGTGTGTTTTATTTTCTTTTGTTTTAGAATAGTGTGTTTTTTTATTTTCTTTTGTTTTAGAATAATGTGTTTTTATTTTCTTTTGTTTTAGAATAGTGTGTCTTTTATTTTCTTTCGTTTTAGAATAGTGTGCTTTTATTTTCTTTTGTTTTAGAATAATGTGTTTTTTATTTTCTTTTGTTTTTGAATAGTGTGTCTTTTATTTTCTTTCGTTTTAGAATAATGTGTTTTTTATTTTCTTTTGTTTTAGAATAATGTGTTTTTTATTTTCTTTTGTTTTTGAATAGTGTGTCTTTTATTTTCTTTTGTTTAGGAATAGTGTGCCTTTTATTTTCTTTTGTTTTAGAATAATGTTTTTTATTTTCTTTTGTTTCAGAATAGTGTGTTTTTTTATTTTCCTTTGTTTTAGAATAGTGTGTCTTTTATTTTCTTTTGTTTTAGAATAGTGTGTCTTTTCAAGTTATCGTCTCTGAATAGCAGTTCATGAAACCAAAGAAAATATTTTTCATTACAGGTTGCGAAACATGCGTAAAAAGGGAGAAGAAAAAAAAATATGTATATGCACCCCTCCCCCCCACAATAAAATAAATAAAACATTGAATAAAAAAAATGATTGTGGACTGATACTTTCTGATTCAGGACGGATAAAATTAATTTCCCAAAATAAAAGCCTTACACCTCTTTTATGCCCACTTACGAAGTGAAAAATTAAGATATGATTTGTTTTTTAATTGCATTTTCACCCCAAACAAGGCATATTGTTATAGGGGGCTACTATCAGGGGTACTGTGTAGGAAATTGGGCAGCAAGATGTCGCTCCACGTTACACTTGAACTTCTGCATGTCAGTACAGTTGAGGAAGTAGGGAACCGGAAGGGAATTCCAAAGTCTAGCTGTTCTGGGGAAGAAACTACTGGAGTAGAAGGCTCTCTTGCATCAAGGGATCTCTACTGTGAAGGAGTGGGATTTAGCTGCTTCTCGGGTTTGTCAGGGGTATTTACGCCGAGGGGTACAAGTGCTTGCAGTTCGTCAGAGCATTCACCGTTAAAGTACTTGTAGAACAGGCAGAGGGATGTAACAGTTCGTCGATGTGTTGAAGTTTAGCTGACAGTTCAGGACCTATCAGATTGGCAACTCTCTTTTGAATCTTGTCTAGGAGCGAGAGACTAGTGGCAGATGCACCAGCCCAAATATGACAACAATACTCCATACATGGGTGAATGGTGGCCTTATAAAGGTATAGGATACTTTCAGGCGTTAATAGCTTTCTAGCACGGTAGAGAGAACCCACCCTCCTCGCAGCGGTCCTGGCAATGTTCTCAATGTAATTTTTCCAACTCATGTTTCCTGTGAACGTTAGACCAAGGAGTTTAAAAGGAGTACTTTCAGATAAAGAGTCGTTGGCCATTGCTATTGGCGGTAGAGAAGGTTTCTTGTAATTATTGAAGGAAACAAGTTTAGTCTTGGCAGCATTGAAGGTGACCATCCATTTCTGTCCCCATTCCACTAGGGATCGGAGGTCTTCCTCTAGTGTTTCTGCCATTTCTTTAGATACGTGTTCATTTGTTTTCCTGTCGTGTCTGTTATAGAGTGTGGTGTTGTCAGCATATATACCCATCTCACAGACAATTTTGTCATGGAGGTCATTTATGAATATTAGGAATAACAGACGTCCAATGATAGACCCCTGAGGCACTCCCGCATTTATATCATATTGTTTAGATGTACGACCGTCAAGGACAACCTGGATTTTTCTCTTATCTAAGAAGGATCTAATTATGTTATGTATTCTTCCAGTGATGCCGTATGATCTGATTTTCTTGAGAAGACCTCATGTCATACCTTGTCAAAAGCCTTAGATATATCTAGAGCTACCGCTCTACCCTCACTCGTTTTGTCAAGTGAATGGTATATATGTTCTAAGATTACAGTTAGGATGTCTGCTGTGGAAAGGGGTTGTCTAAATCCATATTGTTGGTCAGTCAGAAGTTTAGCATCTCTAAGGTGATGGACTAGATCTTGGTTATTTATGGTCTCAAATATTTTGAGGCTAATGGGGCAATAATTTAATGAGTCAATCCTTTCGCCAGAATTCTTGAAAACTGGCACTACAGAAGCAGTTTTCCAGCAGTCAGAAAAGCAAGATTCATTAAGGCATTTGTTGTAAAGTTTGGAGAGAACTGGAGCTACTTCGGCTGCGCACTTTTTTAATAGCACAGCCGGGATGAGATCAGGTCCACATGCTTTTGAAATGTCAACTTTTCTTATGATAGCATGCACCTGAGCAGGGATGATTTTCAGATCGTCTAGTGAGGCGTCTGTCCGTAAAGGAAAGTCAGGGAGGGGGTGGTTAGCAGAGTCCAATGTGGAGTTTGAGGCAAACCGACTGGCAAGCATGTTAGTCTTCTCAGTTGCAGAGCAAACGACCTCATGGTTGTTGGATAGTGAGGGAATTGTTGATTGTCCGTTATTTACTACACTGTTGTAGATTTCAAGAAGTCTCGGATTTCTAATTTCAGTGCTTCGATGCGTTTTTTTTTTTTTGTGGTTTAAGTAAATTCTCTCTTACCTGTCGCTATTTCTTTCTTACATTTATTTCTGGCTTCTATGTAGTTCTGTTTGTTTGAACTGGACTTATGTCGGTTAAATTTGCAGTACGCACGCTGCCTTTGCATTATGGCAGCTGCACAAGTAGAAGTGAACTATTGGGGAGAGTGGGGTTTGCTATAGAATTTGCACGTGGGAACATGTGTTTCAATTGCCGCTTTGAACCATTCAGTGGCCTCATTTGCGCAATATTCAGCAGGAAGTGAAAAGATATTTTGCCATGGAGCGTCCCTGATGAGGTCCCTGATGGTTTCCCAGTCAGCCTTTTTATAATATCTCGTTGTTTTGATCAGTGGCTCTTCAGTTTTGGCTCTAGAGCTTAGGGCGATTTCAACTATTACCTCTGCATAATCGGCGTTCCCAAGAGGGTTGTGGGCATTCGTTACACAGTCGTCGGGAACTGTGGTCAGAAACAGATGTAGAAGTTATGCGTGTTGTTTTTGCTGGTCTGGAAAACGGGTTGGAAACGTAACCATCTGTGATAGGGAATGAGATATAGAGAAGTTACGTGTTGTGGTACCAGTTGCATCTGTAGAAAATTAAGTAGAAAATCCAAGCCAGTTGCTGTGGTGGACATTGAAGTCACCAGATACATGTGCGCTAGTGTCGAAGGAAAGTGCTGTATCTATGCTGTCAGAGACTTTATTTATTAGGGTACAGTCCTTGGTCGAGGGAGAGCGGTAGAGAAAATAAAAGTAGCTAATGTTATGTTGCATGTTAAGTCTAAAGCACATAAAGGCTTGATCGTCCGATTCTACTTTAGTTTCTCTAGTCAAGGGGAGGGCGTTTCGAATGTAGACTCCAAGCCCATGCATATGTCTGTCAGAGTCCTTACGGCAGAGTGGGAGATATCCAGGCAGTAGTTATAGGGGATGGAGGAGTGTAGGTTAGTCTCACTTAGTGCTAAGATATCCGGGGTGTTTGCTAGGAGAAATGCTCCAACATCATTTAAATTAGTTCTAAGCCCACGGATGTTTGTAAATGCAAGCCTCAAGGGAAAAGGCAGGTTGGTTTTGTTTGAGTTTTGGCCTGGTTTTAGCGTAATTTTTTTAATGTACTGTCATTTTTATTTTTAAGAGTTTCAGTTTAGGTAAGGTGTGCTGAGCAAGTGGTTATGCAGAATACAAGACATGCAACACAGGCAGACCATCAGCTGTCCCTCCATCTACTAGGGTTGTGGCATCAGGATAGCCCACCGGGGATGAGTGCAGGGTCCTTTTCCATACGCGACATGGCACTACAAACATCCCAATATTATAGAACTGTTGATAGTGCAGCCGCTCTAAGCGCTACCAAAAAGTTAGGGCTCCTGTACTACCAGTCGGGAACAGCAGTCAGGAACTGTCTATCCGGTACAATCAACCCATCAGATGATGGTCAACACAATCTGCTTGCACTGGCATTACGGTATTCAAGCACTCCCAAGTGCCCAGTTTAAGGGATGGGATGTGTCGGGAGTCGGGACAAACCGCGTTCATTGCCCTAGTCAGGAAACAAGATCGACCACCGAGTGTTTCTGTCGACTACCAGTGGTTCGACCCCTACGCCTGGCTAATAGACAAAGAAGTATGGAAGCCGGGCGATAGACAGTGCCTATCTACTCCTTAAGCAGTTTAGGTTTGCAGACCGGTAATTTGTTTGAGTCACCAGCTCTAGGAAGGTTGTCATCCAAGACTGGAGAGGCCTTCCTCCCCTTAGGTTTAGCTTCAGAATTTTCCTTTTCCTAGACGGATGACCTGGGAAGATCTACGGGTCCATCAGTACTGAGAGGGTTTGCCCCGCGCCTGGGTCCTAATCCAGGTATTTCTGCGACACCGCCTGGGTGGTTAGTGTTGTTACTGGGTTAGTTTATAAAGGTTATATATCTATTGAGAATATATCTATCTCTCATATATATATATATATATATATATATATATATATATATATACTCCTCAAAGTGATTACGGGACATTGCTATTTCATTGTTTGTTACTGGAGGAAGCAGCTATATTTGCAAACAGGTCTGTTGGAAGGAGTTAATATGGCTTAATGCTTTTTTCCTTTAAATTTATAATTAAGAAAAATAAATAAGTAAGTAAAAAAATAAAAGTAAAATAAAATAATGATACTAAAACTTTTGTCTAGAATCTTTTCTTTAGAGTATCCTGTTGCACCGGTGTCTAATTACTAGGGCTGTGACAGTAGCGTATTCTTTTCATTCCGTTAATATATTATATGTTTTTATATAGACTGATGTGGCTCTCGCTTGATGTGGTTCTCGGTTGATTGACTGTGTCTGACTGTCTCGGATATATACTTGAGAGTCAAAACAATGAAAAGAATATTCTTTTATCACAACCCGACTTATTACTATTGATCAAATTCTATCCAGTAAATCTAATATTTGTTAATTTTCAAATGGTTGCGGTCATATTATGCCCCAAAAAACCCCACCAAATAAACTGACATTTCGGGAATACTTATTAATTGAAGTCTAATAGCTATTATTAAAAATTCACAAAATCCAAAGCACCTGAATGTCCACAAGATTCGCTTCTACCGTGATTAATGCGCACAAAAATAAAAAGTCTTGAGTTGAGAAGTATATTTTTATCGAAAATCTTAAAAAAATATTTTATTCATTTTAAAATTGTATTGTTGATTTAGTTTTTCAATTTCTAATCTATATAAACAAAACAGTAGATATATGTGTGTGTGAAAATATTTAATCGATAAACTCTTAAACTACTGATCACATAGCACTGAAATTAAAAGGAAAGAGTAATTTATGCATTACGGATGGTTTATACCGAGTGAACTTGTTTGGATGAATGAATAGCTCGTACATAAATGTGCCGGCATGTTGAAATGGAGAATATTCATTTCAGCATATTACTTTTGTGCACACGCAAATTCATTCATAGCTTGGCGTAGTTTAACTTTAAATATTTCTTATTTATCGGTTGATAGTTCAAACGATAGCGGAACGCGGCTGGAGCGCTAAATGTTTTGGTTTCGATTCTAGCTGATGGCACCCAAAACATTTTAAAAAAATCTTTTGAAATCTGTACTATATGTTTGGTATATGTTTGGTACAATTATTACGTATTCGCTGTGGCTAGTTGTTCAAAATGCGTTTGTCCAATTCATATAAATGTTAACATCTATTTTTGTCACTGGCACAAATATATACATACACACAGCGAAGTAAAAAACACAGTTGATCTACAAAAAATATATTGCTTTTATTTTACACCGACAAATGAGCTTTTGATTATAAATTATTACTAGTGTTTTGGCGTTTCTGAAAGACGTGAGGTGAGGTGCGTGGTTGGGTCGAATGTCGAACGTTGAAGAAATGGTGACAGCCTCACTTACTCTTACCGCCTGAATGGTTTTCTCTTTGTGACGATTTTATTTATATAAACATTCTTTTCCTATTGGAATGTTTAATATTGCCTTTGTTTATTGTTCCAGTCCTTTGACCGATATCCTCTCACATATTTCTGAGTCAAATTATGCATTCCGTTGGACAATGGTGGAAAATCCCACATTCTTCACATCGAATCCATTTGCATGTGTGCAACCCGTCGAATGATTTTTTTTCTTCTCGGAGTTGCCTGTCAATATCCAACACAATATAATATTTAATAGTGAATTGGCTCTGTAATAATAAATACGAACTCTGCATGAATTTAAATATATTTTACGACCGGGAAACGCCAGGTTCCTCCTGCTAGTATAAAATATTTATATACGTAAATGGTGCTTTACAAGATTTCTACAATTTCTTTATTTAGTCGAGAATGTTTTTAACACTATATCCTTCGTGAAATATACATCACCTAATTGTCTTAACTTTGTGACTTTAAATAAATTATTAAGACCTTATACAAGAGACATTTCAGATAAGAATGCACATTAGAAATGTTTCCAGCTCCGTTGTATATTGATTAGTGGGTTCTCGTATACAAGGTTTTTCTTAAGCATAGGGAATACCAAAAGTCAGATGGAGTAAGGCCTGGACTATAGGGAGTGTGAGGAACTGTCTTGATGCCATATTGGTCAAGCAATCTGCAACAAAGATGGAGCTGTGGACTGAACTCTTAGGACAAACTTCGTGCAAATCTTCCGAATCTTCAGTTCCTCCCGAATAATTGTGTCTACAGTTCTGATACTGGCATAAAACTGTGCACTTATTGTCTTTATAGACACACGGCAGTCCTTATCCATGAAATTCTTTATTTGGTCAATTAACTCTGATGTTCTGACTTCATTACACCTCCCACACTTCTCATCATCCCTCACAGATTCCTTGCCTTCCTTGAATCTCTTATGCCACCCTAAAGCTGATACTTGATTCTAAAAGCAGCCTGTGGCATTTTTTTTTCAAGTAATTTTATTGCATACCATTCTTCTAAAATGTCCTAACGTCCAGTTTGCATTTTTGAAATTCACCAGCTGTGACAATCAGGCTTTAGTAGGGTGTATTTCAATTCCTGCTTTAGCTGTTCATTTGAACTCGAAATCATAAAAATCGGTCATCACATAAGATGTGTAGCAATAACATATCAGATTTTCGAGAGTCTACGACAATTTCAAATGCCTGCACAAAAAAAGTCTGAAAACTTAATGAAGGCAACTCGTATAAAAACAGTCACGGTACGATATGCAACACGAAACAGATTCTCACTTGGCATTCGCACAGTGGTTCGCGGAAGAGAAAGCCTGTCTCGGGCGAAAATAAAATGTCGACAATCATGGAAGGTCGCAGTTTTTTGTTTTGTTTTCATTATTTTAGCGAGTTGCCATTAAAAAGAAATGTCATTCTGAATTTGTGATCGCCGATAAGGAGTTGTACATCAGCAGCTCCGCCATTTAATGTTCCAATATATTAGATACATTGCCGATTCGCCATTAAGCGAGACAGCTTGAGATAAACTGGGATGTTTTCGTAGGCGCGAACAAAATGGCCGCTAACCCTTTTTTTTTTTACCGCTGTGATTTATTATCAATAAATGCGAGGTTATTTGATACAACAAAGGCGCGCATCAGAATTACGGGTTCATGCTCACAAATGGACCGTGATACTAGACTTTTGTCTTTAAACTGTTATTCAAGCCATAAATTAAATTTTATAAGTAGTTTGAAAAGCTTTATCAAATTAGTATATTTGATATTCCAATTTATAACGCACGTGTTCCAGTCCTTTCTCCAATACAAGCGCTGCCATGTTCGAAATGTAGTGTTATCGTGAATAACATGAAGTCGGTATGTAAAGGCAAAAAGACAATGATAAGGGAACGACAAAAAAAAAAAAAAGAAAAAAAAGAAACAGTATATAACTGTGTTCACAAAATAAAATTTACTCTAGGATAGCGATACAAAATAGTTTCAAAACTAACAAAAACAATAGAAAATAAACAAATAAATAAATTAAATAAACATGAATATACATAAACGATCACATATATATGTATGTATATATATATATATGTATATATATGTGCATATATCTATGTACACATATATATATTTATATACAAACTAACAAAAAAACCCCACTAACCTAGTTTTAAAACAGATCCTTTGTTCGATAAAATGCATGCCCAAAATATTGCAGCATTAAGAATTGATTTTATAATGGTATCAACTGAATTTTTTAAAGAAATTCTTTATATCTGCAATGTAATTTATTTGTTCCATTTCAGGTAAGGCGAAGGTCAGTCCAAGAAGCTTCACCAAACACGGTACTTCCCCAAGACAAAAGCCATTCATTTCAATTGGGGCCAGATGTGAGTGAGATTATGATGCAAAGCGAGAAGCTGGGTTTTAGATGTATTAAACTTAACCAGTCATATTTTTCCTCATTGCGTCACGTGCTCAAGGTCAGACAAGATAGAATCAGAAAGGTCTTAGTCATTGCTGGCCTTTGAAGTGTTGCCATAGATTCTGGTGTCGTCTGCATAAATGTTCATGAAGAATATGATTTCTGAAATCATTGATAAAGGTCACGAAGAAAGTTAAGCCCAGGATTGAACCCCGAGGGGCACCAGCGTTAATATTGTGAGCTTCTAATTTCTGCCTATCGATGACTACTCTTATAAGCCTATCAGAAAGAAATCATTTAATAATTGAGAAGACCTTTCCAGCTATGGAATAGTTGGAAATCTTATAAAGTGGACCTTTATTCCATACTCTTTATGGCATACCATATCAATGGCCTTTGATATGTCAAGAGCTATTGCTCTAAAAATGAAGCCTTTGCCGGGAGATTCACTAATCCAGTGTTATATTACGGTTAGCACATCAGCTGTAGATTACGCAGAACGCAAATCATATTGCATATCACTGAGTATGTTATTTCTGCTGAGGTGCTTGACCACTTCTATATTTATCACAGATTACAGCAACTTAGATGTTACATGATAAGGGCTGTCCCCTTTTCATGTAAGTATAAAAATGGAGAATTTAGTTTAAAATGAAAATGAAATAGCAATAGACAAATTCGAACCTCGTAATTTAGTTTAGAAATAGATTACGTGTGAGAATTTAAAAATGTAAAACAAACATTTGTTTAGAATATAGATAAATATTTCAAGGAAAGAATGTGAACTCACAAGTTTGTTATGAAATTTTAAATTGAAAGAATGCAGCTTAAATAGGTTACTGAGAAATAGGAAAAGTTTTGGACACGTATGTCCAGAGCACGTGAAAGAAGGCACATGTTTTAACATGTGTATGACGTCACGGAAAATAGAAAGTTCTAGGAATAGAGAAAAAACTTTATAATTAGACAGTCAGTGAAGAGACTCGGAGGGAGTCAGTCATCTAGGAGCGAGACGTCATTCAAGAAAAAATGTGAGACTGAATTCTTGGTGATGGAAACACGGCCGTGTGACGAAATAAACCATCAAGTGTTTTTTGTAAAGCTTGTCTTGTCTTATGATTCTTACAAAAAGGTAAAGTGGAATTGTATTATATATTTGTGTTATATGTCTTTACATACACGTCTCAACATCATCATGTCCGAACTGTCTGAACACTATGTCCTCACTCAAAGAGCTTTCTTTTTCCATTCTACACAACAAGGAATGAACATTTTCATATATAAGAATCTCTCCTAACAGGAACAATATCCCAAAGTCTCTCTTACAACATCTATCTCTCTCGAACTCCCTCTCAAGACAAACAATCTAATAAGACTATTTTATATAAACCCCTATATAACACTCATGAGACACAGGAGATTAATTGGTCTGTACTGAAAGAGATGACCGATCTCCAGAATTTTAAAATATGCGGCAGACTTATGAATCTTGCATGGGGTTAGGAAGTATTTCTCCTTAAGGCAACGTTTAAACAGTTTTGTAATTATGGGAGCTAGTCATGGTTAAGGTTTTTTGGGCAATATGATTGGAATATCGTAAGGCTAAGTTGTTTTACTAGAACCAAAGGTTTTGAAAAACATGTAAAACTTCAATACATTGTATATCGCATAGTGTATTTTCAGACACAGCAAGGTAGGTGGCCTGGTCAAAAGGGGAAGAATTTACTGTAAAGTTCTTGGGAACGATTTTTGTTTTGTCAGATATTATACTTTGTATTTATTAATTATTTAATTATTTTAATTTAAATATTAAATAAATAATTTTATGCGCATAAAATTTTTATGCACGCAATATATATATATATATATATATATATATTATATAATATATATAATATATATACATAATATATATAATATATATATATATCTCTAATGTATGATATATATCATATATATAATATATATATATAATATATATATAATATATATAATATATATATAAATAGATATAATATATATATATATATATAATATATATAATATAAATAAATATATATAATATATATATATAAATAGATATATATATAAATAGATACATATAATATATATATATATATATAAATATATATATAAAATATATATATATATATATAAATATTAAGTAATGTGATTTACAATTCAAAAATTAAAAAAAAATTTTAAAATTTAAAAATCAAATTTTAATTAAATTAAAAATCAGTTTCATAAGGAACAACAACAAAATCAATTATCTGTACGATCGTTTCGGAAATCCGTGCTTTTTATTGTGGTATACATAAAGTTATGTAGAACAATTATATATAGTTATTTTGTTAAGCACGGTCTCCTCATCAGCAAATTTAGGAGGATTTTTATTGAATTTAAAAGACACCATAAATAAACCTAGCATTAAAAGTAAGGCAGATGAATCTTTTAGTTTTTCTTTTTTTGAAATCAGAAACTGTGTTTAAAGTAGTCATTTAGATGTTTGCTATAGCTTTTTATTTTATTGAATTATTTATTCAATAAAATAAAAAGCTATAGCAAACATCTAATTATCTTAATTATTTTTATTTAAATATTAAATAAAAATTACAATATTACAATATGTTTATTTAAACGTTTATTAAATAATTTTACGAGCATAAAAGTTTATTCACGTAATATATATATATATATTATATGATATAATATAATATATATAATATATATAATATGCAATATATAATATATGTATAACATATATATAATATATATAAAATATATAATATATATATAATATATATAAAATATATAATGTATATATGATATATAAATATAATATATATGAAATATATAATATAATATATATATATAATATATGAAATATATAATATATATAAATATAATATATATTAAATATATAATATATATGAAATATATAATATATATGATATGATATATAAATATATATATGAAATATATAATATAATATAATATATATATATAAAATATATAATATATATAATATAATATATATAATATATATAATAATATATATAATATATATATTATATAATATATAATGTATATATAATATATATTATATAATATATATATAATATATATATAATATATATAATATATATTATATATAAAATATATATATAAAATATATATAATATATATGCATATATAAAGTGTATATGTATATGTATATATAATATATATAATATATATATAATATATAATATATACAATATATAATATATACAATATATATAATATATATATATTATATATATATTATATACATATATTATATATGTATATAATATATATAATATATGTATATAATATATATAATATATGTATATAATATATGTATATAATATATATATATAATATATATATAATATATATATATATATAATATATATAATATATATATAATATATATAATATATTTATAATATATATATAATATATATAATATATATAATATAATATATAATATATATAATATTCCACCTCAATTAGAAAAAAGAAGAAATTTAAAAGAAAACAAAAGCACTATAGCTAAAACATACACACACACACACACACACTTTAGTGAAAACCCTACCTTACACTACTGGATAACTGCAACTAGTTATATGTATGGTTTTAAATATTACACGAACTTAAATATACATGTGATAATTATAATTTCACATAATATCACATTAGTAAAATCATATTCCATACTCGCCCATGATACTAATGGCTTTTATCAACCACGTGACTGTTGGATTTAATTTCTCGAAGCTAGAAATACGTTTGGGCATGAAAAGAAGAACATTGACATATGAAGTATGCATAACATCAATTTATTTATTTGTAAATTAAAAACAAACAAACAAACAATTATATCCAGCCGGGCTGGTTGTATCATAAATTCCCAGACACTTTCCATTGTCTTTTAAGTTGTTTCATGAAAAGAACTAATTAAACCCTTACGTGCCTTCACCAACTTATTAGTTAACTACTGACTATTTCAAAGAGTCCCTCTCTCTCAGTCATAACACGTGATTTTTTTTTTAAAAGAATTCATATGACACTATATTCCGACAGCATTTTTATCTCTACTGATACCCATTTGAAGATTGTAAGAATCAATTGTTTATGGGAGTCGCTCCAGACAAGGCATGAAGCCACTTTATATGAGAAACTGAAAAGAATATATGACGATTAAGATGCAAGATAATAAAAAGGAAGCGGAAAGTAGACTCACTTCAAAACAAGGTAGTCTTTTAAGAGACAGCGATAAACCCCAAAACAAAATAACCGAACTTATTCCGAAACATTTGCATAGAAGTGATGACTTCAATCATCTACGCAGTCATTTAATGGAACAGAATCCATGAGCAACATGGTACTTGAGAATATCCCGACATTCAGTGCGTGCTGGTGGAGAAACTTCCCAAGGAGCTAACCCTTAGTTCGGTCTTATTTACCATCACTCGGGAAAGAGTTGACCACATAAACAGCATTATTACCTCGCCGTTTACCAAGGATACGTAAACATCTTCATTATCTCTCAGTTATCAAACAAAGAGCCCTGAAAGAAGCACCACCATTAGCGTTCAATCTCTTGGACTCCAAACAAACTAATTAAAAAAGTAAGCCCTTCAAAATCACAATAGGGGAAAAAGGATTTACAAGGCTAAAAAAAGAAAAAATGTCTACCCTTATAATTTAACATTATTTTTTGGTGTGCATCTTTACTGACAACCGCTTGTGACCATCAACATTTATTCAAATAATTGCAGTAAAAGACAAAGGTATGTGATCACAATGCTACAGTAAATAAGATAATATTGTCTTTCAGTTGGATCTCATCATCAGTGATTGGACAAACGTGTTTCATTTACTTTCAGATCTTCATTTCTTTCTTGGAGATCTGAACAGGATTAATAAGTGGACCTTGGGTTTACGTTCAGCAGCCTCGTAACTGGCTTCCACTATTTTATCCTCACATTCAATGGGCGATATTTCTGACACAGGGTGGGGAGGGAGAGTTGCCGTTTTCTGAGTCAGTATCTATTCATATAGCACTTATCGTTGGCTACTTTCTGACTCAGAAGTATTCTGTTAGATCTTTACATCAAATGGCCTCATGCCTTGTCTGAAGCGATTTCCATAATAAAAAAAAGGAATTCTCATGGGCTGAAATGTTTGTCTCTCATAATTTTTTTTTTTTTTTTTTTTTGCTTTCAAGTTTTTCATTCATCCACATTCATTTGTATTTTCTTCTTCTTCTTCTTTTATATTGATGTTTACAATTTAAGCAGAGTCGGGATTACCGTCCTCAAAATCCCGACCGGATGCACCAGAGCCAGCTGGGGGTTTCCGGAAGGGATGGTTTCTGCAGTGTTATTTAATTAAAATAAAAATCAAACTGTTACTGCGCATACACGTCCATCTAGCTCAAACTGAAATCGCCTTTAATTTCGCTTCTTTGTAAAAAAAAAAAAAAAAAAAAAAAAATGGGTGTCATATTCAATTTGAAAACTTGTATTTTATATTCTCAGAGTTCAGGCATTTGTCGCACTGACAGTACGATTAAAACACCAATTTCATGTTTATAGCTGAAGAAGAACAGATACATAATATACTCAGCCATGGCCATGTGAGCGATATCGAAAGTTAAATAATTTACATATTGCTTTGCAAACGCGCATCTCATTAGTTAACTATTCGTTTTCATTTACATTTTTCTTATTCAATGATAATTTTACGATAATTCGCAATTCTATTTACAAATATTTTCTATATGGTGAGTAAATAACTAGCATTTTGGATGAAAAATGTCTTTCCCGTCCTTTCCGATTAATTCTGAATTTTCTCAATGTTCTCCGGGCAATGCTGGGGTACGGGTCCTGATAGTTTTTTGTTTTTGGTTTAAATAATATAATTTATTAAATGAATGCTTAAAACTGCATTAAAATTTAGATAATTTTCTGATTTCCTGGCGAGTTAAAAAAACAAACATTACTTAAATAAAAGTAGTCACAATAGGACGCTGTATTATTTTGTGTAGGTATGTGATATAGCGCCGGCACTTTGTATAAATATGGGTTTTGGATTTGTCTTGTGTTGCAATGCGATAAATAGTATAAAAATAATCCACCAAAAGTGTCCTCGTTCTTTTAGCTCTTATGAACGCTGGCACGAGAAACTGTTGAACGATTGTTCGTTTCACGAATGAGTGTTTTGTATTGGTCGGCGTTAGGCTGGTCGGAGACGTCAGCATTTAGCGTTTCCTGTTCGATCCATTTTAGGGGAGAGCTTCAATGAATCTGGCGATTTGTTTTCTAGCCCACCGACGACTCGACCGTTGAACGTGAAAGGCCATGTCTGTAAAGAGAAAGAAAGAGGAAAAAAATTTACAATTTGTTCTGATTCAACAAATAACATTTTCGTTTGTAAGTGAGCGATTATTTATCTACGAAACCGAAAACAGCAACGGAAAAAATTATGCTTCACCAATTCGGCAATAATTCATAGTGATTCATAATTCATTGTTGTATAAAATAGCATATCGGTAAAGTCTAAAAAAGAAAGAAAAACGTCTTAAACTAAAATTAAAAAAGAAAACCATATTAATCGTTAACTATTTTTGAATAACATAAATCGGTGGGGTTTTTTTTTTTAACCGTCCGATGAGATGCTATTCTGGAATATTTTTGAATAACAAACTTTGAAATTGTCCGAATGTTGCCAAAATAATTGTAAAGTTCATCAATATGATGCTCTAAACTTTTTTGTTGTCTTGAGTTTGAAAACTTTATATGAATGCTCGATTACTGAAACTGATAATCTTGAAGCTTAATATTGAAGACAATTTACGTGGCTTAATTTTTCTTGGTATATGTACATCGCTTTATATTGATATATTTTAATATATTTAATTTTTGGATAAAAATATTTTATATATATATATATATATATATATATATATATATATATATATATGATTTTGACCAGGACTCTGTGTGTGTATATATATATATATATATACACACACACACAGAGTCCTGGTCAAAATCATAAGACCACTATTTCATTTTTTTCCATCATATTTTCCCTTTTGGCAATGGTTTCAACCATTTGTTTGATTAAAAATTCGATAATATGCGTAAACGTTTACTTTCTTAAGTAGTCTTATGATTTTGATCAGGACTAATATATATATATATATATATATATATATATATATATATATATAGTTATGTCTCGGAAGTAGAGTGAAAAAGCACATCTTATTTTTCTTTTATTAATATTATTTTTTTTCCTTGTACACATTTTTGTGAATTATTCCATGGATTTCTGCCTTTGGATTATTATGGACCGTCTTCCAATTACGGGATTTTCTTGGATTTTACTTGTACAAATGGAAATTCTTTTAACTTTCTTGAAATTTTACATTTGGATTTTATCGTCCACCAGACTATCCATTCATGTGTAATCACCTTTTTCTTCACCATATTCCCTCTGCTTAACTTATTTTGTTTTCAAGTAAGATCTTTGACTTACTTGTTGTTTCATCAAATACTTCTGCATGCAAAATCCGATCCCGCATTTTTCTAATTCATACTCTCTGATGAGAAGGAGAGTATTTCTTCGAAACTCCGCGGATTAAGGACTATCCATTTATCTAGTGTTTCCTTTTCAGATTGAAATGAGTTAAAAACACATATAAAGTGTTTTTTAACATACTTTATTAACTGTTTTCTCATATATATATATATATATATATATATATGTATAAGAATGTGTGTAGGTGAGGACACTTCTCAACCTATATATTCAACGAATTTTTATCTCCAGATTTGAGATTTGGTATTCAGAAATATGGAAATTTTTATTGGTTTTCATCTAAAAAAAAGGGTT
>NC_136504.1:44215907-44305907 GCF_053919585.1 Euprymna scolopes
CCGAAAACCATTTCAAGTCGTCATTTAAAAGAAAATTGAGGAGGTGGAGTGGACCTAATCTAAAAATTTACCAATAATTTTTAATCCCGTACGCCTCCCGATACATTGCTTCGTCAACATGCGACCATTTTATATCTCCCGAAGACACTTCCGTATTTAGAAAAAAAAAAAAAAATAAATAAATAAAAAGTGACCGATTTACCGTGGTAAATGTTGAAATGATTTTTTTTTTTTTCAATTATTTTTCATAATCTGGTTAGTGTTCAATCAATAATAATCCAGTGAAAAATTTCAAACAACCTATCAGTATAGAAACTCCACCACGTAAGTAAATAAATAAAAAATGTTACGTGCGTATGCGTAGCAGTATCAGAATTTTTGTAGGAATTTTTGACACCCCTAACACGAAACTGCGAATACAATATAAACATCTCGGAATTTCTCCGTTAAAAGTGGGTTATTTATTTTATTTATGGATTATAATTCCAAAATAAACTATTACAGTTGTTTTAAAAGTAATAGAAATATTTTTTTTTTAAAACATTAATGAATTTTCCGAACTCAATATTTTTCAATTTTTAAACTCAATATTTTTCAATTTTTAAACTCAATATTTTTCAATTTTTAAATTTTAAAAATCTATCAAAATTTTTCTATTGATTCTATTTTTACGATATTTTCAGGGTCAATGTGAAATTTTATGTTCTTTCCAATAAATGAATATAATATTTTAGACAAACGTTTTTTTTTTTAAATTCACGAATTTTTAAGTGTCTATTAAAAAGTAAATACTTAATTTAGTAACCCGAAAGTAAATATTTAATTTACTCACAAATTGAAGAGAAAAGGTCAATACATAATATATTCAAATTTAAAAAAAAAACATAGTGTTCTTTTAGAATTTTACCTGTAAAGTTTGAAGTTTAAAACCTTTTCTTTTAAACCACGTTATTTGTTTTTTCTTTTTTTTTTAATGGAACCTTGGTCCTTGCTCCTTTAATTGACAAAAAAATTAGGGCTTGAATTACATTTTTCGAGGAGTTATAAGCTTGGAAAGACAGGGGGTCGAATAATTCACGCCTCCCATTTTGTAAATGTCTAATAATAATTAATTTAGAACCCGATAAGTACATAATTATTTACTCACAAATTGAAGAGAAAAGGTCAATACATAACATAATATATTCAAATTTAAAACAAAAAAAACATAGTGTTCTTTTAGAATTTTACCTGTAAAGTCCGAAGTTTAAAACCTTTTTAAAAAAGCACGTTTTTTTAAATTTTTTTTTTAATGAAATCTTGGTCCTTGCTCCTTTAATTGAACAAAAAAATTAGGGCTTGAATTGCATTTTTCGAGGAGTTATAAGCTTGGAAAGATGGGGTGGAATTATTTGCTATTTTCACGAAATTTCTGACACTGCTACTAGGGGGGTACTAAGGGAACGACCATTAAATAATTCTGCGGGTCGCCATGGAACTCAACGCCCAAGGAGTATCAAAATAGTTTTCATGATCTGAAGAAATTTTTTTTTCCGAAAAGTGGGTGATCACTTTTCCATCTAAATTTAACTTAAAATGAGCACCCACTTTCTGGCCACCTGAGGAAGGGGCATTTATTTTCGTGTTTATTGGCTTAAAAGTTTTTTTTACAAGGCAGTTTGGTACGCGAATGCATATTTAACAGTTTTCGTTTATGCTCACGCATAGCATAAACAAAGGCTACGTCTGTGAAATGGAAAATAGTCCCAGAGTTCAGGGGTTAATACCATGCAAAAGAAATCAAACAAAAAGACTTTTAAGCCAAGAAACACACATAAAGAAAAAAAAAATAGCATCCATTTTTTTTCTATCGAATTCATTTGCTGTTTTTATTGAAAACTATTTTCCCCCGGATTTTTGATATAATTTTCCATTAAGGGCTGTGTGTCTCACGTTCGTAAATAACATTTTTTTTGTAGATTTTGGTGTGTTAAAAACGAATCTGCAAACCGTTTCCGTCACAAAAAAAATAGTTTTTATGATATGAAGAAATTACTTTTTCGAAAAAGTGGCGATCACTTTTCCATGTAAATTTAACTTAAAATGAGCACCCACTTTCTAGCCACCTGAGAGAGGGGGGATTTTTTCCCATGTTTATTGGCTAAACAGCTATCGTTTATGCTTACGCATAGCGTAAACGAAGGCTACGGCTGTTAAATGGAAAATAGTCCCAGAGTTCAGGGGTTATTACCATGCAAAAGAAATCAAACAAAAAACTTTTTAGCCAAGAAACAGAAAAATGCCCCTCTCTCAGGTGGCCAGAAAGTGGGTGCTCATTCTAAGTTAAATTTACATTGAAAAGTGATCACCCACTTTTCGAAAAAGTAATTTCATGAATGTCATGAAAACTTTTTTTTTGCTACGTAAACGGTTTGCAGATTCGTTTTTAGCACACCGAAATCTACAATAAAATATTTGTAGGTTGTAGTTTGCTTGAAGCATTGTTGAAGAAAATTATAAGGTAAAATTAAAAGCCAAGAACAATGCGAGATTTTTTTTTTTATATAGAGTAAAATTAAATGCAAACAAAAGAAATAAAGTTCTTTTTTTTGTTGTTTGTTTTTTCTTTTTCACACAAATTTTAACTCTAAACAACAGTAATTTTTTTTTCCTGTTGTATTCAATGGTGATATAAATCTCAATATATTTCAGACTTATTAGTCCATTTTCAAGAGAAGACAGCGGAAGAGTGTTCAAAATTGGAAAAGTAGCCGCAGAGTTTGCCACGTGATACCGCGAAATATAGAACAAAAAATGACGTTAGGAGAACGTTAAAATAAATCAGTTGATGTTTGAAATACTTGTTGCGTTTGTGAATCAAGGGAGATGACTATTCAAGCAAGGTTTTTTTTTTTTTTTTTTTTTTTTAATTATTGTTTTTCTTATGTTTTAAACTTATATTATAAAAGCGGAGCTCAATTCCAGTCTATTGTTTAGTGTGGGAGTATTTTTTGAAATAATTAAAGATTCGAGGATACGAAGTTGACCTACGTTTCTTGAAGAAGCAAGAATGTTGATGTGAAAATCTGGTTCTGAATTAATGCAAGTGCGAATATGTTTATAGAACGACGAAGCAGTAGTGTTTAAGTGCTCTTTAATGCGGTGATGAAGCAATCTGGTAGTGCTTCCGATGTAAGATGCACTGCATTTAGCGCATTGTAGGTCGTAAACAACGTGGTTCTTAAAGCATAAACCTGTGTGTGATATTGGGCAATTAGAGAGTGAACAAGGGGAAGGTGTATGCGATGGATGTTTTCGGTTGAGCTGTTGTCTTAAAGTAGATCCAGTGTGGATGAGTTGAATGTTGAGCCCCTCGCTGCGGATGGCTTTTCGGATTGAAGATGAGATTTTGTCACTGAGGAAGGGTAGTTTTAGAAAACAATTGTTAGAGAAGGGTCGGGTGTTGCGTTTTTTCTTTTTAAGTGAGGATAGGATCGTATTAGGATAGCCGTTTAGTGAGAGGGTCTGTAGGAAATTGTTAGTGTGTGTATGTTTGTCGGAGATGTTAGTGCATTTGTCTTGTATGCGTGAGATTTCGGCATGTGCGTAGTTTAGTTTGTCCTTGAGAGGTAGCGCAGATTTGAAATGTACGAAGAGGCGTTTGCTGGCGGGTTTTCTGTAGAATTCAGTGCATATGGCACCATTTTTTTTAATTTTTATTTTAAAATCAAGTAGAGAAAGAGATTCCGAAGAGTCTGGGTGTTCTATAGTAAATTTTAAGTTTGGGTCTGCGTTATTGAATTTGTGGAAAATGTTAATAGCTTCTTCGCGGGAGTATGTGATAATTAAAATGTCATCGATATATCTAGTAAAAAGGAGATAAGAATAGCAGGTACTAAGGGTGTGTCTTTCGAGTTTGTCCATATAAGCAATGGCAAGAATACCGGATAGACTGGAGCCCATGAGTAGTCCAGATACTTGTTTGAACGTGTTCTGTAGGAAAGTAAAGTAAGTGTTGTCTACTATAATACGGAGGAGTTGTAAGAGATCTCCTGGAGTAATTCCGAAGCATTGTGGGTTTTTAGATGCTATAATGTCTGCCATGAGATTAATGGCTGGATGTGCAGGAATGGAGGTGTATAAAGAAACGACGTCTAGGCTAAATGGGTATCTGTATAGTTTGAGTAGATGGTGTGGTAGATCGTTGAGTCTGTTAATTACTTGGTTGGAACTACTAACATGGGCTGGGAAGGTAGAGAGTAGAGGTTTAAGTAGGCGGGATATTAACCAAGAGATTTTATAAAGGGGACCGTTAACGCTTGAAACAATGGGTCTGATCTGTGTGTGTGTGCTATTTTTATGGGTTTTAATAAGGTGATAAAAGGTAGGTAATTTGCTGTATTTAGTAATAAAATTTAGTCTGTGTTGTTTTGGGAGATTTCTTTTAAAACAAATTTGAGACCATGTCTTGTTAATGTTGTTCTCAATACGAGCAGCAGTGATATTATGTGCAGGGGTGTAAAGGTCGGTATTGGAAAGATGCTCTATAGCAAGGTTGTTATAAGATTCCTGTGATATAACGCAAAATTCTCTGCCCTTATCAGAGGGTAAGTAAACTAAATCTTTGTCTTTAAGGGATTTAAGGGTGAGGTATTGGTTCCTGGTAAGATTGGGGGTAATATGGTGTTGTTCGCGTTCAAGTATTCTGAGGATTTTATGCTTTAACCTTGAAAGTTTTAGATCTAGTGGAATATTATTAGGAGGTGGGTATAAAGGGTGATCAAGCTGAAAAACAGGAAAAGAGGTGTTGTGATTACCTGAGAGGTTGAGGGGGGTGTCCTTGTTATCGTGCGGGGCAAAAGCGTGCAGCCATTTAAGGTGGTAAGCAGTTCTGCAGAACTGCGTTTCTATGTTGAGTTTAGCTTTATCCGTCAGTTTCATTGTCCGTCAGTTTCATTGTCCGTCAGTTTCATCACTAACTCTCTTTCCACAACTGAAACGGATCTCCTTTCACTTGGCCCTAAGTTTATCACCACAATGAAACTGACGGATAAAGCTAAACTCAACATAGAAACGCAGTTCTGCAGAACTGCTTACCACCTTAAATGGCTGCACGCTTTTGCCCCGCACGATAACAAGGACACCCCCCTCAACCTCTCAGGTAATCACAACACCTCTTTTCCTGTTTTTCAGCTTGATCACCCTTTATACCCACCTCCTAATAATATTCCACTAGATCTAAAACTTTCAAGGTTAAAGCATAAAATCCTCAGAATACTTGAACGCGAACAACACCATATTACCCCCAATCTTACCAGGAACCAATACCTCACCCTTAAATCCCTTCAAGACAAAGATTTAGTTTACTTACCCTCTGATAAGGGCAGAGAATTTTGCGTTATATCACAGGAATCTTATAACAACCTTGCTATAGAGCATCTTTCCAATACCGACCTTTACATCCCAGCACATAATATCACTGCTGCTCGTATTGAGAACAACATTAACAAGACATGGTCTCAAATTTGTTTTAAAAGAAATCTCCCAAAACAACACAGACTAAATTTTATTACTAAATACAGCAAATTACCTACCTTTTATCACCTTATTAAAACCCATAAAAATAGCACACACACACAGATCAGACCCATTGTTTCAAGCGTTAACGGTCCCCTTTATAAAATCTCTTGGTTAATATCCCGCCTACTTAAACCTCTACTCTCTACCTTCCCAGCCCATGTTAGTAGTTCCAACCAAGTAATTAACAGACTCAACGATCTACCACACCATCTACTCAAACTATACAGATACCCATTTAGCCTAGACGTCGTTTCTTTATACACCTCCATTCCTGCACATCCAGCCATTAATCTCATGGCAGACATTATAGCATCTAAAAACCCACAATGCTTCGGAATTACTCCAGGAGATCTCTTACAACTCCTCCGTATTATAGTAGACAACACTTACTTTACTTTCCTACAGAACACGTTCAAACAAGTATCTGGACTACTCATGGGCTCCAGTCTATCCGGTATTCTTGCCATTGCTTATATGGACAAACTCGAAAGACACACCCTTAGTACCTGCTATTCTTATCTCCTTTTTACTAGATATATCGATGACATTTTAATTATCACATACTCCCGCGAAGAAGCTATTAACATTTTCCACAAATTCAATAACGCAGACCCAAACTTAAAATTTACTATAGAACACCCAGACTCTTCGGAATCTCTTTCTCTACTTGATTTTAAAATAAAAATTAAAAAAAATGGTGCCATATGCACTGAATTCTACAGAAAACCCGCCAGCAAACGCCTCTTCGTACATTTCAAATCTGCGCTACCTCTCAAGGACAAACTAAACTACGCACATGCCGAAATCTCACGCATACAAGACAAATGCACTAACATCTCCGACAAACATACACACACTAACAATTTCCTACAGACCCTCTCACTAAACGGCTATCCTAATACGATCCTATCCTCACTTAAAAAGAAAAAACGCAACACCCGACCCTTCTCTAACAATTGTTTTCTAAAACTACCCTTCCTCAGTGACAAAATCTCATCTTCAATCCGAAAAGCCATCCGCAGCGAGGGGCTCAACATTCAACTCATCCACACTGGATCTACTTTAAGACAACAGCTCAACCGAAAACATCCATCGCATACACCTTCCCCTTGTTCACTCTCTAATTGCCCAATATCACACACAGGTTTATGCTTTAAGAACCACGTTGTTTACGACCTACAATGCGCTAAATGCAGTGCATCTTACATCGGAAGCACTACCAGATTGCTTCATCACCGCATTAAAGAGCACTTAAACACTACTGCTTCGTCGTTCTATAAACATATTCGCACTTGCATTAATTCAGAACCAGATTTTCACATCAACATTCTTGCTTCTTCAAGAAACGTAGGTCAACTTCGTATCCTCGAATCTTTAATTATTTCAAAAAATACTCCCACACTAAACAATAGACTGGAATTGAGCTCCGCTTTTATAATATAAGTTTAAAACATAAGAAAAACAATAATTAAAAAAAAAAAAAAAACCTTGCTTGAATAGTCATCTCCCTTGATTCACAAACGCAACAAGTATTTCAAACATCAACTGATTTATTTTAACGTTCTCCTAACGTCATTTTTTGTTCTATATTTCGCGGTATTACGTGGCAAACTCTGCGGCTACTTTTCCAATTTTGAACACTCTTCCGCTGTCTTCTCTTGAAAATGGACTAATAAGTCTGAAATATATTGAGATTTATATCACCATTGAATACAACAGAAAAAAAAAATTACTGTTGTTTAGAGTTAAAATTTGTGTGAAAAAGAAAAAACAAACAACAAAAAAAAGAACTTTATTTCTTTTGTTTGCATTTAATTTTACTCTATATAAAAAAAAAAAAATCTCGCATTGTTCTTGGCTTTTAATTTTACCTTATGATAAAATATTTCGTTATATATGAACGTGAAACGGGCCTTAAAGTAAAATAATACCGGATTTTTTTGAGCAGATTTGCCGTTTAGTTGTACAAATATCCTCACACCAGGTAATCACTAAAAGGGATTTTTAAAAGTCGTCACCTGTATCGAGCAAAAGTTTAAAACCACCGATTATATGCCAGCCTACATCATGGTAACATATATTGAGTGAGTTCCTAACAGTATGTTTAGTTTAAACTCATTTTCCCAAAATTTCCCCAAGCTTAACATGTTCGATACAGTCTGCCGCCATTTGTATTTTTCAGATATACCGATAAACATTGAATGTTTTTGAACCGATTATACATTACATAAAAACACTAAAATCTTATCCAGTTAGGTAGAACACTTACTTTTCTTGCCTTTGATAACATTTATTTGTTATATATTTATTTTTTGACAACTTCTTTGTATCTGTGTTTAGTAATATAAACCCTTTTCATTTAATGTAACGTTTAGTCGGCTCGAAAAACAGTGTTTATTGGTGTATTTGAAAGCTACAAATGGTGGTGGACACTGTTGATTACTTTAAGTTAGAGAAAGTGAGTTAAAACTAAAAAAACTATACAAAATACTGTCAGAAACCTATCCATTATGCCAGCCTATGTCATGGTAACATATGTTCGGTGAGTTTCAGACACTGTTTTGTATAGTTTTTAGTTTTCAACTTACTTTCCCAAACTTAACGTATTCAACAGAATTCGCGACCATTTCTGTTTTTTGAGCCAATTAAACATTTTACATTACATAAAAACACTAAACAATTATCCAATTAGGTAGAAACGTAAATTACCTTACCTTTGCTTTCATTTATTTGTTTTTGAACGACTTTTTCGAATCTGTGTATAGTAACCCCCCTCCCCCACCATCAACCAAATATTAATTACTAAATCACATTTTTTAAAACAAAAAAAAAAGCATTTAGCGTTTCAACATTTTTGCTACGTTCGGCTTCATCCACTGATTGTTGGTCAAGTCCAAAACATGAATGATTGACAGAAACTCTCGAGGATCCAGATCAAATTCTGCAAGAGCACCATTTTTTTCAGTTTCGCCTTCTTTTTCACTTTTTGCAGTGGATTGCTGTACTAATATAAGAAACATGCATTTTCTCTTTTATTAAATTTTTCCATTACACCAAACTTTGCCACTGCAACGCGTGGCAGGGTACAGCTAGTATATGTATATATATATATATGTATATATGTATATATATATATGTATATATATATATATGTATATATATATATGTATATATATATATGTATATATATATATGTATATATATATATGTATATATATATGTATATATATATGTATATATATATGTATATATATATATGTATATATATATATATGTATATATATATATATGTATATATATATATGTATATATATATGTATATATATATATGTATATATATATATGTATACATATATGTATACATATATATATGTATATATATATGTATATATATATATATGTATATATATATGTATATATATATGTATATATATATGTATATATATATGTATATATATATGTATATATATATGTATATATATATGTATATATGTGTATATATGTATATATATATGTATATATATATGTATATATATATATGTATATATATATGTATATATATATGTATATATATATATGTATATATATATATATATATATACATATATATACTGCTATAAATTTTACACTTCTTGGCTTAACGTTCACAAGGAACATGAGCTGGAACAGATACATTGAGAGCACTGCCAAGGCCGCTGTAAAGAAGGTGGGCTCTCTCTACCGTGCTAGAACGCTACTTATGTCTGAACGTATCATGTACCTCTATAAGTATATATGGTATACATGTATGAAGTATTGTTGTCACATTTGGGCTGGTGCATCTGTTCTAGTCTCTCACTCCTGGACAGGATTCAAAAGAGAGTTGCCAACCTGATAGGCCCTGAACTGTCATCTATGCTTCAGCCTCTGTCCTATCGACGAAATGTTGCATCCCTCTGTCTGTTCTACAATTATTTTAATGGTGAATGCTCTGACGAACTGCAAGCACTTTTACCCCTCGACGTAAATACCCCCGACATACACGACAAGCAGCTAAATTCCACCCTTGCACAGTAGAGATCCCTAGGTGTAAGAAAGCCTTCTACTCTAATAGTTTCTTCCCTAGAACATCTAGGATTTGGAACTCCCTTCCGGGATTCTGTTTTCCCAACTGTACTGACATGCAGAAGTTCAAGTGTAATGTGACCAAACATCTTGCCTTCTTAATATCCCTGCAACTTACGTTCCTGATAGCAGCCCCCTATTTCAAAATGGCACTGTGCCTTGTTCGGGGTGAAAATTGAATTTAAAAAAAAATTAAAATAAAAAAAATTCAAGCGATCGTTTATTTTTATTCTAATTCAGAGAACAATAAACGGACTTTTTCTTGCAGTATATTAAGATTAAGAAATTTTTCTTGATTTCAAAATGTTAAATATATTTTTCTCGATTTCTCAGCCTAAATGTTGATATGCTGAGCTCTGTGAGAATGACAATCAAACTAACATTCCGTACTATTATCGTATTATCGTTTTAACATCCACGAAGGCTTAGTCTCTTTTGCCCACTCAACGCTTTCGACGTGATTGTCGTCATCACGATCGTCATTGTCGCTATCCAAGGAGTGGGACTGGGACGGATCTGGTTTGACTCCGTGTGTGTGTGTGTGTGTGTGTGTGTGTGTGGTGTGTGTGTGTGTGTGTGTGTGTGTGTGTGTGTATGTGTGTGTGTGTGTGTGTGTGTATGTGTGTGTGTGTGTGTGTTTGATTGGAGGGAGGGACTGCGTCTCTCCTTCACTGTATCTTGTCCACTCGTCACTCGGAGAGGACCGGGTTATCAGCGGTTCATATCGCACATCTGATGTCAACGAAGCAACGACGTTTTGTGAGGTCTCCCAAGCCTGTACGCCCAAAAGGAACGTCATCACAGTTTCCCCGTCTTTAGTGAACGTTACACAATCCGTCTTCCTGGTATTTCTATAATTTCTTTTTTGAAAAAAAAAAGAAAAAAAAAAGAGACACATCAACTCTGCGACTTATCTTTGCCAGGCTTACGTTTGAAATGCCATTCTTGTCTCTCGTTTAAGCTTATGCTTGAAAAAGCATTATATAAAGACACGCTCATGCATTTTCCACCTATATATTCACCACAAAAGATACACTATCGCTGAGACGTAAGGTGATACTTGAATTAGTGATCAGATTTATAGGGGCATCCTGAAGGGAAAATTGTGCAACGAGATGCTTGTTCACGTTACATTTACGCTTCTGCTGAATATGTGGGTAAAGTTGAACCTGGTCAGTACTAAATGGGTGACCATTAGGGACTTACAGATGACGTATGTGCTCTCCGCTTATCTCGGCATTGTTTCCAGTTGTCCTGGACTTTCCTTGTCACTGGACTAAAATAGTTCCGATTCAGGAGATGTGGTTGATGATTGCGCAACCCTTGCCTCACAATTACATGCGCAGCTGCCCCTACAGGGGGTGTCCTTTGTCTTTTAAGACTGAACTTAAGCATCGATTGATGTTTAGATTACTTACATAGATTGGGAGATGAATGATGATGAATACTAGGAAAGAATTGAAAATCTCCACATGCCACACACCTAGAAGACAGCAATGATAAAACCATCGTCCATGGAATGTGAGGACTAAAGGACAAAATCGGGGAGAGGGCAGGAGTTATGAGACTGCCATAATTAAATTCGTGATCCACTTTCTACTCTCTATGACATGTGGGAAACTTCTTAGTCGGTACATGCTAGTATTGGGACAATTAATCGGAACCGGAATGGGGAATCGGAAAAAAATTGTACATATTTTCCGATTCTTTTTTTACTTACAAAACTTAATTTTCCATTGTTGTTACTAATGATAAAATGATTACTATTTATTACCACACATAAAACTAAAATGTCTCGATCAAATTCCTCTACGTGTATTTTTACGTTTGCGAAAATATATGCACATATTACATGAGTTTTACGGTAATCAGAAATTTAAAAAAAAAAAAAAAAAAAAAAAAGAAAATATTTAAAAAAAGAAAATCTAAAGATAAACATTTGGAGATTTAAAAAGAATCAAAATCGGGAATTTAGAACTTAATCGCCAATTGTATCGGGATTGGGAAAATGTTGGATTCATCCCAGCACTAGCAAATACTATAAAGTAAAAAAAAAAAAAAAAAAAAAAACTATTTCAAAGGTGCAAAAAATTAAAAATATATATATATATCTTTGACATGTCCGCAGTTTATAATTTAAATAAATAAATAAAATCAAAGTAGTAGTAGTTGTGATCCAACGGATCACGGGTACGTCACAAAACTTATCCGAGGCCCCACCATGGAAATCAGGCGAGTTCTTAGAGGTTGACACACACACAGCAAAAAAATTGTCTGTCTAGGCAATCTTTTCTTTTGTTTGTATGTTAAACCGAAGTTTCGGAAATTTCATGTTAAATGTTTACGTTTCAACATCTACATATATATATATATATATATATATATATATATATATATATATATATATATATCCACCGCCCTTCCTTATAGAATTCCAACCATCTCACTCCTGAAACATACATAGAACATCCCTTCAAAATTAAATGGTGATATCCTCTTCCTTTCCTGTTTTCCACACAAGAGAGGTTGATAGTCTTTCTCTGCTCCATCATTATTAGCATGATGGATGCTCGACAGAGCTCCACTATCTGATCTCATCCTGTAAAACATCCACAACAAAAACTCGTCAAGCTACAACAACTGTAAATAATTTTCTCCCTCTGTGTACCTAAAACTAAACGGAGCAAAGTTTCTTCACCCCCCCAAAAAAAAACTATTCGTCTGCGGAACACGGTACTACGGGGTTGCTTCCCAGCTGATTACAGAGTGGTCGATTTCAAGTCCAATGCTAGCAAGTTCTTGTCGAGCGGTCCTCTTAAAAATCAAATTCTGCCCAGTTTAAACCATCGTTACCAATCCTCACGATGTTGTCTCAAGTTAGAACTGGCAAATTCATTAACTTTTATTCAATAATGGATTCTAGTTCTTCGTAATCGTTAGAACATAAAAAAAAAAATCTTTGGATTTCAGAATTTTAGTTTCGATGTTTGTGCATTATTTTATTTTATTTATTTATTTTTTTTAATCATGTTCATCTCTTACGAGGCATATCGCCACTTGAACGTAAGGGGCTACTATTTGGGACCATGCCTAGGAAAGTTTAACAAGATGTTGGTTTACATTACATTTAAACTTCTGCGTATCAGTACGGTCAGGGATGCAGGAAGGGAATTCTAAAGTCTAGCCGTTCCAAGAAGAAATAATAATAAATAATAAATAATAAATAATAATAAATAATAATAATAAATAATAAATAATAAATAATAATAAATAATAATAATAAATAATAAATAATAAATAATAATAATAATAATAATAAATAATAAATAATAATAAATAATAAATAATAATAAATAATAATAATAAATAATAAATAATAAATAATAATAAATAATAATAATAAATAATAAATAATAAATAATAATAAATAATAATAATAAATAATAAATAATAAATAATAATAAATAATAATAATAAATAATAATAATAAATAATAATAATAAATAATAATAATAAATAATAATAATAAATAATAAATAATAATAAATAATAATAATAAATAATAAATAATAAATAATAAATAATAATAAATAATAATAATAAATAATAAATAATAATAAATAATAATAATAAATAATAAATAATAAATAATAATAAATAATAATAATAAATAATAAATAATAATAAATAATAAATAATAATAAATAATAATAATAATATTAATAATAATAATAATAATAATAACAATTATAATAATAATAATAATAATTATAATAATAATAATAATTATAATAATAATAATAATTATAATAATAATAATAATTATAATAATACTAATAATAATAATAATAATAATAATAATAATAATAATAAAGACTTTCTGGTATTTAGAGACCTCAACAGTGAAGGGGTGCGATTTTGTTGCTAAGCTGGTTTGTCGGCGATATATACGTCGAGGGGGCACAAGTGCAACGAGTTCATCAGAGCATATTCCATTAAAATACTTCTAAAATAAACACAGAGATGCAACATTGCGGTAATGGGACAGGGGTTAGGGCCTATTTGATAAAATGGGACCTATTAGACTGAAGACTCTTTGGACCCTATCCAAAAGAGAGACTAGTGGTAGATCAACCAGCCCAGATGCATGGGTGGCGGTCGAGAAGTAAGATTAAATTTGCTAAACTTAGCTTTTATTAGAGATAAGAGGCCCATAATCTTAAACTAAAGTGGTTCTTCCTTATTGTAGCGAAAGTGGAAAATTAAAATATTGAATTTCAAGGGAAACCAATGGTATCTACTGATTTATCATGTCGCAGTAACGAAAACATCGAAAAATTACGAAAAAGAAAAGTTAGGAAATTAATTATTAAAGAAAATAATAACTTTAGCTTACATGTAAGGTTCTTTTGCGTTTCCCTTGTGTTTACGTCACATGTCACGTGATAAAACAAACATGGCCGGAATATTTTTCGTTGAATCATGGAAATACATGTTTTATGTAACATTCAAGAAATGTTTAAATAATTGTGACGTGACAATTAGGTAGATAACATTGCTTATTGTTGAAATTGACAAAATTGTAAATAGTTATTATTGTTTTTTTTTTTTTTTGTTTTTTTTAACGAAAAAAAATTTTTTTTATTGTCCCAAATTCCTTCTATATCAAAAATCAAAAATAAAGAAAGGTCTGTATGATATGCGTACTCGTAACGGAAAGAAATTTCATATTCGAAAAATCACGTAAGTTCATCAAGTAGATTTCTCTTTCAGCAAGAAAATACAAATTTTATGGCTAACCGAGAAGCGACTGTCTCGCGATGCAATTCTGAAAACAGTTTAAACAGTAAGGGATATAACTCAACATAGTTACAACTTGCGAGAAGTTAATTCTACTGCGCAGTTAATTATTTATTGTTTTTAATTTTTGTTTACGAGTTCTTGGCTATTAACGGGTGTGAAAATTAAAATTAAAAGTCCAATATTATGGTGTTATTGTGCTCCTGAACTAGTAAAAAAAGAAAAAAAAATCCAGCAAATTTAATACCTCTCTTACTTCGTGATAATCCTCAATAATCTCGAGTTACACACAAAGCAAATAACTGACACGAGTATGATAAACTAGGTCAAGATGATAACTGAAACTATAACGAGAATAGCTACCGCTGATGGTAACAGATGTGAAGCACGATGGCCGAGTGGTTAAGGCGTTGGACTTAAGTTCCAATGGACGAATGTCCGCGTGGGTTCGAACCCCACTCGTGCTAAACAATTTTGTTTTTAATTTATATTATTTTGTTTTCAGGTTATATATTTGCAGCTACGTAGGGATTAATTGTGAGGATATATGTAATCTCTCTGCATCCCCCTCTCTCTCTCATCCATATATATGTGTGTGTGTGTGTGTGTGTGTGTGTGTATATATATATATATATATATATATATATAAAATTATATAAATGCAACTTTGTCTGTGTGTGTAAGTTTGTTCCTTATAGACTCCGAAACGGTAGAACAGATTTTCGTTAAAATTTACAGAATTTAAGTGCATAACTCTGGAAGTGATCTTAGTTAAGTTTTGTCTCAGAATACCCCCGATAATTACCGATAATCGAAACCAGTATTTTAATTTATCTATCATCAGCAAAGCCATTTTTTACATGTCGGTTCTTAGCAACAATCATAGAACAACAGGCCGTAAAAATTCTACTATGGGTAAGTGTATAGCGTGTTTTTTTTAATTTTTTATTTTTTTGCATGACAGGGTCTGTAGGTTCAAACTCCGCACGTAAATTTCTTATTTTCTTTTTCATTGACGGCAAAGAATTTTATAAGACTTGAAAATTTACATGTTTTTTAGCAGTACAACAGCAGTGAACGTCCATTGAACAAGGCAACTGATCTTGAATTGCATAACAGTCTACTCACATATTTAGTGAAAATGTGAGTCAGAGGTTTCTTATATGTCGATTTAACCAAACATAGGCTCCAAAAACCGAGCACAAGTTGTATGCCCGGCAACATAAGATGAGGAATTTTTCGACACAGTTGACTAATTGCAGAACTATAGAGCGAACAATCACATAAATTCTTACAACCAATAGAAAGTCGATGTTGATCCTGTCGTTTCTTTTGCATACGGTTTAAGAAATCATACCCCCCCCCAAAAAAAAACTCGCCAAAGTAGTTGATTTTAGTTGGAAGAATAGCTGCTAAGGGGACAAATCAGAGAATTTGGATTGTTGCTTGCACGTTGCATCCACTTTTGTGGAGGCTACATTGATCAGTAAGGTGTCAATATAATAGAAATTTACTAAAATAATTTTAGGATTACAAAAAAAAAAAAAAAAAAAAAAAGGAGAAAATATTTGAATTACCAAAGATGCAGATCAAAATAAGGATAAAAAAATCAAAGCAACTTCCGAACAAATAATAAAAAGTAATACTTCTGTGTGTGTGTGTGTGTGTGTGTGTGTGTGTGTGTCCGTGTGTATGTATATATGTTGTGTCAGGTCATGTCATATGCTACTGGTACCATGTAACCCAGTACTACCTGCCTCATGGTCGGGTCACCGGCGACTAAACTGGTTCCCCCACCAGACTTGTTTGGTGAGGAGGGCGGCTAGTCTCCCTGGAGGATTAAAAACAAAACCTTCCAAAGGGCGAATGAACTCTTTTTCTGAGTCAACGGCCAACTAGCACCGTGTATATTTGTGTGTGTGTGTGTGTGTGTGTATATGTGTATTGGGGTGGAGAGGGCTTCCGTAAGCCGTGGTGAAGGCAACCTCTCTAGGAGAAGCAAATCTCTGATTAAAAAAAACCATAAAGCGGGAGACCAGTACCCGCATTAAGCTGGTCTGCAGTTTAATTTGTTGCTGGCTATCTTGGTCTTGCTTGTTGCTGGATCTCAACATTTTGAACCGAAAGAGAGAGAGACTTAGCTGTCGTACAAAGCTAAGACTCTGTAACATCATCTTTGTATAGACACTCCCTCAGGCATTTGGGCTCATGGATTGTAAATGTCTGAGGGAGTGGCACTCGTCCGACAAGACGTTCTACCATAATATATATATATATATATATATATATATATATATATATATATACACATATATATATATTATCTTCTATCTTCTACTAATATATAAGAGTCACATAAGTTCCAAAATAACTAAGCCCATATTTGGCCAAATTTCACAAGTTAATTTATATATCTAGCAGTGTTCTTGTACAGAAATTCACTCAATAAGTATCGAAAATCGAAAAAAAAAAAAAATCAGATCTTTTTACAGAGGAATATTTTACGTTACACCGGCAAGAAGACAATAAAATTTCAGCAAATCATTTCTTCTTAAAAAAACAGATTTATTATGATCTGGAGATATAGCTTATAGTTAGAGCATTCGACTACAGATCGAATGATTCCCTGTTCAAGCCTGGGTGTACTTCACCATTTATTTTAATTTTTTCTTATTAATGAGTCCAATTTACGATAAAAAGGGGTACCATTTAGAATCGCCACAAATGATTTCTTCGTTTGAATGTTTTAAAAATAAACATTAATCAGAAGTGACTTTTCCAGGGCATGCATCGTTAAGCCCAAATATCAGCTGACGTGATATTGTAAACAAACACAGACAGATTCGATAAACGACATCATCATTATTTTTATTTTTTGTTGTGAATTAGTCTATGGGGTAAATTATTCTTCGTAATATATAAGCAATAGAAAATTAATTCTATAATAATACATACGCAATCTGCACAAAGTAAAATATCATATTTAAGCGTATTGTACGCCCGGGCAACGTAAGGCTGCCAGCTAGTATATATAATATATACAGTATTGTTTCGTTGTATCACAACTCACCAGTGCAGCTAGAGTAGCACCTTTTCCTAGCCGGGAATCGAACCTACAATCATCACGTTGATAGTCGGCAGTTCTACCCATCGGCTCATGGGATTGATGCTCGCAAATGACCTCAACAAATGTCCATTTTAAATAAACACTCGTCCACCGCTTTTACAGTGCTCGAACTGATTGTTTATTTACAAACAAACAAACAAGCAAACAAACAGCGAGCCTCGCTTTATAGCCTAATAAGTAGCGGGTGATATCTATTTACGACAGATTTTTACCCAAAGAGGGGGACTTAAGATATAGTCATCTACATATAGTACTGTTTCGTTGTGTAACAGATCATCAGTGTGGTGATTATATATATATATAAAAGGTACGGGCAAAAATGGGCGGATAAAGATCGGGGGACTTAGTTTTGAAAACCGATTCATCATATTTTTTTGTAGGTTTCCGACTACTTTTTGATTGTATTTAAAAAATTAGAGACTAAAGTTAATTTCTCAAAAGAAAAAAATATTTGTACACGTGAAAAAAAACAAAAAAAAACAAAGTTATGAAAAATGTTTTCACGGCGAGCTAACCAATTCAGCTAAATTTTGAAGTTAAATAAATTCATTGTAAAAATCCTTTAAAAGATAAATACAAGGTGACCCAAAAAAAACAAAAGCTAAATTGAGGCCATCTAGAACATACGCTGTAGAACGGGGGGGGGGCAAAGGCCAAAGACCCTAGTGTTTTGATGTGATGTTTTGAATCTAATAAACTAGTTATGACCAAAGTTTCATTTCATTCGGACAAAACACTAAGAAACGGGGCCTAATTAGAGTTGGTATTAGTTTTCTGGGTCTATTTCAAAGATAATTAGTAAAGTCCTAGGATATTAAATTAAATATTTGTTTGTACAAAAACTAGCTTAATTCGCTCTCAAAATTCAAGTAATTCTGACGCTCGCTAAAACACAACAAATAAAGGTTTGTGAACACGATCATACGGAAACCCAAAATTACAGCCAATCGAAACGCTGTTTCAAAATGAAGTCATAATAGTAAAAGGAGGTAGGGGTATGAAATTTCTTCTTTTTTTTCCAGACGTGCATCCGTACATTGTTCTAAGAGTAAAGCCTCCTAGTTTTAACTAAAAAAAGTTGTAGAACCGTGAAGACGAGAGTGGTACTATTGGAACGAGTAACCTTTTGTGCTCCAGATTTTCTTTTTTAAAATAGTCACCGCCATTCTCAATGCATTTTTGTCAGGAATTCAATGATGCATTTCTACTTGTGACGCATGTCCATGACAGGGGTTGCTTTCTTGGAGTCTCACACTATCAATATTTGCAACAGAGAGATGAAACTTTCAGATTATGAATGCATAAGTTCATGCACACTAACAATATAACTTACAATCCCCTCTGATCCATTCGAGTTGAATAAAAAATAGGCGACATTACTTTTGGAACGCCCCTTGTAATTTTAGCTTACGAGCTTTAAGTTCGGTGGGAATAATTTTCGATCTAGGAGGAGGGAGCTCTTATTGGTATATTTTTCTTTGTAGACGTCTTTGATGGCAGTTTCTTGTTTTTGATAACATTTTAAAACCACTTCCTTGACCTTCAAGTTAGGATCAAAGTATAGTATCTGGTCAGAGGAAGATAAATCTTTAATTTAGTCTCATCAGAGTGTCCCTTTTGGGGAGAGGCTGAATATCTTTCACATACAAAAAAATTGTATCTAACTTTGTCCTCGTGAATTCCCTTCCAGCTTCCTGCTTCTCCAACTGTGCTGACATGCAGAAGTTCAAGTGTAATGTAAACAGACATCTTGCTGCTCAACTCCCAACATAGTATCCCTTCAATGTATGTCCCAGATAGCCTCCCCCCCTACATAGAAGTGGCACTGTGCCTTATTTGGGTTGAAAATGCAATAACAAAACGAAGCAAACAAGTCTCCACAGATTTTTAATACTCTCCAGATCTTTCAATAATATCTGCAGGTTATTTTGCGTTATAGCAACAGCCGTTTGCCATTGGCTTCTTAATAGCAACAATTAATTATCATCCTAGTATTCAGGTCAATAAGACTCCCTAGGGTCCCAGTATTCTTTTTACAGGAGATCTGGTTAGTCCTTTCCTTCTTCTGTCCTTCTATCCTCCTTGTACATTCACGAATATTTTATGTGGCATCAGTCAATGCTGAGGCTTGAAAAAAAAAAAAAAAAAAGAGGAGGGGCACTTTATAAGATTTTCAGCAATTTCACTTTCCTCGGATTTACGTGGATTTACTTTTAACTTTTAGTTTTACTCCTGTTGCAGTTTTCATATAACCAGTTAGTGTTTGTGAAGGACTTGGCCAGGAAGGACCAAGAAGGGGGTGTTTAAACTTTCGTAGCAAAATTTTTACAAAATTTGTTTTGTTCGTTTCGTTATGTTTTTTTTTCTTTTTTTTTTTTGAGTAAAGTTCCCTTTCCTTCGTTTTTTTTAAAATTATAATTAGGGAAACCTGAAATTTGTAATTAATGCTCCTTGAATGTTTTTATAACGTGAAATATTTTGATTGATTTAGGAATTTTTACTTTGTCAAATTACTCAACCTGATTAATAAATGCAATTTTTGGGTTGCCCTAACTTTAATTGTTCATGTTTCATAGTTTGTTTTTGTTGACAATTTTTGCGACATTCTGGTTGCAAGTAAATACTTATAAATGTACGAAACAAAACGAAAAATGAACGAAAAGAAACGATACCAAAAGTTTCGTTTCGTTTTCATTTTAAAAAACTAAAATAAATTTTAAAAAAATATATTTTGAACGAAGCGGAACGAAATGAAACGAATTCAACCTTGCAAAATTCCCCGAAAAGTAGATACACTTTGAGGCGTTACTATAAAATGGCAGGCAGAATCGATTCGCAATCAAGATTGTTTGGATGAGTTTACCAGTTTGTATACATATATGAGAAAGGGTTTTACTTTACTAATTATCTTTGAAATAGAGCAAGAAAAATAATACTTATCTTTTAAAGGATTTTTGCAATTAATTTATTTAACTTCAAAATTTAGCTGAATTGGTTAGCTCGCCGTGAAAACATTTTTCATAACTTTTTTTTTTTTTTTCACGTGTACAAATATTTTTTCCCCCTTTGGGAAATTAACTTTAGTCTCTAATGTTTCAAATGCAATCAAGGGGTAGTCGGAAACCTTGAAAAAAAATAAAAAATAAATAAAAATTATGATAAATCGGCTTTCAAAACTATGTCCCCCGATCTTTATTCGGCCATTTTTGCCCGTACCTACCAACAACAGTCTTTTGAAGTACTCCAACATTGCAATGGATTCCAATTTTTTTTCGCCTCCTCCTCCACATCAACAACAACAACAACAACAACAACAACAACTAACGATAATGAAAACGGCTGAAATATTAAGGAAAACACTTGCATGCGGAGAATAATACAAGAATATATATATAACGAAGAAGCGTTACAGGGAATGAAGAACACCGAAGTTGCACATCTACAAGTTCTACACCCCCATCACGCATCTCCTCCCATTGTCTCATCACCGTTGCCCCCGATAGAAAAGTGATACCAAAGAGCCGAGAAAGGTCAAAGAGGATGGAAAGACCGATGAAAGAGCGCTGATCAGACATCCGCTGGACTAAGTGTATCAGAATTTTTGGGGAATTTTTGACACTCCCTAACACGAAACTGTGAATAAAATATTAAAAAAAAATCGTAATTTCTCTTTTAAAAGTTGGTTGTTTATTTTCTTTATGGAATATACTTCCAAAATAAACTATTAAAGTTGTATAAAAAGTAATAGAAATATTATTTTTTCTATTTTTTAAAAACAGTGTTTACAAAGTGCCGGCCAGCGCCAATGCAGCCATTTTTTATGTAATGAAATCAATTGAATTTTACGAGTTAAATATTTTTCAATTTTTAAACTTTAAAAATCTATCAAAATTTTTCTTTTGATTGAAATTTTACGATATTTTCAGGGTCAATGTGAAATTTTATGCTCTTTCCAAAAAACCGAATATAATATTTTAGACAAACGTTTTTTATACGCCCCCCCCATTTTGAAATGTCTATTAAAAAGTAAATGATTAATTTACTCACCAAAGTCTTATATATCACAAATTGAAGATAAAAGATCAGTAAATAATATATTCAAATTTAAAACAAAAAAGAAGTGTATTTTTAGAAATTTACCTGTAAACTCCGAAGTTTAAAACCTTTTTTTTGAAACAAGTTTTTTTGCTGTTTTTTTTTAAATGAAACGTTATAATCTTATATTGTACAGAAAGTTATTCTTATTTCATTCAATGTTTTTTTTTTGTTTAGATATTAAAAAAAAATTCACTCCATAAACTGAAAATTAAATATATTAAATCAAAAACTCGTGTATTTTTTGAGAAAAGAAAAATATTTCTTGAACTATTTTCTTTTTCATTTTTAAAGCCAAAAATTATAAATAAAATATGACTAGTTTTCAGGTATGGAGGCACAAATTTCTTTATGCGCAAAGGTAGACGGCTAACATGAACGTGTGGTTTTTACTTCCTTCTGTCCATCCGTAATTCAAAACAATAAAAACTATTTCCAGTTTAAAAAAAAAAAAAGTAAAATGTTTCATGATGGCGGGGTTTTCAAATAGGCGCTTAAAAATTATTTTATTTAAAAAATAAATGGATTTTAAAATATAAATATGGATAAATTCTTAACAATGAAGAATGCAACTACACATTGATTAGTAATTTTTTAAAGGTAAGTGTTTTTTTTATTTACATTTTTCATAAATCGACCTAAGTTAAATTTCGTTTATTTTCTTCAAATCTTTTAAAGAAAACCGATTAAAAAAAACAAACAAACAAAAAAAACAAATATTGCATAATTTGCTATTAAACCTGTTATTTTTTTAGAAATGTGTTCCTTGGCCCTTTAATTGAAAAATATTATGGGTTGAATTACATTTTTCGAGTAGTTATAATCTTGGAAAGACAGGGGGTCGAATTATTCAATATTTTTTACGCATTTATAAGGTCAGTTTCTGACACACCTACCAAGCGCAAAAAGAACTGGGATCTTAGGGAGACCTAGTGCCACTCAAATTTCAGTATAGACCAATGGCCACTGCCAGCGAGAAATCAATAGTAAGAGGCTGTTGCGATTACGCAAATTTATTTGCAAAGCTGGACGTCTGGGGAAACTTGTTGTCACTCAGCTTCCAGAGAACACAGCAGGTTTCCAATCAGATCGTTTGTTTACTTGTGTGAAAGCTCCATGTGAGCCAATAATAATAATAATAATAATAATAATAATAATAATAATAATAATAATAATAATAATAATAATAATAATTATAATAATGATAATAATAATAATAATTTTATTATTATTCCGGTTCGTAATGGATATCCATTATAGACCAATTTCGTAATAATAATGTGAGGATAAGAGAGAGAGAGAAAAAAGAGCCTGACAGAGAGAAAGAGAGAGAGAGAGAGAGAGAGAGAGAGAGAGGGGGAGATGGGGAGAGGAGGGTACGGTGTCGAGTGAGAAAACATTACACGAGTTTATTTTCTTTTCCAGTCCTCGATGAAATATACCCTGATAATGTATACCCCCACTTAGCGCGCATTTCTTTTTGTGATATGACTATTTGCACGCTTTTAATATGTTATTACGTTTTATTTCTATTTTATCCTTGTCCACACACACACACACACACGCCGTTTTCATTTGAAGTTAAGCAAGCAAGTAGATAGTCTGGGGTCAGCCTGTCAGATGACTGGGATGAGAGATCAGACAGGAGATTATCGAACGTTTCTTACAGTTACTTCCCCCGACCCTGACGTATCGCGAGATCTAACACCGTTGTTGACGTTAATGAACGAGAACTCAGCACTTACCAACTTGCATTTTTTTTGTTGTTTATAGCGATTTGCTTATGTCCTCAAGAAATTCTTGCTCTCCCTTTTCTGTTTTTGATTTTTTAATCTTTCTTCCGTCTTTCTTTTTGTACTATTCTTTGGACTTCGTTTTCTTTCTTTTTCTATTATATTCCTTTTTTTTATTTATTCCTTTTTTTTTTTAAATCATCCTCAACCCAAACAAGGACGTAAGGGGCTACTATTTGGGACCATATGTAAGGGATGATGAGCAAGATGTTGGTTTACGTTTCATTTAAATTTCCGTATGTAGGATCCAGGTAGCATAAAGAGAAATTCCAAAGTCTAGATGTCCGAGGGAGGAAGCTAATAGAGCAGAAGGTTTTCCGGCATTTAGGGACCTCTAGACATTGCCAACCGAATGTGAAAAAAAACAACAAAAAAACAAAAAACAAAGCATGATTCTGTGACGTCAAACTTGTGTTAATTATACGAACTATGGAAAAGCAGAAGCGACTTAATGATTTTTTAAAACCTTGTTTATATTTTTCAAACTGCAATTAATAATTAATCTTTTTTTATAATTTTGTTAGGTTTTAAGATTTACACAGTTTAATGATAAATAAACATTTGTATATTAAATATGAAATACGGTTTTACTGAATGTCCATTTGGTTAACTACCGGCTTCCATACTTTTTTTCGATAAAAAGACACAAATAAATATGAGAGTCGTCTATAAAATGATTAATATTTGTGCAATAATATTTTTAAATCGGTTTTAATTTGGCGATAAAATAGTTGACAAGAGTCATGTTTTTATCAAAACTTAATATTTAAAAAAAAATAACGGAACATTTTGAAGTAATGGAATTTTAATCGTTTTAATATTTTAAAAATTAATTAATATTTAGGAAGTTTCTTTTCCTTGGCAATTCAACTGATTATAATGTATATTAATTAGAAAAAACGCTATTAAAAAAACATAATATTAAAGTTATATGATTTTTTTAATTGCAACTTCAAGATAAGTTTTTGTTCAATATGTGTATTTGAATTTAAAAAAAATATTTTTTTACTTATTTGAAAACTTATGTTTCATAAGAAATAGAAATGTTGATAGATTTAACTATATTTTGTTCAAATTTCGAAAAAAAAAAAATAAATATGAGGGGGGGGGACACGTAAAAAAAAAAATCCCCTCGTATATTTTACGGAAATTGCATTTTATGTAATTTCATTCTAAAATGGATAAGGATCGAAAATTTCACGAATATCTGACGATTAGTTGATTTTTGCTAGATTTATTAAACACGGGTATATTTCCACGTTCGGAATGATTACTACATTGGAACGTTATTTTAAAGCGCCAATTATGTAAACACGATTTTCGTCTCGCAATTTCATTATTTTCGTTCGATGAAAATTTTTTTTTACTATTACTGGTTTATTTTGTCTTTTTTCTTTTAAATGGTACAAAAGTTAAAGAATACGCCGACTGCCCCCCCCCCTGCAGAGGGTAAAAGTCCCTCAATGGGGGTCCTGGATATGACCTTAACCTATATCCAGTGGTGAGGCCCCAGCTTGTGGGCTTTGGGGAGTGTCGAGCCACCCTTTAATTACCATTGCTCCCAGGTCCACTCTGACCCGGAGTGGTAGTACCTGTTTGGGTCCCAAGTATGGGTTGAATTGAAAGCGACGTGAAAACAGCAAATATATTCTATTAAAAAGATTTTTCTTCAAAATCTTTGGATTCGGCATTAAATAACCCGAAAAGGGTTGATATGCCGTAAAACAAAAACAACCAACCAACCAACCAACAAAAGTTATATTGATAATATTAATTTATAATAAAGTTACATCGTTTTACATATACGAGGGTTAATTCAGTCGTGACCTTTGGAGGTGCCTAGGGACCTCAAAACTGAATGGGCGTGATTTTGTTGCTAAGCGAGTTTGTCGAGGGTATGTATGTCGAGGGGGGGACATCTTCCTTTCATTCTTCTTATCTTCGTCCCATATTTATTTTTCTTTCTTTCTTTTCCTTTTGTCTTCTTTCGTTCTAATTTACTTCATTTTTTTTTCTTTACTATTCCAATTACCGCATCCTTCTCGTTTCTTTCTGTCTTCTTTTTCTTTTAATCCCGTATTCTACGAAGGGCGTACAATAAGTAATGCATTGATGTAGGGGGCTACTATCAGGGACCTAAGTTGCAGGGGTACTATGTAGGGAGTTTAACATCAAGAGGTCTGTTCACATTACACTTGAACTTCTGTATGTCAGTACAGTTGGGGAAGCAGGAAACCGGAAGAGCATTCCAAAGTCTTGAAGTTCTGGGGAAGAAGCTAATAGAGTAAAAGGCTTTCTTACATCTAGGGATCTCGACTGTGTAGGGGTGGGACTTTGCTGCTTGTCGGGGGTATTTTCGTCGAGGGGTTACAAAGGCCTGTAGTTCGTCAGAACATTCACTATTAAAGTTCTTGTAGAACAGGCAGAGGGATGCAGCAAGATGTCTGTTCACATTACACTTGAACTTCTGTATGTCAGTACAGTTAGTGGAAGCAAGAAACCGGAAGAGAATTCCAAAGTCTTGAAGTTCTGGGGAAGAAGCTACTAGAGTAAAAGGCTTTCTTACATCTAGAGATCTCAACTGTGTAGGGGTGGAACTTTGCTGCTTGTCGGGGGTATTTTCGTCGAGGGGGTACAAAGGCCTGTAGCTCGTCAGAGCATTCACTATTAAAGTACTTCTAGAACAGGCAGACGGATGCAACATTATTTCGTCGATGGGACAGGGGCTGAAGTTTAGATAACAGTTCGGGACCTATTAGATCGAGGACTCTCTTTTGGACCCTGTTCAGGAGTGAGAGACAAGTAGCAGATGCACCAGCCCAAATGTGACAACAGTACTCCATACATGGGCGAATAGTGTCTTTGTAGAGGTACAGGATACATTCAGGCGTAAGTAACTCTAGCACGATAAAGAGAGCCCACCTTCTTTGCAGCAACGTTAGCAATGATCTCGATGCATCTATTCCAACTCATGTTTCCCGTGAACGTTAAGCCAAGGAGCTTGAACAAAGTGCTCTCAGGTAAAGTATCTCTAGCCAGGAGCTTGAACAAAGTGCTCTCAGGTAAAGTATCTCTAGCCAGTGTTCTCCCTGGATCGCCACCTTGTCGTGGTGGAGAACCTTGTGTGTTCCGATGAACCTGAGAGCGATGCCGTCCGGAGCCTAGGCTCCTGGTAGGGCCACCCATGGCGGTAAGGTTGAAGGGGAGGTTCCAGACAAAGAGTGATCCAAAAGACCTCAACGGCTGATGCGGCGGATGATGACAATAATGACACAACGGCACTGAAGGCGGATGAAGGCTGCAACAAAAGAGAGTCTCCAGTCGTCGTGGTTCTCCATGCCATTGGTATCAGGCCCTCCTCTGCCAAGGGGCCGTGTGGTGGCTGCAGGCGCATCAGTCTCCCCACGTTAAAAGACATCACGCGCAGGCGTTCTCCCGAAAGGGAACACATCCTACTCTACATCATGGATGGAAAAGTCTTGTGACAGTCTTAGTCATTAAGCTCCCGGACTGAGGCAGAGAGAGCTCTCCCTTAATTCCCGGATAGAAAAAGTCCTGTGGCGACCAGGAAGTGGTGACGGGAGCAGGACAGTGTAGTCTGGCAGCTCCTAGCTGCAACCTGGCACATAGGCGGTGGATGCCAGATTCAGTCGCTAACCTCACGGACCGAGGCAGAAAGAGTTTTTCGGCAGCTGCATCCATGACTGAGCAGCCCTGTTTAGGATCCACTCTGCTCACCCCAGTAGGGGAGGGGGGTTAGAAAAGGTACCCCTAAAAATAGCCTGCCTCAAAAAAACCCGTCTGGACTACCGCATCCAGAGGGATCACCACCACGCGGTCGGAAAAAGAAAGAAAATTTATGCCTATATTTTGGAACCTGGAATGTGAGGACCCTCATGGACAACAAAACAAGTGATCGACCCGAAAGAAGAACTGCCATTATCTCAAGAGAGCTAAGGAGGTTCCAGATTGACATAGCTGCGCTCTCTGAAACCCGACTGGCTGACGACGGGCAGCTGAGGGAGGAGAAAGGCGGGTACACCTTCTTTTGGAAAGGAAGGCCTGCAGAAGAGCCGCGTATCCATGGCGTGGGCTTTGCTATAAAGAACAGCCTCATCCGCCACCTCAATGAGCCCCCTGTTGGCATCAACGAACGGCTAATGACCATGCGCCTGATGCTTGCGGGCAGCCAAATGGCCACTGTGATTAGTGCGTATGCTCCAACACTTGATGCACATGATGAAATAAAGGAGACCTTTTATGCTGACCTTGACACCATTTTATCCGGGGCCCCCAAGGGGGACAAGATTATCCTACTTGGGGATTTCAATGCTAGAGTGGGACGAGACCATCAGCACTGGAGAGGAACGCTTGGAAGAGAAGGAGTTGGGAACATTAACTCAAATGGTACACTCCTACTGACAAAGTGCTCAGAACATAACCTGATCATCACGAACACACTTTTCCGACAAAAAAACGCATTCAAAACATCATGGATGCACCCTCGAAGTAAAATCAGGCACCTCATTGACTATGTCATTGTCCGTGCCAAAGACCGCTGTGATGTGCTGAACACCAGGGCAATGACCAGTACAGACAATTGTTGGACCGACCACCGTCTTATTCGCTCCATCATGTCTATCCATTTAATGCGGAAGCAAAGGATGCAAAAAAGACAGAGCCGACCAAAGCTCAACATCGAGCAGCTGGGCGATATCACCTACCAACAACACCTCCAGGCGGCTCTTAGTGCGGACCTGCCCAAGCAGTATCCGCATGACGCTGAAGAGCACTGGGACAAGCTGTCTTCTGCCATCATGGACTCCAGGTATAAGCATCCTAGGGCAGAAAAAGCGGAAACATCAGGATTGGTACGATGAAAACGATACCGAAATCCAACAGCTTATAGACACCAAGAGGCAAACTTTTATCACCTGGCAGAATAACATCAATTGCAAGGTTAAAAGAGCTGCCCATGCCAAGGCTAAAGCGGCTGTCTAATCGACAGTCAGGAAGCTGAAGAACATCTGGTGGATGAAGAAGGCTCAGGAGATCCAGCAGTTTGCTGACTCTGGGGACACCAGAAGATTCTTTGAAGCCACAAAAGTGGTATACGGCCCCAGCTACCGTTCTCTGACCCCCCTTCGGTCTAAGGATGGGCTCACGCTGCTGAAAGGAAAGGGAGAAATAACAAATAGATGGAAAGAGCATTACAAGGATCTTCTGAACAGGGACACCACTCCAGAGATGGAGGCCCTTGAAAAACTCCCCCAACAGCCCATAATTGAGAGCATGGGAGAACCACCCAGTCTGGAAGAGGTGCGGGATGCAATTAGGAAGATGAAAAACAATAAGGCGGCTGGTTCTGACGGCATCCCAGCAGAAATCCTGAAGAAAGGCGGGCCTGATCTTCTCAGACACATCCATGCCCTGCTGCTCAAAATATGGGAACAAGAGAAAATCCCTGCACAACTTAGAGATGCCCTAGTTGTCTCCATCTTTAAGAAGGGAGACAAGGCAAACTGTGGGAACTACCGGGGCCTTTCTCTCCTCTCTACCACAGGGAAAGCCCTAGCTCGGGTTTTGGCCAACAGGCTTACACCCCTTGCAGAAACCATCCTTCCCGAGTCCCAAAGTGGCTTTCGACCAAATAGAGGCACGATGGACATGATCTTCACTGCTCGTCAACTCCAAGAAAAGTGCAGGGAGCAAAATTTACCATTATACATGGCTTTTATAGACCTTACTAAAGCCTTTGACTCTGTGAACCGTCAAGCCCTTTGGCTGGTTCTTGCAAGGTTTGGATGCCCAGAGAGGTACATTCGGGTACTGAGACTGCTGCATGGCAATATGTCAGCTACAGTCCTCAGTAGTAGTGGAGATGAAACAGAGCCCTTCAGGGTTGACACGGGAGTGAAACAGGGATGTGTCATTGCCCCAACCCTGTTCTCCATCTTCATTACTGCTATCCTCCATCTTACGGACAAACATCTTCCCCATGGAGTTCGGATTATGTACAGAACCGACGGCCGACTTTTTAACATCAACAGATTTAGGGCCAAAGGTCGAACGAACACCATATCCATTATGGAGCTACAGTATGCAGACGATAACGCCCTTGTAGCCCTCTCAGAAGGGGACCTACAGTGTACACTGGTTGCCTTCACGAGGGCGTACAAACAGCTAGGACTAACAATTAATATAAAAAAAACCCAAATCCTCCATCAATCACCACCAAACAGTACTCCAGTCTCACCCCCAAACATCTCTATTGACAACGCTAGACTGGAAAATGTGGACCACTTCCCATACCTAGGCAGCATCCTATCATCAAAAGCCAACATAGATGATGAAATACAACACCGTCTCAGCTGTGCCAGTGGGGCTTTCTCAAGGCTAAGGAAGAGAGTATTTGAGAACCGTGACCTTCTGGCAAAGACCAAAATCATGGTATATAAAGCTGTCTTGCTGCCCACTCTTCTCTATGGATCGGAGACCTGGACCACATACAGGAGGCACGTAAAAACCCTGGAGACGTACCACCAAAGATGCCTCCGAAAAATCCTCAGAATTAGTTGGAAGGACCGACGCACCAACACCAGCGTCCTGAGTGAGGCTGACATTCCCACTATCACCGCTACTGTTGCTCAACGCCAGCTCAGATGGACTGGTCATGTTGTCCGAATGCCGGATCTCCGCCTCCCAAAACAGATTTTCTACTCTCAGCTTGTTGAGGGAAAGCGTGCCCAGGGTGGCCAAAAGATGAGGTATAAGGACAACATCAAAGCAAATCTAAAGCGGTTTCACATGGACCTTAAGACATGGGAGGACGTGGCTGGGAGCAGGTTGGCATGGAGGAGCGCTGTCCACAAAGGTGCTGCGCTTTATAGTAGTGACCTAAATAAAGCTGCTGAGGATAGGCGCAAGCACAGAAAGGACAGATTATTAACCAGACACACCCAACCCCACCCCACCACCACTACCTTTATCTGCCCAAATTGCACAAGACAAATTGGGTCTAGGATTGGGCTCTATGCTCACCTGAGGACCCACAGAAGCCACAACGGAGGACAGTCTTACTCGGACACGAGTGACCGCCGATGATCTCTAGCCAGTGGTGGTTGGTAAGGTTTCATGTAATTATTAAAGGAAACGAGCTTTGTGTTGGCAGCGTTGAATGTTACCATCCATTTTTGACCCCATTCCACTACAGACTGAAGATCTTCCTCTAGGGTTTCGGCCATTACCTTAGAAATGTGCTCATTAGTTTTCCCCACGTGCCTGCTATAGAGCGTGGTGTCGTCGGCAAATATACTTGATTCTGACCGGCATTTTTGTATATGAGCAGAACTCACGTTCATAAACCGAATTCTCACAAGGGACGAAAATATGTTATCATATTCATCTAACGAATAAAGTGATAATGCCTGTCCGACTGTTCACTGACTACGAAACTATTGAACAGACGGAAATCAAATCTGGCGATATACATGTGACCCAGGCCAACTTCAAAGTAGAAACGACACACAATTACGTTAAAGAAACAATCTCTATTTATATAAAGTTAACTACTTGTTTATGTTTATACATATTTGTATGTGCAGAATTCACTCCTAAACTAATTAACCGATCATCATTATGATTTTTAGAACGCACCCGCTAAGCGTAAAGCTTCGAAATAGGTGCTCTATTTATTTAAACAGTTTTTGCAAAGGAGTTTGAATCGTGATTTACATCCGATATTTGTGAAATTTTAAGACTATTCGAACTCAATTAATAAATATTCCCTGAATTCCAGTTTCTTTGAGGCATTTAATGGGTTTCTAGAGAGAAAATATATGCATAGTCTTCTGTTGCATGTGGGACTGAATTGGGGTTTACACCGCCTTTAGCGGTGTTACTGTAATTTTTGCCCCTATTCCCCCCCCCCCGATTCCGATACAATTATCGATACCGTACTAAATTCCCGATTCTGATTCTTTATATATCTGTAAATATTTAACTATAGAGTTGTTATTTTTCATGATTACCGTAAAAAAAACCTGTTAAATGTGCAGATATTTTCTTAAATCTAAAGATACACTTCTGAGGGATGATCTATCGATTTTAATTTTGCTGGTAGTTTAAAAGCAATAATTTTTCATTATTTAATCAATACTATCAGTAGTAGAATCACTTAATTATTATATCAATCAGTGAATCTATTATGCCTTAACTCATCAGAAGAAATAGCAAGAATCAATCTGCTATTTCTTCTGATGAGTTAAGGGCATAATAGATTCACTGATTGATATAATAATTAAGTGATTGATTTTTCACTACGAAACAGATACTGTCAAGAATTGTAAATGTCAACTGAATTAAAGGAATGAATTATAAAATGGTCAACATCATGAATTTTGGAATACAGTTTTTGTCATTTATTCACTATATTGCTCTGTAATTGCATTGAGCTTCTTAAATAAGGATTGGTATATATTATATTATAAGAAAATATATTTCTACAGGGGGCGGCATTTTGAGAGGATAAAAAAATAAAATGAAAATAAATGAAAGCTAACAAAAATTTGAAATTTTATACCGAAAAGGTTGTAAAGCATTGAGATTTTAGAGAATCAGAAAAATGTGTCCCTATTTTATGAACGGCAACATGTCAGGGGCGGCATTTTGAGAGATTGAAAATAAAAAATAAAAAATAAAAGCTAACAAAAAATCGGAATTCTTTTACCGAAAAGTTTTTAAAAAATCGGAACTTTTGTAGGTATAGGAATCGGAAAATGTATCCCTATTTTACGAGCGGCCCATGTCAGCGGGCGGCATTTTCAGAGGTGAAAAATAGAAAATAGAATTAAATAAAAGCTAACAAAATATCTTAAATTTTATACCGAAAAGTTTGTAAAAAAAAAAAAAAAAAATAGGTAGTTTAGTAGGTATTGAAATCGGAAAAATGTAACCCTATTTTACAAGCGGCACATACTAGGGGACGGTATTTTGTGAAGATAAAAATAGAAAATAAAAAATAAATAAAAGTTAACAAAAAATCGGAATTTTTTTACCAACAGTTTTTTTTTTTAAATCGGAAAAATCTATCTCCTATTTTACAAGCAGCCCATGTCGGGGGCGGCATTTTAAGAGGTTAAAAACAGGAAAAAAGAAATGAAAATAAAAGCTAACAAAATATCTTCAATTTCATACCGAGAAGTTTCTAAAAAAAATCGGAACTTTTGGAGGTATTTGAATCAGAAAAAGGTGTCCTTATTCTACGAGCGGCACATACCAGGGCGCGACATTTTGTGAGAATAAAAATAAAAAAATAAAAAATGGAAAAAATAAAAGCTAACAAAATATCTTAAATTTTATACTGAAAAGTTTGTAAAAAAATTGGAACTTTTGGAGATATCAGAATCGGAAAAATATGTCCCTGGGGAGGGGCCGCAAAAGAGGTAACCAGCGGTGGGGAGGCATAACAGGTAATCATATGCAAGTGAGGGGGCAAAACAGGTAATTATATTCCAGCGAGGGGAGGGAGAGACAATTATATACCAGCGGGGGGGGGGGGACAAATTCTACGACCGCCCCGGGCGGCAAAATCTGATGCTACGCCACTGTGTATGTGTGTGTATATATATATATATATATATATATATATATATATATATATATAGCTAAATTGAATATTGAAATGCCCATATCTTTGGTTCTATGAGACAAAACTATATGAAAATTTGGAAGCTTTTTGAAGATTATAATAATATTCTATATTTATATTTTTATGATAGTTGGCAAAAAAAGAACCTAGATTTTTAAAGCAATAAAATATGCCCAAATTTACCTACATTTGTATATATAGTGTCCTGGCAGGCCAGCTTTAGTTTTGCTGCTTCTGTTGTCTCCCCTGTAGTCTTGCCAGGCCACTAATTATATATATATATATATATATATATATATATATATATATATATATATATATATATATATATTTCTGTAATTTTTTTGTGTATTGATATTCATATTTAAAAAAAAAACAACCTTTTTCTATTTATTTAAAAATGAAAAAACAACTTTGTTATGGATCGTGGAATTGCATTCATCTGCAAAATATCTTGCTAATTTGCATATTCTTTTAAACATTAATTTTAATTAATTCCTTATTAGTTTTTTTTCGGTTTTCTTATGGGATGATCATAACTGTTACATGTAATTATATTCATGCAGATATTCTACATAGTTTATACTTGCGTGATATTTGCGTAAAAAAGTTATAGTAAACACAAACCTCGTTCCGTATATATTTGTGTATGCGTATATATATATATATTTGTTTTAAAAAAATGCCTACCAAACCCCTCTGTAAGTTTTTAGTCTACAGATATGAAACTTAATATATAGGGTATTCGAACCCATGCGAAACTTTATATTTGAGTTTTAGCCGGGGGAAATCGGTTAAAAATGGAATTTGTCAGGTGAAGGTCGAACGGCGGCATTACGAATATGCATATGCAACGTAATAGCTATCCGTTGATGTTTTAATTTTTGGCCTTGCAGCAAACATGTCTACGTAGTTCAAGCATTAACGTCAAAGGAAAAATTAAATCGTAAGTTAAACGTTTTGGTTTCGATTCTCGATGGTGGCGCACGAGTCATTTTTTTTTAACTTTTAAAATCATTACTATATATTAATCAGCATTAATCAAAATGTTATATTTAAGCGTATTTTACGACCGGGAAATGCCAGACAGCCTGCTTATATATATATATATATATATATATATATATATATATATATATAAAGTGAACGTGTCTGTGTGTGTACATTTTCCAACGCAAAAGTTCAACGATTTGACCTTTGAGAACTCTACCAAACTCTTCCCACAATTTTGGGTCGAAACAATTGAAATTTTAGATATGGGTTACTTGGACATGGATCTAACTTAATAACTTGATTTGAACCCAAAACAATAAATGTTAAGGGGTCATAATAGGGGTCAAAGTAAAAGAATTGACCGCTTTTTTTTTTTTTTTTTTTGCTCAACATACGCCTCCAAACACCCGGGCAACGCCGGGCTGAAATTTATATATATATATATATATATATATATATATATATATATATATATATATATATATATATATATAGTTTTGGGACAATTAAACGGAATCGGAATCAGAAATAAAAAAACATCGGAACTTGTGGGGGTATTGGAATCCGTATCGTAAAATTTTCTGCCTACTTGCCATACCAAAAAACAATTCCTTTATTTGTCTTTTTTTTAATTGATTGTGTTTAAAACAAAATTCTCCACTGCTGGAAATTTCCAACGATGAAATAATAAATATTTATTGATTTTAAAAAGCAAGCAAAACTCAAATCTATAGATTACCCACAAGATAGTTTGCGTTAGAGAAAATATCTGCACATTAATTATGGATTTTACGGTAATCGAGGAAAAATAACAACTCCACAGTTTAATATTTAGAGATTTATAAAGAATCGTAATCGGCATTTGTATCGGAGTCGGGAATTTAGCATGGACTCGGTAATAGTATTGGAATCGGGAAAAATATCGGAATCGTTCAATCACTTACATGTGTAGATCTCAAATTGACCTGTTTTTTCAAATGAGTACTAAGTAATGTAGTGAAAGGACTTATGTATAACACGAAAAGAAACTGGAATCTTAGGAAGATCTCCATCGTTCCAGTAATTATAGGGGCAACCGGGCTAATGAAAAAGAATTTCAAAAACTATCTGGCGAATATGCCTGGTGAGCCAAATGCAAAAGAAATACAAACGATGGCTCTTAAAGGGACGGTTAGAATTTTAAAAAGATCTCTCGGTTGGAGTAACTAAACTAATGGGAGAATTTTCGGCATCCGGTAGAATGCTCCATCCCTAGCAAAAACAAAGTGATAAGAAAATTAAAAAAAAAAAAGATGGAATCCTTTAGAAAGACTGCTCGAGTGCTCGTCTACTAGCTATTTACGTCAGCTTTAATAGTATTCTGACGATTAGTAGCTTGTTTGAATTTCATCATAATATTATAAGTTGATAGAAATCAACCCAATAATTGTGTCGGATATGGTAACAGCCATGACGATGATGTGTGGGAGGGATCATAGAGATTTGTCAAGTGATAAGTGGTGAGTATTCTGTTGTCGCTTTCAAAGTAGCTAAACGAATACAGTGAGAAAAAAAAACCCCAAAAAAAACAATGTTAACAAATTAAAATTACAAAAACTGATTGTCAGAAGTGGGATTCGAACCCACGCCGGGAAGACCCGACTGCGACCTGAACGCAGCGCCTTAGACCGCTCGGCCATCCTGACTGCTTATTTACTAACACTTTGCCTCAGCTTTAATCTTACTGCGACGATTATTAGTAGCTTTCTTGGCTTTCATTATAAGTTAACAATGTGATATCAGCCATTTTTTAAAACTCGTATGTTTGTCACTGATCGCTACGAGCTGCTGCCGATAGTATAAACATTATTGTTAGAACGTTTTGTTTAAATGAATGCCAAAAGCTGTAGCCATACTGTTTAAGTAAACAGACACATTTACTGGCTTCTCTAACGCGGGCCTGATGTGATACAATCTGGTGTCGTCAGAATACGTTATGGTAATTTCCTTATATATAGTCGTTTTATTATTTACAGTTAGATAGAAACACGTTCAATGGAATGTTTCTGATTTTTTTTTTTTTTTTTTTTTAGATGAGGATTGGGTTATTCGTATTATTTGGATTCTTCGGACTACTGTTCTCATCTTCAGTCGAGATGAGAACAGTAGTCCGAAGCATCCCAATAATGCGTTCACTAATGTCACCAATCGTGCGAAAATGTATGGTTGTAGTAGTATTTTGCTTAATTTTCGATTTTTGAGCGATTATCGAGACTCGACTACGGCTCTAAAGAGACCACCATTTTGGTTTTTGTTCGAACCGGACATGTTTTAGACTACGTTTGGGGGGAAAATCCAGTAATTTTGGGACCAGTTTTATAAATCCATTTCTTTGAGAATTGAAACAGAAAATGACGATCATTCATAATAATCATCTATCGCCTAATACCTTATTCTGTGACGTTCCCCAGGTCATGTGACTATATACGGAGAAAAAAAACACAAATTGAAATGATAAAAATTAATTGTCGGAAGTGGGATTCGAACCCACGCCGGGAAGACCCGACTGCGACCTGAACGCAGCGCCTTAGACCGCTCGGCCATCCTGACTGCTCGATTTATATGCTATTCTGACGACTAGTAGCTTGCTTCGCTTTCATTAAATGTTATATCAGGCGTTTTCTAACTCGTAGGTGTGCAGTGTGCACTGGTTGCTACAAGCTACTGCCGATAATAACAACGCTATTGTTAGAATGTTCCGTCAAATGAATCACAAAAGCTGTATACATACTGTTTAAATAAACAGACACATTTACTGGCTTCTGTACGAGGGTCTGATTTCTTATGTCGTCAGAATACGCTATGGTAATTTCCGGGTACTTAACAGAAGCCAACAAACAAACAAGGGTCAAAAGTTCTAATATATAACAAATAAATGTTAGCAAAGCCCAGTTAAATTACTCTTCTACTTACCTGGATAAATTTTGCGTGTTTAACTTATTAAGTTTTTATTCGGTTCCAAAAACAAGCAGAGTCGAGTTGCTAAGTACAATCGACGATCAAGATAGCCGACTAAAACGCGCCTAAACTCTCACTACGGCTCTCCCTAGTTCTGTCCCCTTTCCAGATAACTCTCCTATAGAAAAAGGAGGATTACTTATTGTAAGATGGCTGCTCAATAAAGTTGCTATTACACTCAATCCTGTGTCATCCACATTTCTATGCCAACGCATGAACGTAACAACGTCGTCTTCGGAGTCTCATTAATGGCTAAACAGTCCAAAAATAAACAAAATACTGATAGAAATCTAACGTAGCCAGCGAAAAACAGACCTAGTCACTGAAAAATTACGCCATGCACGAGGTACAAGCAAGCAAGATCTGTCGAACAGTCAAAATATCGATAATATATGAGAGATTTTATAAAACGCATTACGAACCTTTAAAAATGCATTAAAAAATCTTATGTAAAATTATTTTTAAAAGGTTTAAAAACTAAAAAAATAAATTCGAATTCCTGACCAAAAATTAACTATTTTTTTTAGAGTTTTGTAAGAAATTATACTGTTAAAAGAAACATAATTCGAAATAATATTTGGTGTATTATCAAGAAAATTTAGAGTAAAAAAAACAAAACAAAAAAAAAAAAACAAAGCATAAAAAAAAACAAAGCAAAAAAAAAAATATACCCCCCCAAAACAAGCAAACAAACAAACAAACAAAAAAAAAATTACCATTTTAAAATTATTTGAAAACGAGTGCATTTTTAACCTAAAATTAAAGTGGAGTTTAAATTAATATTCAAATACACGTTTAAAAACTGTAAAACGACTGTATTTTCTCTGAAAAAATGTTTCCTTTAACTGTACATGTCCTAATGTAAGATATTCTCCAACTCTCGTGAAAAAAAAATATATATTCCATTTGGGACCAGTTTCATAGCAATCTCTGAGAATTAAAACAGGAAATGTTGATCCTTCATCTTAGTCGTCTTTCGTCTAATAACTTATTCTATAACGTCACCAGGTCATGTGACTATCTACAGAGACGACGCCAAAAGCACAGAAAAATGACTTAGTTTGTATAGATATAAAAAAGTAATTGTCAGAAGTGGGATTCGAACCCACGCCGGGAAGACCCGACTGCGACCTGAACGCAGCGCCTTAGACCGCTCGGCCATCCTGACTGCTTATTTACTAGCACTTTGCCTCAGCTTTAATACTATTCTGACAATTAGTAGCTTGCTTGAATTTCATTATAAGTTGATGTGATATCAGCCATTTTTTTGACTCGTATGTGTGTCACTGATCGCTACGAGCTGCTGCCGATAATATCAACGTTATTGTTAGAACGTTTCGTCAAATGAATGACAAAAGCTGTACACATACTGTTTAAGTAAACAGACACATTTACTGGCTTCTCTACGAGGGCATGATGTGATACGATCTGAGTCAGAATACACTATGGAAATTTCCGCGTATTTAGCAGAGAAGCCAAAAATAAAAAGGGGGGGGGATTAAAAGTTCTAATATATTACAAATAAAGGTGACCAAAGGCAAGATAAAGAAGTCTTTTACTCATCTGGATAAGTTATGCGGGTTTATATTAACGTATTTTAAACGTTTTAATAGGTTCGAAAAACAAGCAGTGTTGAGTTGGTAAATTAAACCGCCGATTAAGATGGTCGACGAAAACACGCCTTCTTTAGGGCATCAAAAGTCCAGAAATAAACAAAGCTCCGATAGAAATCCGTCTAATAAGTATCACAGAGTTTCACAGTGACACTTATTGGGTAGATTTCTATCACTGTTTTGTTTATTTCTGGACTTTTAAGCTATTATTGACGTTCCGAAGACGACGTTGTTTTCGTCGGCCATCTTGGTTGTTGGCTTAACTTACAAGCTCAATACTGCTAGTTTTCCGAACCAAATAAAAATTTTAAAACTCACAAAAACTTATCCAGTTAAGTAGAAGAGTAAATTATTTTGCCTTTGATAACATGTTTTTCTTTTTTCTTTTTACAAAGGAATCATCACTTATCAAGGCCCAGAGACCACTCGAGGATACGGGTTTATAAGTGTACAATGGTCAACGGGATAATGTAGTAATTGTTAGTAGTGAAAATTTGGTGAATTGGATTACTTAAGGGCAACGGATCAAGAATTTGTTTACGTTGGACTTGAAGACGATCATATTGTAGTCGACGGTTTTCATTGAAAATGAAAACTGCGACTTATACTTATAGACGAGTGTTTCTCATGAAGGTTTGGCGAGGAGGGGCCATAGATTGGAGCTCAGACGAGCACTTGCAATGAAAATGACGATAATTTGTTATATATTTGAATTTTTTTACCATTTTTTTTTTCGTTTGTGGAATTCTCTGCTGAATCCTTTAATTTCTTAATATATGGTTGTTTATTATTTGCAGTAAGATGGCTTCAAACATTACTCCGAAACAACTTATTTTGTACTAAAAGAATCACTTGCTGAAATACGCACCTCTAAGCCTTGTTATACTTGCCAAACTTTCGTCATTAAACAGAAATTCTCATAAACATTTACTAATTGAAAAAAAAAACAAAAAAAAAACAAACTATCCATTCATGTATACAGTCAGAATGTCGATATGAATGAGAGCTTTTTTTATAAAAAAGAATGGTAATCTCCAAAAATACCGTTAGGGCTTACAGCATGGCCGCCAGAAGAGTCAACAAAAAACTGCGAATAAAATATATAAAACTCGTAATTTCTGTTTTTAAAGTGGGTTGTCAATTTTCTTTATGAAATATACTTCCAAAATAAACTATTACAGTCGTTTAAAACATAATAGAAGTATTATTTTTTATTTTTTAAAAACAATGTTTACAAAATGTCTACGAACGTGCGTAGACATTTTGTAAACATTGTTTTTAAAAAATAAAAAATAATACTTCTATTATGTTTTAAACGACTGTAATAGTTTATTTTGGAAGTATATTTCATAAAGAAAATTGACAACCCACTTTAAAAACAGAAATTACGAGTTTTATATATTTTATTCGCAGTTTTTTGTTGACTCTTCTGGCGGTCATGTTCTAAGCCCTAACGGTATTTTTGGAGATTACCAAAAGAATTTAAAAACTGCATTGAAAAAAATATCATGTACAAATATTTGTTAAAAATAAAGTTTTAACGAGTAAAAAAAGATTTCAACTTGTTATTTGTTGCACTGGCATTGATATTAAACCCCCATTTTTCTATTTTTAAAAGTGGATACAACTTTCTTTATATGTTATCACCGATTAAAAAAAAATGACTAATTTTCATATTTAAAAACAAAAAACGAACCTTTATTGATTCACTGTTTGGTTTTTGTTTGTTTTCTCATTGGACGATTAGTTCCATTTCACTATTGTACACAGTGGAGGTACCTACCTCACTATGTTGAGAGATAAAAAATGGATATGGATTTTATAGGGACATTTTTAAAGAATTCTGAAAGGTCTGAATTTTGTAGAGATATTTTAAAAGAATACTCAACGATCTAGGTTTTGAAGAAACGTTTTAAAAGAATTCTCAAATATCTGGATATTTTAGATTTTGTAAAGAGATTTTTAATGAATTCTAAATAAAACTAGATCTTTAGAAACGTTTTATAATAATTCTTAAAAGCCTAGGTTTTGTAGATATATTTTAGAGATATCTTAAACATTTTTTTAAAGGTCTAGATTTTCGAGAGATATTTTTAATTAATTTTCAAATATAAATATTTTGTAAAGACATTTTGAAAGAATTCTTAAAACCTAGATTTTATAGAGATATTTTAAAGAATTCTTAAAACCTAGATTTTGTAGAGATGTTACATGATAAGGGCTGTCCCCTTTTCATGTAAGTATACAAATAGAGAGATTTAGTTAAATGTAAAAATGAAATAGAATAGACGAAATTCGAACCTCGTAATTAAGGTTTAGAAATAGATTGCGAGAGAGAATTAGAAAATGGAATGTAAAAACAAACCGTTGTTTAGCTTAGAGATAAAATAGTTTTAAGAAAAGGAATGTGCATTTGTCAATTCTGTTATGAAATTGAATGAGGAATGCAACTATAGGATAATTTAATAAACATGTTTTTAACATATTGGAAATATAGGTTACTGGAAATATAGGTTAAAATTCCTTTTGTAAACAAAGGAAAAAGTTTTGGACACGCGTTTCCAGAACACGTGAAAGAAGACACATGTTTTAACATGTGTATGACGTCATGGAAAATGGGAAGTTCTCGATATAGTTAGAAACTTTAGAGTTAAGCGGGGAGAGTCTGGGAGAGAGTCCGAGGATGACAGACGACAGTCTGGAGTCGAGAGATGGACAGTCGAACGTCTGGAAGCGAGACGGTCACCTTTGAAACATAGAATGTAAAACTTCGAATTCCTGACTAAGAAAACCACCGACCAGTCCATGGAAATAAACGCGTCATGTGTTTTTATAAACGTCGTCTTTGTGTTGTAATTCTACCAAAAGGTAAAGTGAAATTGTCATATGTCTTATATATCCTGTGTTTTAAAATGTCTTCACATACACAATGTCTCTACATCTCATATCTACAATGTGAACATTAAGACTGTCTCAACACTGTCTCCTCACTCAAAGAGCTTCTACACTTCTAAGTATGAACATTTTATATATATGAATCTCTTCATAACACGAACACAGAACGTAACATCTCTCTTAATAAGACTTAATAAGACTCACTTTTAATAAGACTTCCTAACAACGAACAATAACAAAAAAGAATAATAAGAATAATAATAACAAAACGTAACAGATATTTTAAAGAATTCTTAAAAACTAGATTTGGTAGAGATATTTTCCAGAATTCTTAAAACCTAGATTTGGTAGAGATATTTTAAAGAATTCTTAAAACCTAGATTTGGTAGAGATATTTTAAAGAATTCTTAAAACCTAGATTTGGTAGAGATATTTTAAAGAATTCTTAAAACCTAGATTTGGTAGAGATATTTTAAAGAATTCTTAAAACCTAGATTTGGTAGAGATATTTTAAAGAATTCTTAAAACCTAGATTTGGTAGAGATATTTTAAAGAATTCTTAAAACCTAGATTTGGTAGAGATATTTTAAAGAATTCTTAAAACCTAGATTTGGTAGAGATATTTTAAAGAATTCTTAAAACCTAGATTTGGTAGAGATATTTTAAAGAATTCTTAAAATCTAGATTTGGTAGAGATATTTTAAAGAATTCTTAAAATCTAGATTTGGTAGAGATATTTTAAAGAATTCTTAAAATCTAGATTTGGTAGAGATATTTTAAAGAATTCTTAAAATCTAGATTTGGTAGAGATATTTTAAAGAATTCTTAAAATCTAGATTTGGTAGAGATATTTTAAAGAATTCTTAAAATCTAGATTTGGTAGAGATATTTTAAAGAATTCTTAAAATCTAGATTTGGTAGAGATATTTTAAAGAATTCTTAAAATCTAGATTTGGTAGAGATATTTTAAAGAATTCTCAAAGATTTAGATTCTTCAGAGATATTAAAAGAATTCTTTGTAGAGAGATTTAAAAAAAAATGTCAAAGATCTAAATTTTCTAGTGAAATTTTAAAAGAATTCTCAGCGGTCTAAATTTCGTATGAATAGACAAAGGATTTTCAAATATTTTGTTATTTAGAGAATTTTTTAAAAAGAATTCTCAATTATTTGGTATTCGTAGAGATATTTGAAGAATTCTAAAAGATCCAGCTTCTATAAGGGGCATTTTTACAGGACTGTCAAAAATTTAGATGGTGTAGATTTGAGGAAGGATAGATATCTTCAAGTACAATTGCCAAATCATTTCTGTATTGTGTTTTCGCCAAAACTCGATATTCTGCGAACAGAACAAACGAAAATAAAATACTTTACTTCATCTGAAATATTCACATTTTACGAAGAGGTTCGTGAACAAGATTACGCCGATATCTTCATCATTGGAAACAAGCCTCGATTTAAAAAACACAAAAATAAATAAATAATAAATAGATAAAATAAGGAAAGAAAAATAAAAATCGCGAATACTAACATAATATTATCATCAGCATAACAAATGTACAAAAACGTAACTGTCAGAAGTGGGATTCGAACCCACGCCGGGAAGACCCGACTGCGACCTGAACGCAGCGCCTTAGACCGCTCGGCCATCCTGACTGATCCTCTAGAAAGGTCTTATCTCAAGTTTAAAATTCTCATAATTATTAGTTTGAGGCACTCCTAATTTGGCAGTTTGTATGCGATATCAGCTGCTATCTAATTCGTGGACGCGCGGGTGTTTGCTACTAGCTGTTGCCAATAGTATTAGCCTTTATATATATATATATACTAGCATTTCAGCCCGGCGTTGCCCGAGTGTTTGGAAGTGTATGTAGAGCAAAAAAAAAAAAAAAAAAGGTCAATTTTTTAAAACTTTGACCCCCTATTATGACCCCTTAAAATTTGTTTTGGGCTCAAATCAAGTTATTAAGTTAGAGCTATGTCCAAGAAACCGATATCTAAAATTTCAAGTGTTTAGACCCAAAATTGTCGGAGGGGTTTGGTAGAATTCTCAAAGGTCAAATCGTCGATCTTTGATCCCTTAACAGCCGAATTTCTGGCCGAAAACCGATCACAAAGATTTCACCAAATCTCAGTACCATATATATCAAATTTCGAGTATGTAGACTAAAAATTGACAGAGTTATTGCGTAGGGAAATATACACACACACACACATAGACACACAGACACGTTCACTTTTATGGATATATAGATATATATCTTCGCAATCTTCGTCTTCTGCTATAGAGTATCTAATCTTTACATGCCCCCCCCCAGTTTTATAAATACCTCAGCCAGCACCGTCTTTGAGAATTATAACAGAAAATAATGATCCTTCATAATAGTCGTCTGTGACATCGCCAGATCATGTGACTTTCTACGGAGGCCACGGCCAAAAGCGTAGAAAAAAAAATACAAATTAAAAGGATAAAAATTAATTGTCAGAAGTGGGATTCGAACCCACGCCGGGAAGACCCGACTGCGACCTGAACGCAGCGCCTTAGACCGCTCGGCCATCCTGACTGCTGGATGGCTGCGCACTTGTATTAGATTTGACAGTATTTTCATAATTATTAGTTTTCACGACTTATTCAGGTTGACAACTAGTATGATATCAGCCATTATTATCTAATTCGTGAGAGTGACGCTGCCTGCTACGAGCGTCTGTCGATCGTATCACGTTATTGTTAAAATGTAGTGACAAAAGTTGTGCACATACCATTTAAATAAAAAACGTCTTCAGCTAGGGATTTTTTACCCCCCCCCCCAAAAAAAAAAAAAATCAGTAGAGATTAGACTATTCGGCACTTGTACAGTTAAATCATTAAATCAAGACATAAATAATAATAATAATAATAATAATAAAAAAAACAACACGTGAAAAACATTGTTATAATGAAAAATATTTTCACGGCGACATTCGGAAAGTGACAAGTTCAGCTAAATTTTAAACTCCTAAGGCAAAATCAACAGGGACAGAATCTTTACAAGCCAGTAGTCGGTACTTGTACCGTTTAATCAAGGCATTAAAACATGAAAATATCGAAAAAAAAAAAAAGTTTATGTTGTACCTATCCGTTTTGGACTGAAGATTTCCGAAAAAAAAAAAAATTCACTTAATTTGCATGGTCGCTTATTATTTATTAAAATCATGACTGATGTCATTTTCTGGAGGGATAACAATATATAAAAGATATTAGTTGTTTAACGCAGTTTGATTAATATTGAGACAAAAAAAAAAAAAAATCAATATGGCGGCTTTTCTTGTCAACAAAATTATGTAGGGGAAACTTTAGTTATATCCGTTTTGGAATTATTGATTTCAAGGAAAATAGATTTAAAAGCAATTTCATAGTTTACTAACGTAAACTATTGCTTTCAAATCTATATTCCTTCACGTTAGTGAATTCCGAATTTGGTCATCCTGTCTTTGTCCCTCTGCCTCTCTCATATATATATATATATATATATATATATATATATATATATATATAAGTGTTGGAGACGATTAATCGGAATCGGGAATCGGAAAAAGCGGAAGATTTAGAGGTATCGGAATCGGTATCAGAAAAATTGATGTCTATTTTCCTATGCCAAATCGATTCTTTTAATTGTCTTTTTTTTTATTTAATTTTGTTTAAACAAAAATCGTCCATTGCTGCTAATAATGATAAAATAAATATTTATTGATTTTAAAATAATAGTCAAGCTAAAATCGATAGATCATCCTCCACAAGTGTATTTTGACGCTTAGGCAAATATCCGCATATTGAACATGTGTTTTTACGAAAACGGGGGGGAGGGGATAACAATCTTACTGTTAAATAATTAGAGATTGTTAAAGAATCGGAATGTGTAATTGTATCTTAATCGGGAATTTAGCAGGGAATCGGTAATTGTAACGAAATCGGGAAAAATATTGGCATCGTGCCATCATTAATATATCTTCTATCTATCTTCTATCTATACTCCTATAAATTCGTTTCTCTTTTGTGCGCATTGACATTCATATTAAAAACCTCTTTTTTATTTATTTAAAAAGAAAATACAATGTTCTTATATATGGCTTGCGGAATTGCATTCACTAGCAAAAGATCTAGCTAATTTGCATATTCTTTTAAACATTCATTTTAATTAATTCCCTATTAGTTTTTTCGTTTTTCTTATAGGATGATCATCTTTAGTCAACTATTACGTGTAATTATATTCATGCAGATATTCTACATGATTTATACTTAGATAATATTTGCATAAAAAGTGTGAAGTAAACACAAAATTGTTTCCATATATATTTATGTATACGTATATATTTTTGTTTTTCTATCTATCTATCTATCTATAGATATATAAAAGTGAAAGTATCTGCGTATCTGTGTGTCTGTGTACATTTCCCTACGCAATAACTGTCAATTTTTAGTCTACAGACTCGAAAATTGATATACATGTTACTGAGATTTGAGAAAATCAATGTGATCGGTTTTTGGCCAGAAATTTGGCGATTAAGGAGTCAAAGTTCAACGATTTGACCTTTGAGAACTCTACCAAACTCCTCCGACAATTTTGGGTCTACACACTTGAAATTTTAGATATAGGTTCCTTGGATATGGCTCTAACTTAATAACTTGAGTTGAGCCAAAAACAATAAATTTTAGGGGTCAAAACTTTAAAAAATTGACCTCTGCGGTCTCTTCCAAATTACTCAGACAATTTCTGGTCTAAATATTTGAAATTTTTCTTAAAGGGTATTCAGAAATAGGGCAAGATTTTTCATCAGTTTGGGTCGAAAATTTTTAGTTACCAATATATAAATGTCTGTTTGCATGTCTGCCTTAAACTTTCAATAGAGGCGACGGTTTTACCAAGATCAGTATCGTTTTAAAGTTCGATCTTTCATACGACAAATATCGAAAAATTGGCTAAAAACATTAATATGTTCCCCTTCAACTAGGCACTTTTCTACAGGGGGTGGGGTGACTTTTTCGCCGATATTTTTTAAAGTTATCCTCTACTTTAGATTGTCTAGCCTTAATTTTAAAAAGTGTCGCTTCCGGTTTGGCGGTGGTCGTCACAGCATAAACGTTAGGTTTACCCCCGCTCTTTTCCTCCTTTACGGTACGGGTTCGAGCCTGCCTTCCTACTACCACTTTTTTTGTTTTGTTTGCTCAACATACACATCCAATATACCCGGGCAACGCCGGGTGAAATGCTAGTATATCTAGAAAAATGAACGGTAAGAGTATGGGACGTGTGTTGATTCTCATTAAACCCCGGACAACATCAGACGTCTCCGCCAATACACACACACATACGTATATATATATTTGTTTGTTTTTTTTGTGTATTGATATTCATATTAAAAATCGTTTTTTTCCCCTTCTATTTATCTAAAAAGAAAATACAACTTTATATATGGGCCGTGGAATTGCATTCATCTGCAAAAAAAAAACAAAAAATTAACTCATTTGCATATTCTTTTAAACATTCATTTTAATTAATTCCCTATTAGTTTTATGGGAGGATTAGCTTTATTTAACTATTACACGTAATTATTTTCATGCAGATATTTTTTTTTTTGCTCAACATGCACATCCAAACACCCGGGCAACGCCGGGCGCCCATGCTAGTATATATATATATATATATATGTGTGTGTGAGGAACTCTGTTGGGGTGGAGTGGGTGTGGGGGCCGTTTCCTATGGATTCCAAAACAGCTGGGACATTTTTTTTTTTAATTTCACACAAATGTTCTTGATCTGTCTGCGCGTGTTCTTATGTAAGTTTTGTATCGGAATGCCCCCGATAAGTGTCGAAAATCGATAATCGAAAAAATCCAATTAAAGAAAGAAAATCCGATTTTGACCAAAGTTAATACTTTCATACAGCCGAGTATTACAAGTGCATTTGACACCGCAGAAGAAAGGCCTTGCGTATAAAACCAACAGTAGGTTCATTGATAAGACAGAGCGCGTCTGAAACGAATGTTTGTATTAGAACACAATTGAAGCATGGTACTTTACTACTGTATCGCTTAACTTTAATTCAAATCATTATATAAAAATAATTTCATGAAATGAATAGGCCTTTTCATAACACAGCAGCGCTTTTGAAATGAATGCGTGTGTTTAGAGCACAACTGAGCCATGATATTTGATTTTTGCATTTGACAATTTAATTCAATCTATAATACAAACAATCTTATAAAATTAACAGTAGATTTGTACCGTGGCCGTTATTTTTTAACCGTGTTCGTTTCAGCTCAAACCTCTCCCGGGTCGTCTGATACCGTCGCAAAGGAACAAACAAACAAAAATAAATAAACCAGACTCGGCATTTTTTTTAAATTGGAAAATGAAACGCATTTATTCGTGGTTCTTCCAAAACAACGCATTTCATTATTTTTTCAAAGTCTATTCGCACACACACGTGCTTTTCTTAAAAGTTTCTGTTGCCGCGCTACCTCGTCCTCGACTTTCGCGCGTCCATTATGCTGGGCGCACTTTGCTTCTCTCTCGACCACGTAGAGTATTTCTCTCTCCTTTTCTCTGACCCAAACTTGCGGACACTTGTTAATTTGCATATGTGCTTTAGCGGCTGCTGCTGCTGCTAATATTTTAATTAGCCATCTATCCTTCGTTCCCTGTTGTTGCTGATTCCCCAACACGCGCTCACGCGCTCTTTTACAGATTCTCTACAGTGCAATGTTGACTACAATGTACTGAGGACTAAGTCGCTGCGGAGAGGCAAGTGAACCTTCCACCCGGTACATCGCATGAGTCGAGGTCCTCGGCTATATCAAAGAAATCGATTGATTTAATTGAAAAAATGGGCGACTTCACTGATTTCGGTAAGAGTATGGGAGTGTGGAACGTTTGTTGATTCTTTTTAAACCCCGGACGACATCAGACCTCTCCGCCAACACACACACACACACACACACACACACACACACTTGGGGGTTTTGTGTATTGATAGTCACATTAAAAATCCTTTTTTTTTCTTCTATTTATCTAAAAAGAAAATACAACTTTATTATATATGGGTCGTGGAATTGCATTCATCTGCAAAAAAAAATAAAAAAATAAAAAATAACTAATTTGCATATTCTTTTGAACATTCATTTTAATTAATTCCTGATTAGTTTTTTTTTCAGTTTTCTTATGGGATGACCAGCTTTAGTTAACTATTACGTGTAATTATATTCATGCAGATATTCTACATGATTTATACTTGCGTAATATTTGTGGAAAAAGGTTATAGTAAACACAAACCTCTATCCATACATATTTGTGTACCAAAGTCCTGTCAGATTTTGGGCTACAGACATAAAACTTAATATATAGGGTATTCGAACGCATGTGAAACTTTACATTTGGGTTTTAGCCGAGGGAAATCGGTGCAAAAGTGTGAAAATAAAAAAAATGAAATTTGCCAGGTGAAGATCGAACGACGTCATTACTAATATGCATGCGTAACGTAATAGCTATTGGTTCATGTTTTAATTTTTTGCCTTGCAGCACATATGTCTTAATAGCTCAGGCATTAACATCGAAGGAAAAAGTAAATCGTAAGCAAAACGTTTTGGTTTCGATTCTTGATGGTGGCGCATGTGTCATTTTTTTTTTTTTTTGCTTTTTACATCACTACTTTATATTTAAAAGTGAACGTGGCTGTCTGTGTGTGTGTCTGTGTACATTTTCCTTCGCAATAATTCTGTCAATTTTCAGTCTACAGACTCGAAATTTGATATACAGGGTACTAAGATTTGGGAAAATCTTTATGATCGGTTTTCGGCCAGAAACTTGGTTGTTAAGGGGTCAAAATTCAACGATTTGACCTTTGAGAACTCTATCAAGCTCCTCCCACAATTTTGGGTCTAAACACTTGAAATTTTATATATAGGTTCCTTAGACATGGATCTAAATTAATAACTTGATTAGAACCGAAAACAATAAATGTTAAGCGGTCATAATAGGGGTCAAAGTTTAAAAAATTGACCCTTTTTTTTTTTTTTGCTCATCATACACCTCCAAACACCCGGGCAACGCCGGACTGAAATGCTAGTATAATATAATAATAAATACGAAATCTGCATTAATCATAAAATCATATTTAAGCGTATTTTACGACCGGGCAATGTCGGGCATTATTGAAACGTGCTCTCAAAAAGCATGGCGAATTTACAATTCCTGCCGAATTCCGACAAGAACTGAACTACACAAGAACTACAATTTCATGAGGATGTCCTCTCACCCAGACCACCCAAATATTGTTTTATTATCTGAGGATTCGTCTCTAAATCAGCAAGCGGTTTGACAAAACATTCAAAAGTGCATAATGAATGGCTATTGTAGAGAACTTGAATGCCTACTAGACATTATCCTCGAGTGTCTAAAGTCTATTTGTACAAGGGTTTGCCAGAACAACCTGGCATGAGGACACTTTTCCCTAGAAGTAAACCCTGATCAAATATTCCAAATCACATAGTATTCACAGCACAAATAAGATCTCACTATGGCTAACTTACATTAGCTTTTACGAGGAATGGTACACCATCTCCAAGTGATGTTACCTTAAGTAGCAGCACGAAGCTGGATACTCCACAAGACTAGATAAATTCTTGTCATGGAACCCAGTAAGACCAAGAACGCAGAACGAAAGAAAAACTACAACATATGAAAATGGTTAATTGAGCAGAGGAAAATTATGTTCTCAATTTCTTGAATAACTCAGTGTTTGAGAGATAAATAACTTTAATGGAACATTCGAATATCTATGTATCTCATATAGAGTTCAATGTAGTGTGCCCTTGATTTCTGAGAACTTCAGCTGAAGTAAAATAAAACAAAAAAGTCCCTCTACAAGAGCTACCAAACATTGGCAAGTTCACCTACCACATCTGTGAACGTTTATGCAAGAGTGAAGCTGGGTTGAAGAGCCACATGGATGCTCGACATCAATCTGAAGATATGACAAGCTTGTGTCAAATGCGTGCAAATTATAAAAATAATATTATGACGTGATAGTGAGATGAAAAAATCGGTTTGTTATAATTTGTTTTGTTCCTTTTTCATTTCTCCATAAGTGACCATCTATCTGTCTGTCTGAGGCACGGTCTCTACCAAACTCCTCTATTAAGTTTGGATATACAGACTTGAAACTTGATATTTAGCGAATTCGAGCGTATGGAATAAATTCTATTTCGACTTTAGCCCGTAAAAATAGTTGCTAAGGGGTCAATATTGAAAAAATAATGGAACATAGCAGGCGTAGATCGACTAAACGTGCTATTTCTACGCATGCGAAAATGTGTATTCGTATCGTTAACAACGTTATTTTTAAACAAGTTTTGTATGCATATGAATTTAGGTAAGACGGTAACAAATAAAGCTTAAGAACTATATGGTTTAGTTCCGATTTTTGCTGATGGCACCGAAGTCATATTTTTTAAAAAACTTTTGACATAACTATTATATATTCAATACAATATAATAACCAATACAGTATTGGCTCTTTAATAATGAATACGAAATCTGCATGAATTAAAATATCATATTCAAGCGTATTCCACGACTGAGACACGCGGGGGGGGGGGCACCATATAAAACATATAATCATCAATAGAGAATTGACTCTATAATAATAAATACAAAATCTGCTTAATTTAAAATATTATATTTACGTGTATTTTATGACCGGGCAACGCTTGGCGGTTTGCTAGCATATTATATATAAGTTACATAGGATATTCCGCGTCTCATTCTCGTGAGAATTCGTCAGATCGTTGAACGCGGAATATTCTGTGTAGATTAATTGCCATATATATTTTCATAACTTAATACCTAGCTCTACCTATGTATTGAGCACTGTTGAAGTAAATACTGAAACTTTACGCATAAAACATATTTTCGTATAATTTACGCATAAAACATATCTGCGTATATTAATATAAATTAATTAATACGAAGGTATGTTTTATGCGTAAATTTTCAGTATTTACTTCAACAGTGCTCAATACATAGGTAGAGCTAGGTATTAAGTTATGAAAATATATATGGCAATTAATGTACACAGAATATTCCGCGTTCCACGATCTGACGAATTCTCACGAGAATGAGACATGGAATATCCTATGTAACTTACTATATATATATATATATATATATATATATATATATATATATATATATATATATATATATAGTGAGAAAGAGGGGAGGCGAGAGACAACATAAAACAAAGTAAAAAAGAAAGCGATGACCACATACATAAAGAAAAAGAAAGAATGTAGAGAATTTGAAAGAGAAATAAAAAGAAAGAGAAAAGGGAGTTACAGAATAGGGGGTCGAGGGTAGGTTTATTGGTGAAGTATATATACTTTTTAATCCGGCACTAATCAAAAAACGGTCATATCCAGGTGTTTTATCTTCTACCGATAAAAATGGCGATTCCTCGCTCAAAAAGTGGGCGCGGATTTGGCACGAATTCTGGCAGTTTCGCCCGCCCTTTCCGTCTGGATTTTCTGCAGTCCCCTTCACATATCTACAGTGAATCTCCATCTCTAGATAAATATACAAATCATATATATATATATATTTAATAGTACAGAAGTTCAGAAAAACATTGGTACCGTTGGTTTCAAGGCTAACATAAAGGGGTACATTTTACCATTGGTCCCCTTTATGTTGAGCTTGAAACCGACGGTACCAATGTTTTTCTGAACTTCTGTACTATTAAATAAATAAATATTAAGCTCTTATATCGAAAAAGTTTTTCTTTGTAATCGAGCACTTTGTTGGAATTCTTTCCCCCCAAAACAGTAAACACACACACACACACACATTATATATATATATATATATATATATATATATATATATATATATATATATATACTAGTTGTACTAACCCGGCGTTATCCGAGATGCAGCAATGTCATTTGAGTTTTTCATTCTTTATTTGTTGGCAAATTTTTCATAGTTATTATATGCATATATAATTTTTCATAGTTATCATATACATATATAATTTTTCATAGTTATCATATACATATATATATATGTGTGTGTATATATATATATATATATATATATATATATATATATATATATATATATATACACACACACATATTGCAGATGTTTCCGCATTTCATCCTCGTAAAGATTCGTGAGGCTATTGCATGAAATTGACGTTGCTTTGTGTTTTTATTTATTCCCTTAGTATTACGTTTGCTAGTTAGTCAATTTACAGAGAAAGAAATAAAATTTAACGAAGACAACTCGTTTTATATCATGTTACGATATGCCCAATCGAGGATTACCAACTTGGAATTTATTCCCGATTACGTATCGTGTTATGAAAAAAATATGTAATATGCCGATCGTAGAATATTACGACCCAGATGGCAAGGTAATCCAAGGTTCTTTGATCAGTACCGATATGAAATAACGCAGAACACAATTCGACAAGACAAGAAGAAATGATCAGACATAACAAGATTATGCGTATGTATTTATATGTACATCAATTATTTTATCGTGCAATAAAATTTTATAAACATAAAACAAAACATAGAATGCAATGTCTCAACACGTCAAAACAAAACGAGGCGAAGAAAAGTTAACCGATGTCTCTTTTCTGTTTTTTTCTTTTCTTTATATTATGTAAAATATTATTAAGTCAAACGAAAAGAAATGCCTTGAGATTTTAGTTCGGCTATTCATGAGAGTGGACAGTATCGGGATAAAAAGGGAGGATTAATAATCACAGAATATTTATCTCTTAGAAAAGATATAATCCGAGTGAGATGAAAGATCCACGGAAATAAAATATTCAAGAAAAGTCATCATTCAACTCAAAGCTTCCTAGAATTTTAATAGTTCTTTGATATTCAAAGGTAACACGTCCATTTCTCGATTTAGAGTAAGTCTGGTTCTGTGGGGTGTCTGCCCTTTCCTGCTGTATTGATAAATATATATAGGCACGCTGGCCCTTTTTCCCGTGCAGTTATCTCCAAAATGAGTTAATTCGGACGTGTGGTGAAATTAATGATTTCTCTGCCACAGATCCTGACGACATCTGTATGCTGCGACGTTTGAATTCAGAATACTTAAAAAAAATATATATTTTCAGTTTCCATGTAGTCTCATTTGTGTGCCAACTTTACTTCCAATTACTTACTCTTCTACATTTTTTATTTTTAGGAAGGAAGAACACATGTGGGGAGGGTAAGAGGATAAAGAAATGTGTGGCGTGACGAGTTGGATGGAGGGGCTATTTGGCTGTGTCCTTTCCGCTAAACGTTTAATGCGTGGGTGTTCGTTGCTCTTCCTCAATCGAATAAAAATTTAATCTAAGAAGGGGGGGATTATCACGCATTTTAGCTGGACCTCGTACCGGCATCAACACTTAATGGCACTCGCCTTTAACACTTGATTAAAAATACCACTTATGATTGAATAAAGATAGTTCTAAAGAAGAAAACTCTTTATTAGTGTTGGAAATCAGAATTTTGGGAGGTATCGGAATCGGAAAAATAAAGAATCGGAATCAGTAATTGCATCGGAATCGGGAATTTAGAACGGAACCGGCCCATCATTACTTTTTATATGCCGTGAAGAAACGTTTTAGTTATTTTCCTTGATGAATTTTATTTCTGGTCATAGTTTAAAATGCTTCCATATTAACAGTTGTGTAGAATTGCTTATTTTCTTTATTATTACAGTGTAACAATCTCTAAATTTATATCTTGTTTATATTTCATCCTTCTGGTTTCGCTTTAAAATAGTTCATATGTTTTTTGCTATTAATAAATTTTCGTCGCTGCAGAACAGGCTGTACAGCTAGAAGTTAATACTTTCGTCACGGATTGCGAAACGTGCGTAGGGCTAAAGGAAAAATATACATATTTACGAAACAAATTATAATTGTGGTCTAATTCATTTTTTTTATTTGTCATTGGGATGAAACTAATATATGTATATATACTTTAAATTTGTCTTTACATAAGCAGTAATGTGTTGCTACACAGTCATGAGCATGTTTCGGTCTTCCAGTGTTTAATAACTAGAGACCGCTTCAGGCAACGACGCTTGAAAAACGGAATTCTTAATATATGCTCTGAAAGTAAAAATCCAATTTTATTGAACTTAATTGTAGCAATTTAGATAAACTTTATTGAATATATATATATATATATATATATGTGTGTGTGTGTGTGTGTGTGTGTGTGTGTGTGTGTGTGCGATGTATGTTTCATCCGCTAAAAGGCTGGAACAGGGTCAAAATTGAAAAATTTGCATTTTGGGATCATCAGAAGGCAACGGACATATAGAAAAAACAGTCAGCGAGTATTCAACGGTAGGAAGTCGGAATATTGCATTTTTCGTTAAAGTTGACCGCTTTTTCTTAATTCCCTGAAGAGGACTCAAATTTATTTTTTGAAGGGGCTTTCTAACTAGAATATTAATTAAATAAATATCAACAATTATTTCTATGCCCACAGATATTTGTATTTCATACTTACACAATCATAAGTGTAGGAAGTAATAATTACTGCTGGTCGGGAGTTCGAACCCAGGCACAAGGCCATCCTGGACTTCAGAGATAGATAACCTAGTCTTTCATTTTTCTTCTACCTCGGTATTTTTTGTATACATCAGGCGACTTTAACTTAAAATTCATTCCTGTTTATGCGCGTGCGCGTGTGTGGATACGTACATTTGCATGTGTGTGGTCGGTATGAAATGCATATCTCTCTCTCTCTCTCTCTCTCTCTCTCTCTCTCTCTCTCTTTCAATAGCGTGTAGTGAGGTAGGCTGTAATGATTTTACATTTCGCGGCTATCTCGACCTGTATACGTTGCTTATCGAACACGGCCACAAAGTCTAGTGAATTTCAGATAATGTCAAAACTAAGTTGATTTTTTTTTTTAGTTAATTGTCATGGTCATATCGACTCCATTAAGGTTCCTGTGCAGCATAAAAAATCTAGTGAAGCAGTTCTCGCCCCCCCCTCTCTCTCTCTCTCTCTCTCTCTCTCTCCACATCTGCTTTGTGTGTAGACAAATCCGTAAAATCGGTCTGCAAGTAAAGGAAAACAAAAATACTAACATCTGCAATTGACACCCCTAAAATCTATACAATAAACTGAACGTACGTGCGTCCGGCTCGCTTCAATAATAACGTATGAAAATGTAATTTTTATTACAAAATAATGGAGAATTAATCTTAATAATAACCGATGAAGATAGCAAAGAAAGGAAAGCTTAATCACGTATGCAACTTTAAATCCTATGAGCAAAGGATCAGAGGCTTAATCCCAATAATATATGGTAATAAAAAAAAGGAAAGAATTTCTTTCACTTTTAATATAAATACAATTTTTTCCCTTTATTATTATTATTATTATTATTATTATTATTATTATTATTATTATTATTATTATTAAAACCGAACAAAGATAGATACAGATAGACATTATATATATATATATATATATATATATATATATATATATATTGATAGAAAGAGAGAGAGAGAGAGAAAAGGAAGCGTTGTGTATGTGTGAGTGCGTTGTATGAGAGAGAGAGAGAGAGAGTTTTGTTTTTCTTATCGATAAGTTTTGTTTTCTTGTATATATATATATATATATATATATATATATGATTAGCTTTTTTTTTTTTTTTTTTTTTTTTTTTTTTTAGAAAAAGAAATCCAGCAGAGTGCTCAATTAAAAGGAAAACCTGAAAACAAGAGCGTATTTATACTTTGTATTGTGTGTACAGAAAGTTGTTAGATGAGACAAGTTACTGGTACCGTCGGTTTCAAGCCCGATAATTAGGACCGTTTAAGATTTCCATATCAAGCTCTCTTCAGCCAATACTCAGCTCATATATATAAGTTTTGAAAATATATATGTCAATTAAGCTGCACAGAATTTTCCGCATTTCATCCTCGTAAAGATTCGTGAGGCTATTGCATGAAATTGATGTTGCTTTGTGTTTTATTTATTCCCTTAGTATTACGTTTGCTAGTTAGTCAATCAGATTCTTTGTTATTCACACGCCCATTTTTCGTAGCCAATGGGTGCGACTTTATCAGGCAAAGGTTTACTTAACCTCTCCATATATATATATCGACAAGCCCAATAAAAGAGTAATAAAAATTGAACATGCCAATGAATAATAAACAGTTACAAGCCTCCACCCCTTGGAAACACTTCAAATGAACTACGAAAATTGCCATTTTTACATCTCCAACACATTTGAAAATAATTTCTGACGAGGACGTTTCACAGAACGTCTGAAACGCGCGTAAAAACGATTTAAATGACTTAAAAACATTATTACAATGATCCAAACATAATTCTCAATGAAAAACCAAGACACGGAATAATAAAATAATGTTAAAAAATACACATTGTTGGTGACTACTCCCTTATTTAAATATATATATATATATATATATATATATATATATATATATATATATAATAAGAGAGAGAGAGAAAGAGAGAGAAAGAGAGAGAGAGAGACGGAGGGCAGAAAGAAAGATGGTTAATTTTGTTTTATCTTCTTTTATTTGTTTACTTCTAATGATGTGAACAAATGATAAGGAATTAACTTGAAAAGCGAAAGCGAGTGGGCGAAGTCTTCTAGTTTACAAATCAATACGTATAGTATACTAGTGAGGGGGGGGTCGTAAAATTCACTTAAATATATTTCAATTTGTCCAGATTTCGTATATATTATTAGAGATTCGTGATTTCAAAAGTTCTTTTAAATAATGTATTTGGGTGCCATCAGCTAGAATCAGATCAGAAAGAAAAAATTTAGCATTCAAAGCTGGTGACGTTACCACTGTACCAACGTGACACGCATATGAACTGATAAAAAAAACTAAGATGAATGTACAAAAAGTATAACGATTTATTTATTTCTTTTTTTAATTTTGACCCCTTTTGACCCCTTAAAAACTATTTTATGTCTTTTCAGAACGTTAATGGAAAAAAAGCAAATTCGCACAATTTTCTTATTTCAATTCAAGTTAGGCTGAAAAGTTGCTGAAACAGCTCGCGATATTAACGAAACCGCTACTGAGCGCACAGCACGATATAGGTTTAAGAAATTTCGTGGTGACGACAATTCTGTAGATGATGAGCGCAATGGTCAGTCATCGGATGTTGACAACGATCAATTAAGAGATTTCGTCGAAGCCAATCCATGCACAACTGTTCGAGAAATTGCTTCCAAATTAGACGTAACGTATACGACAATTTCAAACCACTTGAAAATTACAAATGGCGCCAGACTCTCTGTTGAACACGATAGGTTTGAGAAAAGGAGTTAAAAAAAAAAAAACTATACAAAATACTGTTAGAAACTCACTCAATATATATTACCGTGATATAAGCTGACATATATGCGGTGGGGTTTTAACAGTATTTTGTATAGTTTTTTTTTTTTAATTTTTAACTCCTTTTCCCAAACTTACCGTTTTCAACAAGGAGTCTGGAGCCATTTGTAATTTTCAAATACATCAGTAAACACTGTTTTTTTAGCTGAATAAACATGTTACATTAAATGAAAACACTAAAAAAATTATCCAGTTAGGTAGAAAAGTAACTTATCTTGCCTTTGATAACATTTATCTGTTATATATTAGTTATTTGACAACTTTTTCGAATCTATGTGTATAGTAATACAAACCCTGAATTTTTTTTTTTGACCCAGAAGCACCACCTGGCGACAGTTTAGTGAAACGCGCCAAGAAAAGATGGCTGCCATCCGCATACTGCATAAGTGCCTTTTGTTGTTTCGTGAACACAAAAAAGTATTAAAACTAAATTAATTTTTCTAAATAAAATATTTGTTTTAATAATTGATAATACAAGAAGTGTTTTCTCATTTTTTGTCTGTTTGAAATGTTAAAAAATAAAGTAATTTTTTTTTATAAATATATGGTTTCGTTTGTCGTGTCTTCCGTTCGGTTTCGTTACATAATCAACCGTATCCACTTCCGGTAGCTTGATTTTTTTTTTTTCCCGAACAGTGATCATGGACATTATTTTCTTGGAGGGGGGAGGGTCGTTTTAAAACTATCTACCTCAGTATTTTCTTCAATTTTCTATTTTTTGGCGATGATCAAGACCCCTAAGATATGATCCCCTCACGTCGGACATTATTTCTCATTCTCACGTAACACTCGACGCAACTTTTCTTTTTTTTTTTTTTTTTATTAAATAAACGCTTCAAAATAAATTAAACCGCTAACAACTTAGCCAGCCAGCTAGAAATATCGATTTTTTCTTTTTAAAAGCAGTAAATAAGTATAAATATTTTTAAAAATATACGGTCTGTAGTCTCGTTTTTAAACAGAATAAACGTTTTAAAATAAGTGAAACCACTAATAACTTAGCCAGTTAGGTAGAAAACGGACACTTAGAAAATCGATTTTATTTTTTTAAAGACAACCGTAAACAAGTAAAAATATTTTTTTAAAAAATATTAGGGGGGATATAGTCTCTTTTTAAAAACAATATCTCCTTCAAGAACGGTCATAAAATGTGTTTTTAATCTATATTTATTCAATAAGGGACCAGTTTTCCTACTTAGCAAAAAGGGACGAGTTGCCGGGTATGGTTGTTTTTGTTTTACGGCATATCAACACTTTTCAGGTTATTTAATGCCGAATTCAAAGATTTTGAAGAACAATTTTTTAATAGAATATAGTTGTTGTTTTCAAGTCGGTTTCTATTCAACCCATACTTGGGACCCTAACAGGTACTACCACTCCGGGTCAGAGTGGACCTGGGAGCAATGGTAATTAAAGGGTGGCTCCAGGCTCCACACTCCCCAAAGCCCGCCAAATGGAGCCTCATCACTGGATATAGTTTACGGTCATATCCAGGAGTCCTGGATATGACCGTAAACTATATCCAGTGATGAGGCTCCATTTCCAGGACCTGCCGGGTATGAGTTTTCTGGGACGAGATTTCCTAATTCACACACACACACACACACACACACACACACACACACACACACACACACACACACACACACACACACACACACATTGTGTGTGTGTGTGTGTGTGTATGATGAGAGAGAGAGCTTCGAAACTGAAACAAAACACCTAATACGCTGCGAGAAAGGGGTAAATTAGTTGTAAACGAAACCAAATTAACGAAAATATGACAAGATATATACCCCCTCTCTCTAAAAAAAAAAAAAGAAAAAAGAAAAAAAGAAAAAGAGAAAAAGAAAAAAGAAAAAAAAAAGAAAAAAACCCGAAGCCTCTCCTCCTCTCATGTACATAGCCCATTAAGCACACGAAGTGCTGTGTTAATGGCTTCCTAGCTGGATTATCAAGGCGTCACAGTTGAGCGAGCAAGAGGCAGTTCACTTTTGGGTGGGCCATGTCTTCCGTGACATAGTACACGTTCACTTTTGATGGTTGTCGCTACGCGGACTTTCTTTTATTAATTCTAACTGTTTTGCTCTCGTTTTTGTTTGTTGGTCTGATTAAAAAAAACAACAAAGAAACAATAACAACAACGAAAGAAATGGTTAGAATCTTTGATAATAGTTTGGTTCTGCAATAAATTCCTTACACGACGATGTCAAAGATTACACATGATTAAATTAACTTTCCCACTCTTTCTCACTCTCTCTATATATATATCTTACACACACATACACACAGAGCCGTATATATATACATATATATATATATATATATATATATATATATACATTAGCAGTTCAGTCCGGGGTTTTCTCAGGCCCTATGTATGTACTGTTCATAACTTTATCTGCATATGTGTGTGTGTGTATATATATATATATATATATATATATATATATATATATTAAAAAGTTTGACTCATGTCTAGGCAACCTACATCTAAAGTTTCAAGTGTTTAGATCCAAAATTGGCGGAGAAGTTTTGTAGAGTGTGGAAAGGTCAACTCTTTCAACTTTGAACTCTTGGCAGTCAAATTTTTGCCCAAAAACTGATTAAAAAGCTTGCTGTATGTTTGCATTACCTTTTTGTAAAATTTCAAATCTTTAGACCCAAAATTAGCTGAATAGTTTGCTAGAGACCACAAAAATCAAATCTTTTGAACTTTGATCCCTTGGCAGCCAAATTTTCAGCCACAAACCGATTAAAAAGCTTGCCCTATGTCTGAATACACTTTAAGAAAAATGTCAAATATTTAGACCAAATCTTGGCTGAGTAATTTGGTAGAGACCGGAGATCAATTTTTGTAAACTTTCACCCCAATTTGATCCCTTAAAATTTATGTGTTTGGGCTCAAATCAAATTAAAAAGTTTGATCTAATATTTCAAATGTTTTGACTCAAAATATGGCGGAAGATTTCGTTAAAGTTTTCGAAGGTCAAGTCGTTGAACTTTAACCTCTTGACAGCCAAATTTCTGTCTGAAAGCTAATTAAAAAGATTTTCCCAAATCTCAATACCCCTTATGTCAAATCTCGAGTCTATAGACTGAAAATTGACAGAGTAGTTTGCTAGGGAAATATAAACACACACAGACAATTTCACTTTTATAGATATACTAGCAGTTCAGACCAGCTTTTCTCGGACTATGTACATAATGTGCATATGTATGCATATAATTAAATTTTGACTCATGTCGAGGTAACCTACATCTAAAATTTCCAGTGTTTAGACCCAAAATTGGCGGAGGAGTTGGGTAGAGTCTAGAAAGATCAACCCTTTCAACTTTGACCTCTTGGCAGCCAAATTTTCGCCAAAAAACAATTAAAAGCTTGCTGCATGTCCGAATACCCTTTATGTAAAATTTCAAATGTTTAGACCCAAAATTGGCTGAATAGTTTGCTAGAGACTGCAAGGTTCAAATCTTTGGAACGTTCACCTTTTGGCAGGCAAATTTTCGGCCAAAACCCGATCAAAAAGCTTGCCCAATATCTGAATACACTTTATGTAAAATTTCAAATGTTTAAACGAAAAATTAGCGAGTAGTGATTAGTAGAGTAATTTGGTAGAGAACGCAGAGGTCAATTTTTTTTTTATTTTTTTTTTTTTACTTTAACCCCAATTTTAACCCCTTAACATTTATTGAAAATTTCACATTTATATTGGCAATATTCACTTTTATAGATATATAGATAATATTCACTTTTATAGATATATATGTTACAGAATATCAGAATATATCAAATATGATGCCATCGGTTTCGAGCTCTTACTGTTTTAGAAGACGAAATATAATGCAATGTAAGAAATTTACCGTTAGCCTTCCTCAGCCATGTTTTCATTTTTTTTTTTTTTTTTTTTTAACGTGCCTGATGAAAGTAATGGTGGTACTAGTGCACTTATTGATCCGTGCTGAAATAATAACGTTATTATTTAAAAATCCATTCTTAACATGGGGAGGGGAGGGTGTTTTTTTTACCTATTCTGTACTTTAACCTTACAACTGAAGAAAAAAAAAATATAAAACTTCAGTAAGCTTTGGAAATACGATTAACAAAATAGCGCGGTTCAGTAAGTGCTTAAGCATCGTAATGGTAAGTTGTTTTCGCTGTATTATGTCGCGTTATCTTACATCGTAACAGCCTGAAACCGATGGTATCAATGTGTTCTGCTATTCTCTAACACAATAATTACTATTGGAAACTACTGGGTCCTTCAGCCTCACTTTCTTTCTCACTTTCAGCCGGAACTTTCTTCAGGGAGAAACTTTATTCTCCTCTCACCGTTTTCTCTGCTTGAGCAAAAGCACAGTCGCTTATCCGTCAGGGCTCGGCCTTTTATTCCTCTCCAATCTTCCAGTTCTTCTGTGCATCGACAACAAACGGAACAAACTTTCTGCCTTTCGGAGATTAGTGCATTAGAAGAATTACGACTCACTACAACTATTAAATAATTGAGCATTCTGATTTCTTTCAAACGAAACCAAAAAAGGTCTCCCCCCCCTCTCTCTCTCTCTCTATATATATATATATATATATATATATATATATATATAGTGACCAGGCAACGCCACAGGGGAGACAACCAAAGCAGCAAAACTGAAATCGGCCTGCAGGACACTATATATACAAATGTAGCCAAATTTGGGCATATTTTATTGGTTTATAAATAGAACTCCTTTTTTTCCAAATTGTCATAAAATTTTAACCACAGGATAGTATTATAATCTTCAAAAAGCCTGTAGATTTTCATGTAGTTTCGTCCCATAGAACCAAAGATATGAGCATTTCAATATTAGATTTGGCTACCAGTGTGTGTGTGTGTATATATATATATATATATATATATATACTTTTTATTTGTTTTTACATAAGCAGTAATATATTGCTACACAGTCATGAGGTTGTATCGTCTTTAGTTACTAGTAACTAGCTGACCGAAACATGCTCATGACTGTGTAGCAACATATTACTGCTTATGTGAAATACTTCGGTATTGAGCACTCTTGTATTAACCTCGTCAAACCCTCATGGGTTATTTAACCTCTGAAAAACAACATCAGATTATAATGGTAGTTTAGTTTCGTTTCCTAGAAGTACATCCACTGAAAAAAAAAACATGTCTCTAATAAAAGTGCTCAATGGATTAACAGAGCATATTGAATTCATTTATACAAACAAATGTTTACATATGTGCATACATGTTTCTGTAATTTCCCGTTTCAGAGAAATCAAGTCCTTAGGCCAAGGATATCGCTTAAAAATACGCTCAATATACAAAACTTTTTATACCAAACGTTCATTTAATAAATACACACACACGCACGCGCATATATATATATGTGTGTGTGTGTGTATGTGTGTGTGTGTTTGTACGCGCGCGTATATTTACGTATAATATGTATATATGTATGTATATATATACATGTTTATATGTCTATATATATGTATGTGTGTATGTGTATGTGTCATATATATATATATATATATATATATATATATATATATATGTGTCATATATATATGTGTGTGTGTGTCTGTATGTGTGTGTGTATGGAGGGTAATTAAACCATAAATTCACATATGCATGTATGTTTATCTCTGCATTCTTGTATAACACCCTAACCTTATCTATACCCCCCTCTCTCTCTCTCATTGACTATGTTTCATTCAATTTACTTTCTTCATGTGAGTGCGCGCGTGCATATTTGTGTATGCGTGTATAGGTGTGCATGCCACACCCTCTTCACATTATTAACGATGTGGGAAAACATAGGAACGAGTACAAAGCAAAACACGTTCAAGGCAGAAAGAGGGAAAATAGCAAGACAGAACAACATACCAAGACAAACGCTTCAATGAGAATGTTATATATATATATATATATATATATATATATATATATATATATATATATATATATATATATATATATATATATGTGTGTGTGTGTGTGTGTGTGTTTATATTCCGAGTACCACGGTTTACCTCGACCTGGGTGGGAACAGCAAATAATTGTTGTTAAGCGATGGCTACAATGTTTGACCCCTCCCTCTCTCTTACTTCATTAAAAAAATTTCTTTTCATTTTGTTTCCGCTGGATTTTGACGTGGCCTTCTCTTTTAGAAGGCCGTTCACTTGAGTTTCTTTTATTTTCTTCTGACGTCACCGTGGTTGGTGCAAACCGTCGCCTAACGAGATTTTGCAATACCTTGAATGAACAGCTATATCAAACGAGGTTCTCTTATGTTTTTTCCTGCTGACGCTCACGATTAGGACCACACTATTGAATGAAAAAAAAAATACATAAATAAAACGAAATGCTTATCTGGAGTACTTTAAATTCTTTGTTAAATAATTTTCTGATCGCTAATTTGCAGATCGATAACAGAAATTCTTAGAAAATAATGGCCTCTATTTTGTGGATTAGGGATTCAATTTTCGGTCTACAGACTCAAGATTTGACATAAGGGGTATTGAGATTTGCGAAAATCTTTTTAATCGGTTTTCGGTCAGAAATTTGGCTGTCAAGGGGTCAAAGTTCAACGATTTGACTTTTGAAAACTCTACCAAACTTCTCCGCCAATTTTTAATCTAAATACTTTAAATTTTAGATGTAGGGTCCTTGGACATGGATCAAACTTTTAAACTTTTATTGAGCCCCCAAAATATAAATGTTAAGAGGTCAAATCTATTCAGCTAATTTTAGGTCTAAACATTTGAAATTGTACATAAAGGGTATTCAGACATGCAGCAAGCTTTTTAATCAGTTTATGGGCAAAAATTTCGCTGCAAAGAGGTCAAAGTTGAAAGAATTGAACTTTGCAGACTCTACCAAACTTCTCCGCCAATTTTGGATCTAAACACTTGAAATTTTAGATATAAGTTACCTGGGCACGAGTCAAACTTTTTAATATGTATATACATATGCACATAAAGTTATGAACAGTACATAGGGACCAAGCAAAGTCGGACTGAACAGCTAGTGTTGCTATAATAATCTCCATCTTTCCATTCCAGATGACAAAACTGAACTGCAAGTTTTGATTCCTTTCTTCTGGAAGCGAGATCTTTTAAACAGGATACCCGCATACGAGATTTGTGCTGTCGAAGGTGAGCGAACAACTACATTTGCGTCGATCTCAAAGTTCTACAAGCCTTTCGATTCTGGCAACATGAGTCTTGGAGATAAGCCTTGCTCGGGACGGCAGTTGAATGATGGAGATTTGCAAACCGGGTTGGACATTGCGCCTACATCGATCACTCGAGAATTGGCTGAGGAGTTTGGAGTTGGCAATTCGACAGTTCGCCAACACAAAAAGCCGCGCCAAGAGCCACACGAGTTTACCGAAACACAAGCCAACAGACGAGTTGACATTTGCGTCAATTGCTGTACAATCCATTGGACGAGTGTTTTTGTAAGTGCATTGTGGCGTGCGACGAGAAATGGGTCTCTCTGGTTCAGCACAATCGAGGCAAGCGATTGGTTCAGAAAGAGCAAGAGACACCGCCGGTTTCAAAACAAGATCGATTCAGCAAGAAAGTTATGTGATGCGTTTTGTGGAACTGAAATTGGTTCCGAATGGTCTTGCCATTAGTGCTGAACTTTACTGGAAGTAACTAGAGCAGGTCTACGAAAAGTTGAAGCAAAAGTACCCGGCTATGATCAACCGAAAGTGCACTTTGATACAGCAGGACAATGCAAAGCCACGCATCGGCAGGAAGACCAAAGACAAGTTTGAAGAGCTGGACGGCGTTGAGGCTCTGCCATATCCAGGCTACACTTGACAGAGCTCCATCAGATTACGGCCTTTTTCGTTCAATGCAACATATTCTGAAAGGCTGTCGATTCGATTAGTTTGATTAAGAGTCCATGAGCAAAATAAATGTATGTATGCATGTATGTATGTATGTATGTATGTATGTATGTATGTATGCATGCATGTATATATGTATGTATATATATATATATATATATATATATACGGGAGCCCTCTCCACCCCAATACACATATACACACACGCAAATATACACAGTGCTAGTTGGCCGTTGACCCAGAAAAAAGAGTTCAAAAAGAGTTCATTCGCCGTGGTGAAGGCAACCTTTATAGGAGAAGCAAATCTCTGATTTAAAAAACCATAAAGCGGAAGACCATTACCCGCATTAAGCTGGTCTGCAGTTTAATTTGTTTCTGGCTATCTTACTCTTGCTTGTTGCTGGATCTCAACATTTTGAACCGAGAGAGAGACTTAGCTGTCGTACAAAGCTAAGACTCTGTAACATCATCTGTGTATAGATACTCCCTCAGGCATTTGGCCTTATGAATTTTAAATGTCTGAGGGAGTGGCACTCGTCTGACAAGACGTCGCAATAATCATGTATGTATGTCAGTCAGTCAGTCAGTCAGTCAGTCAGTCAGTCACACACACACACACACACACACACACACACACACACACACACACACACACACACACACACACACACACACACACACACACACACACTTTAATTCATCTCTCCATTACGTTGAACTATTAATGTCATAATTTACACCATTATATATATTATTAAACATTTTACATGCATAAATATTTAATAATAAAAATAAATAAATACACCCCATAAAAATAAGGGCGATATATTCATATATGTATAAAATCATTCCAAAACGAGATGCATGCTATCATAAAAACCTTGCTATCGTAAAAAACCTTGACACCTCAAAAGCATGTGGACCCGATCTTATCCCAGCTGTGCTATTAAAAAAGTGCTCAGCCGAAGTAGCTCCAGTTCTCTCCAAACTCTACAACAAATGTCTTAATGAAGCTTGCTTTCCGGGCTGTTGGAAAACTGCTTCTGTTGTACCAGTATTCAAGAATTCTGGCGAAAGGACAGACCCATCAAATTATCGCCCCATTAGCCTCCTCCCACTTTTTGCCAAAATATTTGAGACCATAATTAACCATGCTCTAGTCCATCATCTTACAGATGCTAAACTACTGACTGACAAACAATATGGATTTAGACAAGCCCGTTCCACAGCAGACATCCTCACCGTGATCTCTGAACGTATATACCAATCACTGGACAAAGCGGGGGAAGGCAGAGCGGTAGCTCTAGATATATCTAAGGCTTTTGACAGGGTATGGCATGAGGGTCTCCTCAGTAAAATCAGATCATACGGTATCACTGGTAGAATACTTAACATAATTAAATCCTTCTTAGATAAGAGAAAAATCCAGGTAGTCCTCGACGGTCGCACATCTAAACAATATGATATAAATGCGGGAGTGCCCCAGGGTTCTATCCTTGGACCTCTATTGTTCCTGATATTCATAAATGACCTCCCCGACAACATTGCCTCTGAGATGGGTATATATGCTGATGACACTACACTCTATGGCAGACACGACAGGAAGACGAATGAACACATTTCTAAAGAAATGGCAGAAACACTAGAGGAAGACCTCCAATCTGTAGTGGAATGGGGACAAAAGTGGTTGGTCGCGTTCAATGCTGCCAAGACTAAACTAGTTTCATTCAATAATTACAAGAAACCCTCTCTACCACCAATAGCAATGGCCAACGACTCTTTATCTGAGAGTCCATCTTTCAAACTCCTTGGCCTAACGTTCACAGGAAACATGAGTTGGAACAATTACATTGAAGGCATTGCCAGGGCCGCTGCAAGAAAGGTAGGCTCTCTCTACCGTGCTAGAAAACTACTAACACCCGAAAGTATCCTGTACCTCTATAAGGCCACCATTCGCCCATGTATGGAGTATTGCTGCCACATCTGGGCTGGTGCATCTGCTACTAGTCTCTCGCTCCTTGACAAGGTTCAAAAGAGAGTCGCAAACCTGATAGGCCCTGAACTGGCATCTAAGCTTCAGCCTCTGTCCCATCGACGAAATGTTGCATCCCTCTGCCTTTTCTACAAGTATTTTAGTGGTGAATGCACTGATGAACTGCAATCACTTGTGCCCCCACGACGCGAGCACCCTCGACAAACCCGACAGGCTACTAGATCCCACCCCCACACTGTAGAGGTCCCTAGATGTAAAAGATCTTTTTACTCCAATAGTTTCTTCCCCAGAACCGCAAGACTCTGGAATTCCATTCCAGGTCCCTGCTTCCCCAACAGTACTGACGTGCAGAAGTTCAAGTGTAACGTTAACCGACACCTTGCTGCCCAAATCCCTACATAGTACCCCAGTAGTTGTTGCCCCTGATAGTAGCCCCCTACACCAAAGTGGCAATTTGCCTTGTTTGGGGTGAAAATGTAATAAAAAAAAAAAAAATAAAAAAAAATTTAATTCACACTCATAAGTTGTTATTCTTTTTAAAGTAGATCTTACACGTGTTTCGTTGAATAGCGAAGACCACTAAACAACTCCACAGAGACAGATATATGTTCCTAAACAGCTTTTTTTTTTGTTCGTTTTAATATTAAATGTTAAGGGATTTGGAAAATATAAAAGCTAAAAGGAAATAGAGATATGCGACGTCTTCAAAAACATTAAAACAAAAATATTAAAAATACTTACTAGATTTATCGGATGTATATATCCATGCTGTGGACCTTCCACTTCTTCAGTGTCTAATATTTGTCGTAGATGAGCAATGTAGCTCGCCGCCAGCCGCAAAGTGTCGAGCTTTGATAATTTCGTGTCGGGCGGAACCCAAGGTAACGTCGTTTTTAGCTTCGAGAATGCCTTGCTGAGTACGCGCATGCGTGCACGTTCCCTTGCATTTGCGGCGCTTCTTTGAACAGGTTTGTGTCTGGTGGGTTCCATGTCAAGACTGTCGCTGTCGATATCCATGTCTTTCCGCCGCCGGGGCATAGTTTGACTCGATACTGTCGTACAGAACAGTGAGAGAAAAGAAAATGGCCACAGTCGTCTGCCACTACGGAAAATGCCTATAAGGAAGGTCGATCGGCGATCATTGATAGGCGTTCGACAAAAATTCAGTCATGCGTCATGATATCTGCAAACAAAAAGAAGAGAAAACAAAGAAATTGCGTTGAGTAGATCTATATACCAATATCAAGGACGTTTATTCGTCTGTCTGTTTTACGGATAATCAACCGTTAGAAGTAGCAGCAGAAGTTAATGTTTTTAACGAATTCTTTTCTCGATTGGACGAAAGCAGTTTCTTCCTACCAATTACGAGTACCAAATATGAGATATTCATTCCCAAATCTCGTGCATGATAGAAAAGCCAAACACAGCATTTTTTTTCTTTCTGTTTTTCACAGTATTCTTCTTCCCTGGCCAACGCGTGAGCGCATATAACAATCCGACCTGACCCCTTTGGGATCAAAAAGCTCTCGGGAAGTAGCGCATACGTTACACAAGATTACTAAGTATAGCGACAACATCTCATCTCATCTAAACAATCTCATGTACACAGTGTGTACAAAACAAGTTCGTTTATATTTGTGGTATTATTGACACCCTTCCCAAGTGTTAGGGAGTAAAAAGGATTAAAAAATATAACAAAAAGGCACTTGTACACTTTAATCAAGACATTAAAAAAAAATGAACATATCGAAAAATAGGTTATATTTTACATATCCGTTTTCGACTGAGGATCTCTGAAAAAAAAAATTCACTTAATTTGATCGAGTAGTATTTTTTTTTACAGCGGAAAAACACGTTTTATGAGAGCGCAATGAAGGTAGCCATCTTTGAATTTTTTTAAAACGCCACGGGGAGATAACTCAGTTTAAAGCGCCGACGCTCCCTCCCCATCTTAAATACTAGCTATTCTTCCTTAAAATGGAAACATGACTACCTTTTGTTCGGTATCATAACAAATTGTCTTTTCGCTGTAAAAAAAAAAAAAAAAAAAAAAAAAAAAACTACTTGATCAAATTAAGTGATTTTTTTTTCCGGAGAACTTCATTCCATAACGGATACGTACAATATAACCTTTTTCGATATTTTCAATTTTTAATGTCTTGATTAAACTGTACAAGTACCAACAAAAAAAAAAATAAAAGGAAGTAGTTTATCAGTAACAGCAGTATAGGAAGTTGTTCACTGAGGTACACAAAAGAAAGCTAAAATAGGATTGTTAATCAAGGTGTGACAATAACGGGAACAAAAGCTTGATCGACATATTTTAGTGCTAGTTTTTACTGGTGGCAATGAGTTTTACGAGAGTTTACGACAGTTAGGGCCAGTTTACGGAAAGGCTTAGTAATTTATTTTTTGTAGATATCAAGTCACATTAGCGAAATATATTCTATTTTGTATACGAATAGTTTATAATTGCGTCTGAGGAGTAAATTTCGTAAATAAACAGGTGTAAATGAAAACTTCTATTTAACCTATGGATTGCGTCCTGACAGGTACTTCCAATTCCACGAAGTAAACCTGGGAGTAATAGCAAGTAACTAATGATCCTGCATTCGCTAAAAGTTACCAAATTTAAATTTCGCTACCAGATACCGTTTTGTGTCATAGGAAGGATGATTGAGGGTAGAAATTATATATATATAATATATATTTATATATATTTGAAAAAAAAAATTGGGGGGGGGTTACAGAATTTAATAATGGCTAAATACAGAACATTCAGCATGATGATTAAAAAAATAAAAAAAATGAAAATAAAGTTTAGCTAACCAGGTTTCGTTCCTCGCTCAACACAGCTAAATCGAGGAAAATACGATTAAAAAAAACAAAAAAAACGTCATGAATATGGCGGGGGTGGGGGGCGAAGCGAAAAATAAACGGGGGAAATATTACATAGAAACTAAATTAAGTCCTAAACGATTTTCTTTTTGCTTGCAAAGAGAAGGTCTCAAAGACTTAATAAAAATAGTTTCTAGACTTTTTAAATGAAAGGGCGAGTCCGACTTACTCAAGATCGTAAACATGTCAGCACTGAAATTCGTGGCACACGCATGGTTATATATATATATATATATATATATATATATATAGTAATTTATAAAATATATATGGCGATTTTATAAATTACTAACTAGCTCTACCTACGTATTGAGCACTTTTGAAGTAAATACTTAAAGTTTACGCATAAATCTATACTTTTGTATATTAATTTTATGTGAGTAAATGAAGTAGTGATATATATATATATATATATATATATATATATATATAAGTGTGTGTGTGTGTGTGTGTGTGTGTGTGAAAGTTTATAAAAGCCGAGAGCAATGTGGAAAACCGACATTTATGACGATACATTTTTTTCTTTTTAAGAAGGGGAAGAGTTCTCCCGAAATTAATTAAAGTTTTATACCACCAACGGACTTTATATACGCCGGACATGCCAGCAACTTGGTTTTCTGACGTTTGTATAGTGAGAGGATGAGTGAAAAATGAATAAATAAGTAGACATTTCGCTACCATTTTGCTACACGACCATTACCTGTCTATTTGCTTATTTTTCTCTTTACCAGCAATGCTTCAATTAAACTACCATTTACTAATATATATATATATATATATATATATATATATATATATAAGTAATCAATATAACATACGTTGAAGATAAAATATACGATATATCAGAAAATGAAATGTCGTGGAAACAGGAGGTATAAAAAAAAAGAAAAGAGAGAAAACAACTAATCCTCGAGTGGCCTTGATATGTGGCGACCCATTTATAAAAGGAATAAATAATAAAAAACGAGAGCCTTACCGGTTTCGTTCGAATCAACGAAAGTTTTGAAACAAAAACAAATGATTTTTTTCTGAAGACGTTCGTTGATCAAAACGCAACAGGTAATGCTCTCATTTGTTGGTTTTGATTTCTGTTTAATTTGTTTTTCCTTCTGTCTGTTTTTATTTTCACACATACGCTGAAAACTATGAATAAAAACAATTATTTTTGTAAATAAAAGTATAATTTCGGGCAAATAACCTTAAATATCTGAAAACCAAAGGTTATTAAAAAAAAAAAAAAAAAACATTAATACGGCGTGCTTTCAATAAGTTTCCAGACTTTTTTTCGTATGGGCACTTTTATTGATAGTAGACACATGACACTATTCCCCTTCAAAGTAATCTCCTTCGGATGCAATGCACTTGTACCGTTCCAAGCAACTTCTGGAAGGCCCCACGGAAGTCCTCGTGTGAGCGTGTCAACGATCCTCGCCACAGACTCTTCCATCTTCTCAATTGTCTTATAACCCCTCTAAGGTTTCCCTTTCTTTTCTTTTTCTTTTTTTTTTTTTTGTACAAGGTAGTCACCACTTATCAAGGCCCGGAAGCCACTCGGGGATAAGGGTTATTGTGTGTACAGTACGTTAGTGTTGGAGATTTGATAAAGTGTCTTCATCAGGAATTTGTTCACATTGGACTTGAAGATAGCCAGGTTGTAATCAGGCGGGAAACAGGCAGCCGGAACAGAGTTCCACAGGCGTGCACTTCTAAGAAAGAAGCTTTCCTTGAGCTTGGGATATAACCAAAAGTCACAGAGAGCAAGTTCTGAACTATAAGGTGGCTGACTTGATGCCCATCTTGGTTAAATAATCTATGACTTTTGTAGAAGAAAATTGCTTTTGTTTTTGACTTTGCAGAACATGATTGAGTTTTGCAAAGGGAAACACTGACGTCAGTGTTTGGTGCATTTTACTTCAGGAAGCTAATATCTCCAGACAACCTGATTTGGTAACACTAATAGTAGTAGTAGTAGTAGTAGTAGTAGTAGTAGTAAAATAGAAGGACTTAAAAAGGTGGATTTTATTGTGATGGGGCAGGTGAAACACCTAGCGCAAGGGTGTCCGAGTTAGTTTAGTGTCAAATCCAGAATTAAGAAAACGGGGTAGAAGATGGAGAGAAATATCGGAAAGAAATAATTAAAAAAAAATAAATAAAAAAATAAAAAAATAATTTAACTACAAAAAATGGAAAATTAAGACGAGGAAATACGACAAAAGAAATGGAAAGAGATTGAACGCAAAGAAGAAGGAAAGAAAATGAATTAGCGACAATAGATTAATAAGGGAGAGGAGCAAGATGTGAAAGATGGAGTCAAAGAGAAGAAGAAGAACAGGAGAAAGTGGAGGAGAAGGAGGGAGAGGAGGAGGAGAAGAGGAAGAAGGAGAAGAAGGTCACTCTTCTAGACAAAAAAAAAAAAAAAAAAAAAAAAAAAAAGAAAAGAGAAACGTTTCGGCCGTGGCGTGGCCTAAACATTAAAGGTCTTTAACAAGTTTTCGATGTCAAATTAAGATAAAGTGATGATTAATTTCGTGAAGTTTGTTATCTTAAAGGGGATTATGAGAAAACGGCGCGTGAATAGTAAAGGCTGGCTCTACGTGGCAGCTGACTCCGCCCCCCTCCATCCTCTTACCCTGCAACAACCACTACTCGCTCCCCCCTGTACCCCTACACACACCCGCTTCGTTCGTACCCGATCGTGGTCGTGTCCTATCCCAGCGTCAACTTGAGACTCATCATGCACTTAAGATACGACCCAACCACGAAAGATAAGCTCCAGTTATCTCCCTTTTTTGATGGCGAGGGTGAGGGGGAGATGATCCACTGTCACGTTGGACATGGGCGCCTCGAGCTGTTGCACCTAACAGATCCCCAATTACCGGACCGAGCCACAGACTAGTACTGGGTCATAGACTAATAACAGATCACACAAAAATTAATTAACAGATTTTAATGTTTACATTGATTTGAATTCCTTTGTTTGGTAATAGTCAGCTATCGTATTCCCTAATTTCATGTGTGGCGTTATTGGAATCGGTAAAAAGGCTAACCAGTACTTTCGCTAGTTTTGGTATTCAATATTTGTATTTGGAAGCGATTAATTGTAATGAAGTATATATAAAAAAAAAAAAAAAACTTCGACGACTTACGGAGAACCCGTTATTATGCCGAAACTGTTAATACCAAATGATATTCAACATTAGCTCCTCAAATGATCATGTGTTAAAATCCACACGGATGGCGTCTTTTAAGTTAGTTGCATAGACACCGTGGAGAGGTCACACCTGGAAAGACAGGTAAGGTGTGGCCACGGTTGGCACGAATTTGATTATATGAAGTATTTCGTAGCTCGTTAAGAATTAATAACGAACGCCGGGCGAGACAAACAGTAACGTCCAGCTGGTGCACTTTGCTTTATAAAAAGAAGAGAAAAAAGAAAGAAAGAAAAAAAGAAGAGAAAAAAAACTAGATGATAAAACTGAAGATGTGGCTTGGAGAAGGCGGAAAATTATTAAAATTAGAACACAGAAATAGCAAAAAGAAACTTTTTTTCCGGGGGGGGGGGCGTGTAGGTTAGAATAAACGGCCAAGAAAGAAATCTTTAGGGGAATGAAGAATCACAAAAATAAGACCAGATAAAATTCCTTAATGATCAGAACCTTATTTTCTAATACCCCCATATATATATATATATATATATATATATATATATATATATATATATATATATATATATATATATATATATATATATATATAAATTTATAAAATATATATGGCGATTTAGCTCTACCTCCGTATTGAGCACTTTTGAAGTAAATACTTCAAGTTTACGCATAAATCTATACTTTCGTATAAATTTATGTGAGTAAATGAACTAGTTTATATATATATATATATATATATATATATATATATATATATATATATATATATATATAGATAACTACTTCATTTACTCACATAAAATTAATATACGAAAGTTTAATCGCCATATACATTTTATAACTTATATATATATATATATATATATATATATATATAACTTACTATAATTATTAAATACCTACAGACACTAGTGTTTCATCCTTTCGGGAATCTTTAGTGCAGGGTGTCACTATCAACACCAGTCAATAGTTTCGAACCCGGAGAGAGAAACTATATATATATATATATATATATATATATATATATATATATATATATATCCAGGCTTGAGATGAATAAAACGAGGTTGTTAGATAGTGCTTGATAACAAGAGCAAAATATTTTTTTTATTTATTATTTATTCGAAAGTAAACAGTTACATTTACAGTTATAAAGAGCTCACTTTTTTCTTTTTTTTTTTTTTTAGCGTCAGATGGGTCAAAGTCGCCTGAGGAAGTCTCATTGACTGAAACAGATGGCTGTTTGTAGCGACCAAATGTAACAGTTTACCTTCTAATGAAGATATATATATATATGTGTGTGTGTGTGTGTGTGTGTGTGTGTGTGTGTGTGTGTGTGTTAGAGAGAACTTGATACTGGATCCGATTGTCTAAGGTCTCTCTGTATATGGATTTGTCAGGGCAAACTGGCATGAGGATGCTTTTCCATAGGAGTAAACGTTGACTAAATATTCACAACAGTTTTTGCGATCCAAATACATCTCGGTATAACCACACTGGCTTTTACAAAGGACGGTGTACCTTCTTCAAGTGATGATACTTTAAATAACATCACGAAACCGGATGCCTCACCAGACTAAATGTATACTTTTCCTGATATTCGGAAAGACGAACAGACCACAAGACATATGCACTATAACATATTTAAATGGTCAATTGAAGCGAGGAAAATTCTGAACTTCTTTATTAACTACGTGTTTGAGATGTAATGGAGAACTTTAATAATAATAATAATAATAATAATAATAATAATAGAATATCTATGTAGCTCATATAGAGCTAGAGTGTTAGCCTTAGGACGGTCACCCGCTTGATTTCTGAGAACTTCGACTGAAGTAAAATGAAACAATTAGAAGCCTACATTTTCTAATTTTAAAAAATTATTAATACGAACTTCGTAATAAACTTAGTCATCAGTATGTGAGCGACTAAATAAAGGTTAACAAATTTGCATATTCATTTGAAAACGAACTTTTATTAAATTATTCTTTTTCATGGTGTCTAATGTGATGAGTTTCATGCAATTATTACACTCAATTCTATGCATATTTTTTACATTGTGCATAATTGCGTTGCATTTAGGATGATAAAGTTCTAGTACACGAACATGTATTCACACACACACATATATATATATATATATATATATATATATATATATATATATATATATATAAATCTCTTCAGTCTCTGACAGGCCATGGATACCCACTGTAGGCGTGCCTGTGCGTGAAATTTTTCTGGCAGGAGGTGGGCAATCTCCAACAGCACCTCTCCTGAGTAGACATTGTTAAATACCAGTGGCAAGTGGAGTGTATGTACAGGACGACTGCAAACAAATGCCGAGATAAGCAGAGAGCACATACAGCGCCTAAAATTCCCAAATGGTCACCCATCTGGTACTAACCAGGCTCAACGTCGCTTAACTTCAGTGATCTGACGAGAACCGGTGTGTCAACGCGAATATATATGTGTGTGTGTGTGTGTGTGTGTGTGTGTGTGTGTGTGTGTGTGTGTGTGTGTGTGTGTGTGATATAGTCTGTATGTGTAAGAAACACATTTACCAAACTCCTGATTTTTTTTTTGTATACAGACTTAAAATTTGATATATAGGAAATTTAGACCTGTAGAACAATTGACCTGTGTAAAAACAATTGAACAACTGACCTGTGTAAAAAAATTTTTTAATTAAATTTGTTTTGGCAGAAGTAAGTCGATAAAACCTATTATTTCTGCACATGTGAAAGTATACATTCATAAGATGAAGTCGTTTAAATTTTAAATGTTCTTACCCATCTGTCGAACGGTAGCGACTAAGCCTGAAGCGCTACATGTTTTGGTTTCGATTCTCGCACTAAAATATTTTTTTTTTTGTGTGTGTGAAAAGTTTTGAAATTATTACTATATATTGGGTACTATATAATATTCAATAAAGAATTGACTCTGCAAAATGTGCATGAATTAAAATATCATATTTAAGCGTATTTTACGACCGGACCATGCTTGGGGCACTAATATATATTGGGTACAATATAATAATCAATATAGGATTGGCTCTATAAGAATAAATATGAAATATGCATGAATTAAAATGTCATATTCAAATATATTTTATGACCAGGCAACGCCGGGCAACCTGCTAATATATATATATATATATATATATATATATATATATATATATATATATATATATATAATTAAGTTCATACTTACATACACTAATGTTTAATGTTTAGGCAATCATCAGTGGAGGAAATGATTATTCCTGCTGGTCGGTAGATTCGGACCCAGTTAATAAACCCAACCTTGCCTTTGGGGGCTAGTATTTTTCCTCCCGATCACTGGGAATTAACTTCTACATGGAAGGTAATTTCGATACTTATAAAGTCATATAAGGGGGCTGTCATAATCAGTGGCAATGAAAGTATTCTACAGGAAAGAAGTTTGGAATAATGCATGAATACTAGTTGACCGATTTTTTCTCTACTGACCAAGTAGAGCTTCAATCTTCTTAAAGGGGCTTATATCTATAATAATTTTTCAATAAAAATTACTATTTTACACACACACACACACAATACTCAACCTGAAGATCTAAAGTGTAACCTTTCATCCGTCATCAAGTTTGCCATAGCATTCGCTGAAGAAGGGTAACACTTGGTATCTTTAGACATACGAACTGAGTTTCCAGTTGTTTTAATGAAACCGGCATCGCTGGATCTGGAAACTCACTCCGTAGATCTAAAGATATATATTGTAACTCTTCTTTATATATATATATATATATATATATATATTTTACTTCAACTTTGACCCCTTAACAGCCAAACTTCTGGCCGAAAACCGATCACATAGACTTTCCCAAATCTCAGTACCCTGTATATCAAATTTCGAGTCTGTAGACTGAAAATATACAGAGTTATTGCGAAGGGAAGTGTACACAGACAGACACACATACACGTTCACTTTTATATATATATAGACTAGCATTTCAGCCTGGCGTTGCTCGGGTGTTTGTATGTGTATGTTCAGCAAAAAAAAAAAAAGAAAAAAAAAGTGGTAGTAGGAAGGCAGGCTCGAACCCGTACCGCAAAGGAGGAAAAGAACGGGGGAAAAAACCTGACGCCTATGCTGTTTCGACCACCGCCAAACCGGAAGTGACATTTTTAAAAATTTAGGCTAGACAATCGAAAGGAAAGGATGACTTTAAAAAAACATCGGCGAAAAAAAGCGACTCCCCCTGTTTACCCAGTTTAGGGTGAAGATATTGTTTTTAGCCAATTTTTCGATATTTGTCATCTGAAAGGTTGAACTTCAAAGCAATACTGATCTTGAGAAAATCCGTCGCCTCTGTCGAAAGTGTTGACAGACATGCAAACATACATGCATACATACATGTATATATTGGTAACTAAAATTGTTCGACCCAAACCGATGAAAAAGCTTGCCTTATCTCTGAGTACTCTTTATGTAAAATTTCAAATGTTTAGACCAGAAATTGTCTGAGTAATTTGGTAGACACCGCAGAGGTCAATTTTTCTTTTAACTTTGACCCCTATTATGACCCCTTAACATTTATTGTTTTGGGCTCAAATCAAGCTATTAAGTTAGATCCATGTCCAAGGAACCTATATCTAAAATTTCAAGTGTTTAGACTCAAAATTGTCGGAGGAGTTTGGTAGAGATCTCAAAGGTCAAATCGTTGAACTCTGACCCCTTAACAGCCAAATTTCTGGCCGAAAACGGATTACAAAGATTTTCCCAAATCTCAGTACCCTGTATCTCAAATTTTGACTTAAAATTGACAGAGTTATTGCGTAGGGAAATGTACACAGACAGGCAGACACTTTCAGATATATAGACAGATAGGCTAATAGATTAAACAAAAATATATACGTATACATAAATATATATGGAAACAATATTTTGTTTACTGTAAAGATTTTACGCAAATATTATGCAAGTATAAATCATGTAGAATATCTGCATGAATATAATTACACGTAATAGTCAACTCTAGATGGTCATCCCATAAGAAAACCGAAAAAACTAATAGGGAATTACTTAAAATGAATGTTTAAAAGAATATGCAAATTAGCTAGATTCTTTGCTTGTGAATGCAATTGCACAACCCATATATAAGAAAATTGTATTTTCTTTTTAAATAAATAGAAAAGAGGGTTTTTGATATGAATACCAATACACACAAAAGAAAAACGAATTCATAAGAGTATAGATCGATAGATACTGTTATTTATATTAGTTTGAAGTTTACCATTGAGTATATCAGATAAACACTACATCCCTTTGATTTCATTATATATATATATATATATATATATATATATATATATATATATATATATATATATATCTGTGTGTGTACGTATATATATGTATGTATATATAAAGAAATAAGAAAAATAGATTATGAAAATAAAAAAATTTAACAAATTGTAATATGTATTACTCCATCAAATTCAAAAAAATATAACGAAAAATACTTAATACATTGATCTACAAAGATATGCACTTTTAATCAGAGGATGCATATTTATGAAAAAAATGAATCACTGGCTAGAATTAATTTGAAATATATATATATATATATATATATATATATATATATATATATATTTAAAAGAGTGTATCCATCAACAATTGTGGGTTTTTTTTAAAAGGTTTTCATCATATTTTTATTTTAAAATATTTTTATAACGCGTTTCGAGCTTAGGGTGTGCTCTCTTCAGATGTTTTCGTAAAAAGTTTTTCTTTAAAATGGGAGTTTGTAGAGTTACCTCCGCTGATATTAAATATGTTTTTCAGAGTGATGTGTGGTCTCAGACATTCTGACTCCAACTGTAAGTGTTCAAAGTGTTGGAACTACACAACCATCACTTTAAATATAAATATATATATATATATATATATATATATTTTGAATAAAAGGATTCATAATTTTTTAATTAAAAATCAGTTTCAAAAGGAAAAAAAAAAATCAATAGTCTGTACGGTCGTTTCGGAAACGATATTTAATTGAAATAGACAATATGTCTTGAACAATAATTTTATAAAGAGATTTTTAATATTTAAACAAGTATCCTCATCAGCAAAATAATTCGGGTGCGGGGTTTTAAAGACACCAAAATAAACCCCCATTTTAACCTCCCCCCATCCGCATTATTTTTTCCAAATTATGAATCATTTTACTCAATATTAAAATAACTCTAGGATAGCCATACCTATCGAGCTTATTACATATCTACATTACAGCGAGCACTGTTTTTTTCTTTTAATAGTATTAGTACATTTACTAATACATTAAAGTGAACTCTGCTCTTTAGAATCTAGGTCTAATTCCCACAAAATTAATATATATATATATATATATATATATATATATATATAGTGCTCCTCACCTTGAGTTGAGCATATTGAGAAGTGAAAAACGAATTACCATTAGCATATAAGCGACGCTCTTTGTGTAAACAAATCGAGCGGAGGTATTTCGGACGATATCAAAACATCGTTAAACTCACTACTCGTTCAAGCACCCGCCAATAGCGTAATGGTTAGAAGCCTTGACTGCCGTGTAAACGGTCGGGTTTCTATCCTGGCTTGAGGTAGTTGCCTGTCTAGCCGCACTGATGAGCTGTGAAACAGCGAAACAGTACTGTATGTGGATGACTATAGTGCTCCTCACCTTGAGTTGAGCATATTGAGAAGTGAAAAACGAATTACCATTAGCATATAAGCGACGCTCTTTGTGTAAACAAATCGAGCGGAGGTATTTCGGACGATATCAAAACATCGTTAAACTCACTACTCGTTCAAGCACCCGCCAATAGCGTAATGGTTAGAAGCCTTGACTGCCGTGTAAACGGTCGGGTTTCTATCCTGGCTTGAGGTAGTTGCCTGTCTAGCCGCACTGATGAGCTGTGAAACAGCGAAACAGTACTGTATGTGGATGACTATAGTGCTCCTCACCTTGAGTTGAGCATATTGAGAAGTGAAAAACGAATTACCATTAGCATATAAGCGACGCTCTTTGTGTAAACAAATCGAGCGGAGGTATTTCGGACGATATCAAAACATCGTTAAACTCACTACTCGTTCAAGCACCCGCCAATAGCGTAATGGTTAGAAGCCTTGACTGCCGTGTAAACGGTCGGGTTTCTATCCTGGCTTGAGGTAGTTGCCTGTCTAGCCGCACTGATGAGCTGTGAAACAGCGAAACAGTACTGTATGTGGATGACTATAGTGCTCCTCACCTTGAGTTGAGCATATTGAGAAGTGAAAAACGAATTACCATTAGCATATAAGCGACGCTCTTTGTGTAAACAAATCGAGCGGAGGTATTTCGGACGATATCAAAACATCGTTAAACTCACTACTCGTTCAAGCACCCGCCAATAGCGTAATGGTTAGAAGCCTTGACTGCCGTGTAAACGGTCGGGTTTCTATCCTGGCTTGAGGTAGTTGCCTGTCTAGCCGCACTGATGAGCTGTGAAACAGCGAAACAGTACTGTATGTGGATGACTATATATATATATATATATATAAAAGACAGTTTTTTGGTAAAAAAATAGATGGCATCTTCAATTAAATCAATCAATCATCCAATCAGCCAATTAATCAATTAGTTCCTGAAACTAATCCGTGAAGCTGAAAGAAGGATCTGGGATCCAAACATAAACGACTGAAATGGTAGACAGATTAACAACATTAGCATGTTATTTATACCAACCTGAAGAAATCAAGCACAGCAAAATTTAAAGTACGGTCCTTTCTAAGACGATTTAAAATATATGTTTTCTATATTACTTTATATAATTTCAATTGCTGTATTTTTTTTTAAACCCAAATCCTATTTACCCTGATGAAACGCACCTGGAGGGGGGGAACTTCAATAAATAAGATAAAGGTAAACTCAAAAGACAAAATGGTCCCCAATGATTTCCGCCCAACTGACACGCCTACAATTTCGTTTTTTTTTTCTTTTTTTCTAGATGGAGGAAGGTTGAGGCTGCTAGTGTACACCATCAGCCACGTGGGAATAAATGCGCTTCCCTCAGTGGCATCGCCGGCACGAGTCAGCTGTTGTACTGTAATATCATGGGCGTTTTGAATGCCAAAACAATAATGCGTTCATGGGAATTGCGATCCAGAACCGTTGAGATGTTGTCAGTTATTCAGACAGACAGACAGACAGAGACAGACAGACAGACAGACAGACAGAGACAGACAGAGACAGACAGAGACACACACACACGTTTGTGTATATGTGTGCGAACCTCGCATTATATATATTTATATCGCTGTTTGTTTGTAAATAAACAACCAACTCGAGCACTGTAAAAGCGGTGGGTGAATGCCTATTTAAATCGACATTTGAGGAGATCGTTTGAAAGGTCCCGCCACACTGAAGAGCTGTGATACAGCAAAACAGTACTGTATGTAAATCACTATATGTATACAAGTACATTATATATAGTTGAGCCCTATTAGGGAATCAAGAAACAGCTGTCAATTTTAGCGAAACGCAATCATTCTAACTTTCTGTTGTTGAATACTCTCTCTGACTACGAACTATGACATTTTACCAAAAATGACATTTATAAGTACTAAATTTCCTTCTAAGTGTTTAGTAGTTGTCGGTGACCTGTTAGCCTGCTAAGACAAGTGTGGTTTGTAAACTGAGTTCGAATCCCCGGACTAGCAATAATTATCATTTCTGACACTGATGATTGGACAGACATGAGGTACTAGGGTTGGTAGCTAATGAAATTGTTAATACTTATTTAAAAAGTAGTGTGTGTATATATATATATATATATATATATATATATATGTCGCCTCTGTATATTTCTACAAATATATATATATATATATATATATATATATATTTGTAGAAATATATTTTCTTATTATATATCAATCCTTATATAAGAAGCTCAATGTGATTACAGAGCAATATAGAGAATAAATGACAAAAAGTTATATTCCAAAATTCATGATGTTGACCATCTTATAATTTATTCCTTCAAATCAGTTGACTTATACAATTCTATAGAATTGACCATCGAATATAGAATTGTATAAGTCAACTGATTTAAAGGAATAAATTATAAGATGGTCAACATCATGAATTTTGGAATATAACTTTTTGTCATTTATTATATATATATATATATATATATATATATATATATAACGCCCACAAATATTTTTCTTGAAATTAAGATATCGATGTTTTTCAATGATCGCCATCTTGTTTTACTTGAAGAAAAAACATATTACACGCACTGTTTACTCATCTACCTAAGTTAACAAAAAACATGGCCACCACTAAAGATCATAACGGATTATATTGGAAAAAAGCGATGTCTTAATAACAAGAAAACAACTGGTTTTAAATGTGATATTCGTTTTTAGTAGACCCGAAACTATACGAGTGGTCATTTTAAAAGTGATTGTTTAGTTGGAAATTAACTGCAAATTCCTAAAATTTCATGGTTTCGTCCTTAATCCTTTTTTTTTTTTTTTTTTTTGTTTATATAACGACTATACTGTAATTGAACAAAGCAGTAAGCAAATTCTTACTTTTTGTTATGGGGGTGCTTATGCAGTTTAGCAAACATATTAAAAAACGAAGATAAAATAAAAAGATTTAAAAAAATCTACATGATGTACGTGCCCGTTGTGGAATGGAGTTTACATCAAAGAAAAATCGATTAATTTGATCAAGTAATTTTGTTTTATTTTACAGAGTAAAATAAAACCATTTTGCCAATTTCAGTTACGAAGAGGGGAGCGCAGGAGGAGATAAATCCAACTAATTCTTGAAGTTGGTCAAAATGCACATGAATTCTAATATTTTTATTAAGAAATTCTGAAGCGACTTAAAAAAACAAACAAACAAAAAAGAACAGAAAGAAAAAAGGAATACCTTAAATTATTCAAAATTGCCAAAATGATCTTGTCAAATTTTGGCAAACTTCAAGAATAATTCATATATACATATTAGTGTTGGGACAATTAAGAGGAATCGAAATCGGAATCGAAATATGTGAGGGTATCGGATTCGGAAAAATTTTACCGATTTTCCGATGGCAAAACGATTCTTTTAATTGCCTTTTATTTTTATTCGATTTTGTTTAAAGCAAAATCTTCCATTGCTAGTAATAATTATAAAATAAATATTTATTAATTTTAAGCCAGCAGTGAAGCTAAAATCGATAGATTCCCCCCCCCCAATATATTTTTACGTTTAGGAAAATATCTGCACATTTAACATTTCGACGGTAATCGGAGAAAAAAAATACAGCTAAATATTTAGAGATTTATAAAAAAATCGGAATCGAAAATTTAGAACAGAATCGGTAATTGTATCGGAAACACACACACACACACACACACACACACACACACACACACACACACACACACACACACACACACACACACACACACACACACACACACACACACACACACACACACACACACACACACACACACACACACACACACACACACACACACACACACACACACACACACACACACACACACACACACACACACACACACACACACACACACACACACACACACACACACACACACACACACACACACACACACACACACACACTTTTAATCACATCGATTGATTACTTGCTCTGGTTAGGCCCCAGCCCCAGCAGTGTACATGCTTCCCTTAGTCCAGAATACATTGTAGTCTACATTGCACTGATGAGAATCTACCGTTGATTTTATAAAAAAAAATATCTAAGTAATGGCTTCACTTCAAAAGTCAAGTATAAAGGTTCAAGTGTGCTCTAAACAAAAACATTCGTTTCGAACGCGCCCCTGTCTTATCAAAGAACCAACTGTTGATTTTATGAAATCATTTTTACATAATCTCTTGAATTAAAGTTTAACGTACAAGCGTCAAGTACCATGGCTCAATTTTGCTCCAAAAAGAAACATTCATTTCTAACGCGTTCATATCTTATAAGAGTAATTTATTTCTTATCAGTATTGATCTTGACGAATATTCATTATTTCAAAACGGAATATTACTATAACAGTAAATTATACAAGTTGTTATTGCCCACTAGGAGTTTTCACACAGGCCATCATCAAAGATTTATCTTTGAAAACAACCTGTGGTGTTCTCTGGGGGTTGAGTGACAACAAGTTTCCCCAAATGCTCACCACTTTTTTTTAATAACCTTTGCAAATTAGTTGGCGTTATCGAAATAGTTGTTTACCATTGATCTCTCGTTAGTAGCGATCATTGGTTTTCACCTGGACATTGGGTGGCAATAAGGCTTGCCAAGGTCCCTGTTCTCTTCGCACTCATCCAATTGAAGTCTGGTTAGTGCTTTCTCTCCTATGTCTTTTTGTCCTTCTCGGCCCTTATCACTTGTTTAGTGTAGCACCAGTTCATGGCGATTAAAAAAGGGAGCGGAATGTAGTATCTGTTCTGATGATTCACTCCACTTTTTTGTCTCGGTTAGTGAAGGAGAAATCCTTGATGACTGATACATTTTTTTATTATTTTTTTTTACTAACCAGAGTACCCCCTTTTTGGGCAACTGGTCCCCTCCCCCATTAAAAACCGACCTTGTGTCTAACTCTTCCCTCGTTGGGAGGCAAGCAAACAAAACAAACAAAAAAGCAACAACAACAAAACATGTATGTTCTTGCAACAGCCGTCTACGATGGAGTTATCCTACTAAAACCACTTGTATGAACGTTCTAGTTTATCTATATAACATTTCTCTTAGTTTGTCTGTCTGTCTTTTCCACGTTTTATCAGAAACTACTGAACCGATCTGGCTGGAAGTTTGTATGGACCTTTGTAATGATAAGGTGCAGCGAACGTTATGGTATCCGTTCGATGTGAAGTAGTGATTAGCAGAGTTATACTGCCACAATTTTAAATAAATAAGAAACAGATTCTTTTTTTTATTTCAAGAATATTTACTCTAGAAAGTTTCACGAAAACTAATGGTACGATCGGGCAGAAATTTTGTATAGATCTTTGTCATGATAATGTGCAGCGAACGATGTATTATGGTATCCGTACCAGGATTAATGTGGATTAGTATTTAATGCAACAGTTAGCACAAATTTAACGACATCTAATCATCAATTTGGCATAAAACACTAATCGTAAGTCAACGGTCTATAACTTTTGCCCGTTTTTAACGGGCTGAAAGTCTAGTTTGATTATAATTTCAGAAAAATTTTGAATATTTTATACATTTTTTTTTTTGTACTTTGTCTTTTTAGCTGAAAACATTTTATCAATGTATTCAGCAAATAGACATGTTGATATTTTATTTTATTTATTTTATTTTATTTATTTTTTATTATTTTATTTAGATAGACACTTTTCTTGTCTTTATTCCATCCAATCTCAGGTCTTGGGCGTGCCATGTTTGTGATATCGGTAGCTAGACGACATCTGACGTCAGTAGCTGACATCGACGTGTAGATCCGGGAAAACAAATTTAAATAATAATAATAATAATAACGACGACGACGCAACGACGATGACGATAAAACTAGAGACGCTAATAAACAGGGCCAGAATATTTAGCCAGGATATCCGAATGAAAGAAAACTGGAAGCAACAGAAAGTATAGCACTACCCAATCAGACAAATGAGGGCACTAGTAAAACATGATAGCTACAAATACTTGGGAGTTCTGGAAGCAGACACTATCAAAACAAAAGAACTGAACAGAAATGAAAGAGAAAATTGGAAAGGAATACATCAGAAGAACAAGAAAACTCCTCGAAACTAAACTATATAGTAGAAACCTAATTAAAGGAATAAACGCGTGGGCAGTTTCACTAGTAAGATACTCTGAACCGTTTATAAGCTGGACCAAAGAAGAATTAGGGAATCTCAACCCGAAGACCAGGAAAGTTATAACCATACACAATGAACTACACGCAAAGGACGATGCTGGCCGACTACACGTGAAAAGAAAAGACGGAAGGAGAAGGCTGGTCTGTATAGGAGACCGTGTAAATAACACGAAAAAAAGAATGAGAAAAAATACATAGCGCCGAACACCGAAAGAATAATTACTGCAGCAAGAGACACGGAAGAAACAAACAAAATAGAAAAAAACGACGAGGAATAAGACGATGAAAGAAGCGTGGGAATAAAAACAACTACACGGACGATCCATAAAGATGACAAAATATGAAACTAATGAAAACACTAGGGAATGACTAAAAAAGAAAACCTAAAAAGGGAAACTGAATCCCTAATAACAGCCGCACAAGATAACGCGATTAGAACCAGCCACATCAAAGCAAGGATCGACAAGACGCATGAAAACAGCAAATGAAGACTGTGGACAAAGAGCCGAGACAATAAACCACATAATAAGCGAATGCAGCAAATTAGCTAAAAAAAAAAAAAAAAAAGAATATAAGAATAGAAACAATCATGTAATGAAGGTAGCACACTTAGAATTAAAGAGAAAACTGAATCTTGAACATCCAGGCAAATGGTACAAGCACAAACCGACAGCAGTGCTTGAAAATAAATGTCAATGAATGTCATAATAGTTAACAAAAAGGAAAAGACCTGCCAGGTTGTATATTTTGCCGTCCAGCAGCCCACAGAGTGAATATCAAGGAGACGGATAAGTGGGGCAAATATATTGAACTTGTCGGAGTCCAAAAGCGATATGGAAGATAAAAAAGTGAAGATAACAACACTAATAGTAGGAGCGCTAAAAGCAATACCGAAAATTTTTAAAAAGAGAATGGGATAGAATGGGATCAGATGGCTAGATGAGAAGATACAACAGATAACAGTAATGAAAAAAGCTGAAATAGTAAGGAAAACCCTTGAATGCGGAAACTAAAAATAACACATGAGCTACAGACACAAACTGGACATAAAGAAAATGCTACAGGCGTAAAATACAAAGGAGCATCACATGTAATCATGAAAACTGAAACTGTATAATTGTAAATTAACTCCCTTGCGCTCCTGGATCCCCTCTTTTTCTGTGTCACCAAAAACTAACGCCAAACGAAATAAGCGAAGAGGGTCAATGAGGATGTGAGAAAGCACTAGCCAGACCTCCGCTTGATGAGTGCAAAGAAGACTGGCACCTTGGGAAGGCTTTTTGCCACCCAAATTCCAGTGAAGACCAGTGGTCGCCGCCAACGAGAAATCAATGGTAAGCGGCTGTTACGATAACGCAAATCCATCTGCAAAGGTTATCGGAAGAGTTGGAGAGTACTGGAAATTAAGGGAGTCTTGTCACTCAGATTCCAAAGAACACTACAAGTTGTTCTCAAAGAGAAATCTTTGATGATGTCCTGTGTGACTACTCCTGGTGAGTAAATAATAATAATAATAATACGCTAACCGGGCAGACAGAAACTGCGACAGAAGTAAGACACAACGATAGAGGAAAACTACATGGAAACAAGAAAACTGAAAGCACAAAATTGTAATTTAATCCTCACAACAAATAAAATAAGTATCGACTGGTATCACACAATGTTCGAAAATGGCCGAAAAGGGTTTTAGAAGGATCAAGAAGGATGAAAAGACTTAGGAGAGAAAGCACTAACAAGACCTTCGCTGGATGAGTACGAAAAGGTTTTTATTGTCACTCAAATTCCACTTAAGATTAATGGTCATTGCCATCGAAAAATCAATTGCAAGCGACTGCTGTAATGGTTGCAAAACTATTTGCATAAATTTTCAGAAGAGGTAGAGAGTACTAAAAATCTGGGTAGACTTGTTGCCAACCAGACTCCAGGGAACACTACCGGTTGCTGTCAGTTAGTAATTTCCGATGATGACCTCTGTGAGAACTCCTAGTGAGTAATAAAGAAATAAACCGACGTATCATTTTTAGCTATGTAAGAAGAATGTCTTAACGGACATGTCGCAATTTATGTATTTTACAGTGAGTCGATGTGAAATAAATTGCGTTAGCAGTTGTGACACAACGGGCCACCCGTACGTCTAGTAAATTATAATTGTGACAAAGAGCGGTTAAATTAGAACAAAATCCAGTTTGAAATGCCGACCTGCGACATATTGATTAAAAAAAATGTAATAGCACCCAAATGAATACTTGCATTTATCTCCTCCTCCTCCTTCCACAACAATAATAGTAATAACAATAATAAATTTTATTTGCAAATGTTATCGAAAGAGATGGAGGGTACTGGAAAGACTTGTTGTCACTCAGATTCCAGGGAGCACCACAGATTTTTTTCAAGTATATTGCATCTTTGATGACCTATGTGAAAGCTCGTTGTAAATCAATAATGATAATAATTGATAGAAACTCTTATATTTGTAGGAAGCCATATATATATATATATATTATATATATATATATTACATATATATATATATATATATTACATATATATATATATATATATATATATTACATATATATATATATATATATTACATATATATATATATATATATATATATTACATATATATATATATTACTATATATATATATATATTACATATATATATATATATATATATACATATATATATATATATATATTACACATATATATATATATATATTACATATATATATATATATATTACACATATATATATATATATATATTATTACATATATATATTACATATATATATTACATATATATATATATATATTACATATATATATATATTACATATATATATATATATATTACATATATATATTACATATAATATATATTACATATATATATATATATATTACATATATATATATATTACATATATATATATTATATTACATATATATATATATTACATATATATATATATATATTACATATATATATTACATATATATATATATTACATATATATATATATATATTACATATATATATATATTACATATATATATATATATATTACATATATATATATATTACATATATATAT
>NC_136504.1:44318407-44320907 GCF_053919585.1 Euprymna scolopes
AGAGAGAGAGAGATCCACCGCTCACTTATTTTTCGACCAAATTTCAAACAATTATTACAATTTATAGATCACCTTCGCAGCTATATTGGGAAATTTTCAATTTTTCGTCAGTAAAATAAAAGCTATGATGAATTTACTGGTGTCCAGAATCGTAAAAAAAGAAAGAAAAAAAAAAACGTACGAGGTGAGAGACGTTTTTTATGACTGGTTTCCATAGCAACCACGTCGCTTCAGCGACTACTGTAGCTGCCAATTCAGCTCTCTCGCGAAAAGAGAAGTAAAAAGTGAAACAGAGAATGAAAGGGAGATAATTGGGGAGGATTTTATTGTAAGTAAACGAGTGCCGCACATTGTTATTACATATGTGTATGTCATGTTTATGAGGGCAAAAGAAAGTTTATATTGTACGTATCCGTTATGGATCGAAGTTCTCCGAAAAAGATTTCACTTAATTTCATCAAGTAGTTTTTTCTCCCAGCGAAAAAACAATTTGTTATGATACCGAGTAAAAGGTTCGATTCTTAGGAAGAAAAGCTAGTATTAAAGATGGGGAGGGAGTGTCGGCGCTTTAAACTGAGTTATCTCTCCGTGGCGTGTTAAAAAAAATTCAAAGATGCCTGACTTCAACACGCTCTCATAAAAACGTGTTTTTCAGCAGTAAAAAAAAAAAAAAAAAAAAAAAAAAAAAAAAATACTCGATCAAATTAAGTGATTTTTTTTCAGAGATCTTCAGTCCAAAACGAATACGTACAATATAACTTTTTTCGATATTTTTTAATGTCTTGATTAAACTGTACAAGTACCAAATCTCTTAACCCAGCAATGGAGATTTCGGATTTGTCTATTCGAATTAAATAATTGGTATACGTTCATATATACTAGCGGTACCCGTTGAAATTCCACAGCGGCATTTTTCAGCCGCAACATATTGTTGCCGGGCATTATGTGGTTCAGTGTAAATGGAGACCCCGCGATATTATTGTAGCTCTTTTTCTTAAAACTGTAAAAGTATTTATCTTAATAATCTGGTTAATATAGTGTCAGACTATATATGGTCATTACGATTAATCTCTAATATCCTCATATTTCCATTGTACGGACACCCGGCAAAAACGGAAACACCACAATACGATTATACCATCTTTAGACAAAAGGGATACTACTCTTCAACCCTAGCCAGAAGGCAAAAGAGGTATATTAAGTTTCACGTAAAACCCAAAAGCGACATAACGTATTTTTGTGTGTGTGTGTGTGTGTGTGTGTGTGTATGTGTATGTGTGTGTGTGTGTGTGTGTGTGTTTACATTGCGGGTTTGGCGATCGGGAGATCCTATTTATTAAAAAGAAGGATAGAAGGTAATAACAGACATTAAATTAGTATATAGATACATTAATGTAATGTTCACTGTCTATCCTTGTTTTTTAATTAATAAATAGGATCTCCCGATTAAATAATTTATAATCTGGAAACGTGCGTACATAAAAATGTTACAAAAAGGTAATATGGTATTAATATATAAAGATTAGAGTTGCTCTGCATCTTCGCTTGTTCTTCATATTTAGTCGCAACATTTTTTTCTTTTTTTTTTTTTTTTATACTGTAATGAAAATAGAGGATGTGGTATTTGTTTATCAGTATATTTGATAAAAATATCATTCTCCCAACGTGGGGCTCGAACCCACGACCCCGAGATTAAGAGTCTCGTGCTCTACCGACTGAGCTAGCCGGGATGACTGCTTCAGGCTGCTGATGTTAGTTTGATATTCTTGTGTTTTTTAAAGCACGATTACTGTAAACATTTGAAAATAAGGCTACACCACGCATGCCGGCATAAATTATGAAGATTGGTGTGTGTGTGTGTGTGTGTGTGTGTGTGTGTGTGTGTGTGTGTCCACCAGATGAGTGTGTGTGCAAGAAGAAAAGGCTAACACATGCGCACGTAACATTTTTATTTATTTATTTATTTACGTTGGCTTAGTAACTAAGCTATTTATTGATAATTTCTCACTTTTACAAACATTTTTAATTTACATGCGTGGATAACTTTTTGGTAAATATTTACATTCCGGTCCACCTCCACAATTTTCTCTAAAATGACGACTTTTATTGGTTTTCAGAAAATCTCAGTGCGATAAAGAAATCTACTTCTCTGCAACCGACACTGAACTCCCCTTTTTAATAGTATTTGTGGGTGGGTATGCTGACAACGAATATCAGTTAAATTTGGCAAATCCCTCCCCACAAGGGTGTTTATTTCGAAAGCCGTTCTTAACATTGGGAGGCTGGGGGGGGGAGGGGTAATCCAAAAAGCCGTTCTTAGCATTTGTGGAGGTGGACCTAATGTAAAAAAAAAAAAAAAAAAAAAAAAAAAAAAAATGAATATAAAAAAATGCAACATTTACTGATAATTTCTCACTTTTACAAATATTTTTAATTTGCATGCGTGGATGAACAATATATTGTTGAATGGTAGCAAAACAAAACGTCTTTGTAATAAACT